>NW_004443945.1:1983550-2001485 GCF_000243295.1 Trichechus manatus latirostris
TTAATCTTCTGGATTTCTGATTGCTGTGTCTCTATGGATTCTTGCAGCCTGTTAAATTTGTCATTATGCTCTTCTCTAATCTTTTTAATTTCCCTCTATTGTGTGTTCTGCATTTTGTTTAATTTCCCTCCTAATTTCTTGAAGAGTTCTGTATATTAATCTTTTGTATTCTGCCTCTGGTAATTCCATGGATTTTCCTCTTCTGGAAAATTTCTAGATTCTTTATTTTGGGATCTTGCTGAAGCCATCATGGATTGCCTCTCTATGTGATTTGATATTGACCGTTGTCTCCGAGCCATCAATAAGTTATTATGTTTATTTTATGTTTGCTTACTATGTCCTGGCTTCTTGTTTTGTTTTGATATGCCCAGATAGGCTGCTCGTATGAGCTAGTTTGATTACTGGCAACTTTGAAGCTCTAATGTCCTGTCACCAAGCTGTTAGATCTGTTACTAGGTATGTGAGCTCAGGAGTCCACCCACTCCTCCTGTATGGATTCAGCTCAGGTACCCAGGTAGATAGCCACCAAGTGTGTGGTGTAGGCTCTCAGTCACAGTCCTAGACAGGCATGGGTGATTGGTGTAGGCACAGGCATCTGGCTGCAGCAGGGAGACACACTCTGAGCAAGGCAGGGGGCTGACGGCCACCCCCGAGTTTCCAGGAAGAAGGCATGCCCCTGTTCCCTACAGTGCGTAGGTGGGTGGGTTTTGCAGCTGGACTATGAGCACCTAACGTTGTTGGCTGTAAGAACTGGGGGCACCTCTTATTCATGAGCCCCTATCGCAGGTGGCTAGGTATTGTGGGTGGAGCCACCAGTCCTCAGGCCCCTGATGTGGGTAGGTGAAGACCCTGCTTAATGGGCAGAGCAGTGTCAAATGTCAAGAACCTGCCACTTCACAGCTGAAGCAGTTGAAGTTAGAGTGCCGGTATACACCCAGTAGTACTGTGGTAATGAGGGCCTATGCTGTTGAGATGGGCCCATACAAGTCTATGCAGGGGGAAAGGCACTCAAAGTCCGTGGATCCCTTATGCCTGTGCCTAGACAAAGGAGCTGTGCCTACTCTGGATTCCTGGCTTAGGGGAGCCTTCAGTTTATTTTTTCCCCTGTTTGTTAATTTGTTCACTCTTCAAGGCAGGGAGGATGGATCCGGGCATGTGACGGATCCTACTTCTGGCCCAGGGGACTTGGCAATTGCTGAAGCTGGTCCAGGACCCACTGCACAGCAGGGAGTGGGGAGGTAAATGGGAGAGAGGTTTTTCCCTAAGGGGGGTATTTTTGATCCGCGAGGCAGGCTGTACGCAATTACTTATCCTTCACCAATGACAGCTGCTTCTCACTGGTTCTAGGTGGCTGTGTAGACTCTCTGCAGCTGGGTGACACCCAGTGTGGAAAACGGGCCTCTTGAGCACTGCCACTTACTTGCCTTATCACTCACCCCCAAGCTGCTCAGGCCTGAAGGGCCCAGGCTCTCACCCGGTGAGATCTGGCACCTCCTCACTGCTTCCAAACTGTCTCTCCCTCCCCCTGCCACTTGATCCGGTTCCTCAATTCTGCCTTTGATGCTCAGAGCTCCCAGATTGCCATATATAATCGAATCACTTGTTTTTTGGGGTCTTTGTTGTCAGAGGGTCCACTGGAAGCGTCTGACTACTCTGCCATCTTGGCCCCACCCCCCTAGGGTTTTCAATGACAGATTTTTTGGAAGTGGATTGGCAGGCCTTTCTTCCAAGGCATCTCTGGGTGAGTTCAAACTGTCAACCTTTTGGTTAGTAGTTGAATGCTTAACCATTTCTGCCACTCAGGGACTCCTACATATATATTTACAATTAAAAAAAAAAAAACTTATTGGCTAAACCAGAATCTTTTGATGGGATCAGCACTCGTCTATGGTCTCCAGAGTTTAGAGGCACTGGGACCAAAGTATGCAAGGGCTGGACGGGAAAATTCCAGAAGGCAGGGCTTTTGGCAGAGGCTCCCAAGGTATGTGAGTGAGGTCTTTGGTTCCTGCCATCCATTGCTCTCCTACACAGTCAAGAACTGAGGATTTTTGTGATTTGGGTGCCCTATATACATGTCAAGAAGGCATTTTATAATAGGCTACAGCTGTCCTGGAATATATTGATTGCTAATGTCTCAGATGCATGGTGGAGTCAAAACATCCAAGGAAGAGGTCACAATATTCTGTTTCTAATTTACGTCCATTTAAAATCCAAGCAGTATTCTGTTGTGACCCATCAGGTTTTCACTGGCCAGTTTTCATAAGTAGATCACCAGGTCTTTCTTCCCAGTCTGTCTTAGTCTGGAAGCTCCACTGAAAACTGTCCACCATGGGTGACCCTGCTGGTATTTGAAATACCAGTAGCATAGCTTCCAGCATCACAGCAACATGCAAGTCACTACAGTATGACAAACTGAGATATACTGACACAATAGCCACAACAATTAACTCAAACATACCAACAATCATGAAGATGGAGCAGGGCTGGGCAACACTTACTTCTGTTACACATAAGGTCGCCTTAAGACTCTCCAGCAACTAACAATGAACTCTAAGCACCTTTGGCATAAATGATCGCATCCTGATTCTCACTACACTATGAAGTCAGCAGGGCAGGTTGTATTATGCATTTTCAAAAGAAAAATATGCTTAGAAAAGTTAAGTGGCTTGCCCCAGGTCTCTCGAATTATGCGAAGACTGGCCCTAGGCTCTAAGAAACCCCGCTGCCATATTCCTACTCACAGCAACCCTATAGGACAGAGTAGAACTGCCCCATAGAGTTTCCAAGGAGCCCCTGGTGGATTCAAACTGCCAAACTTTTGGTAAGCTGCCATAGCACTTAACCACTATGCCACTAGGGTTTCCTATGCCACCAGGGTTTCCATGAAAGGAGGTAAATGAACCAGGGAGTGTCTTCCACCAGTTGTCTGGAGTGGGAAGCACAAAGGGACTAAGAGGAAGGGCCTGCCCAAGAGGAGGCGTGCCTTTGCCGGAACATCTTTGAGAACCCCAGTGGCTGGATGAGGCCGAATTCATAATTGGGAAGCAGATGACCTGGTTCTCGATCCAGCTCTGCTCCCAAATGGTGTGATCCTGAGAAAATCCATCCCTGTTCTCCCATTCTGAGCCTTGTAATCTTTCCAACAGGAAGAACTGAGTGGATGATCTTTACAGTGGTCCAATCTGACTCTGGAATATGGATTCTTTCTGTTCATCTTCTCTCCGGTATTCTATGGTTTTTGCTTTCGGAAAGCAAATCAATTTGATTTCTTATTAAAAATACTTAATCTTCCTTCACATAAATGCTGGTGAACATGAAGTTATATCTCCCCAGAGAGACTTTATTTTCCATGCCAAACCACAGAGCCTGTTACATGACCAAAAAGAGAGCCCGCTTTAATCTCCTGCTGACAGCTATTAGAGATAAGTACAGAGAGTAGGGAAGGGCCAAACCAGCCAATATCAGGACATCTTCCCAGGCCTCAGCCAGGCTGTGAATCATCCTCCCTAGCAGGTTTCTGAGTACCTGGGTGGCACCAACAGTTAAGTGTTTGACTACTAACTGAAAGATTGGCGGCTTGACTACTACTGACGGTAGCACCATATGCGTCAAAGTAGAACTGTGCTCCTTAGGGTTTTTTTTTTTAATAATTTTTTAAAATTTTTGTTGTTGTTGTTGAGAACATACACAACAGAGCATACACCAATTCAACAGTTTCTACATGTACAATTCAGTGACATAGATTGCATTCTTTGAGTTGTGCAACCATTCTCACCCTCCTTTTCCGAAGTGTTCCTCTCCCATTAATATAAACTCACTGCCCCCTAAGGTTCCTATCTAATCTTTTGAGTTGCTGTTATCAGTTGGATCCCTCATAGACAGACCTTAAAAGATCACAGTGTTCAAGGCAGACACTCTTTACTGATTAAGCTTAACTATTGTTTGGTTTTAAGAAGACTTCATGGATATTTTTGGTTTAAGGTGTAAAGATTATCTCAGGGCAATAGTTTCAGGAGTTCATCCAGCCTCCATGGCTCCAGAAAGTATGGATTCCATAAGAATTTGAAATTTTGTTCTGCATTTTCCCCCTTTTGATCAGGATTCTTCTATAGAATCTCTGATCAAAAGGCACAGTAATGTTAGCCAGGCACCACCTAGTTCTTCTGGTCTCATGTCAAAAGGAGGCAGTTGTTCATGGAGGCAATTTAGCCACACATTCCATTTCCTCCTTCTATTCCTGGGCTCTCCTTCTTCCTCTGTTGCTCCAGGCAAATAGAGACTAATTGTTGTATCTTGGATGGCCACTTGCAAGCTTTTAAGACCCAGGCGCTACTCAACAAACTAGGAGATAGAACAGAAGCACTAAACACGTTTTAGGCCAGTTAACTGGGATAACCCATGAAACCATGCTCCTTAGGGTTTTCAATGGCTGATTTTTCAGAAGTACATTGTCAGATCTTTCTTTTGAGGCACCTCTGGGTGGGCTCAAACCTCCAACCTTTTGATTAGCAGCCAAACACATTAGCCATTTGCACCACACAGGGACTTCCTTCCGCCATCATAGTGGAAACATTTTACTTGTTCTTTGTCCCATTCCCAGCTTCTGTGTGTTTTGTTTCTAAAAGTTAGCATCTGCAACCTTTTTCAGAGGACCACTTTGGGCTGCTGGAACCATTCCTCCTCCACCAGCCCATCGCTACAAGAGAGTATCTGAACAGAAATGAAGGGTGCATGCTTGTGGTGGTCTATGGAGTCCATATTTGTTCCACAGTAAGCCATTCTTCACCCCAAGACTGGTGCAGGTGATGAATTTATCAAACTGCATTTCTTATTAGCACCATCAATCATGACTTAGAAATTTACTTCTCACATGTAGAATCATAGGCTAGCATAATAATTTTAATGCAGAGCTGTGATTTACCTCTATAATCTGTGCCCAAATTTGAGGATGCAAAGTTCATATTCTGCAGGAGACAGAGTCCCCTTGAGGGAATAGGCTGTGACAAGAAGTGCAGCTCCAGCCAAAGCTCCCCACTCCCAACACCAGCCAGGGAAAACCAGAGGTGCCTTAGAACACAGCTCTATTTGCACACAGCTCTCACATGTGGCCTGGAACTCCAGATGGAAATTTACTCTGTGTTGAGCATCAACCACCAGAAAAGACACTTTCTACTGTTTTCTCCCAAGACTTTTTGCCAAGGTTGCAGAGGCCACCCACACTCCTCAGATCACATTATCACCCCAGTGCTGCTGCCGAGCACAGTGCTTGGATAGGCCAACATGTTTCTTTTGCTGAAAGAGGTTCTATGACTATCAACACATATTTATTGAGGGCCTATGATGGGTTAAGGAGTCTCTGGGTGGTGCAAATGTTTAAGTGCTCAGCTACTAACTGAAAGGTTGGCAGTTCAAATCCACCCAGAACCTAATGATCTATTTCCAAAAAATCAGCCATTGAAAAAACACTATGGAGCACAGTTCTACTCTGACACACATGGTGTCACCATGAGTTGACTTGACAGTGACTGGTTAGTAGGGGTCAAATACTGAGCTAGGCACTCAGCATAAAGCAGCAAATAAAGTAGACAAATAGTTCTGCCCTCATGGAGCTTACATTCTAGTGTGTGTAGGAGAAGGAAGAGGGAGAAAGACAATTAATAAAATAAGTGAAATATATAGCATGTCAGGCTTCAATAAGTGCAATGGAGAAACACAGAGGCAGGGAGAGGATGTGCCAGGGTGGGCAATGGGCTGCAGTCTTCCCAGGGTAGTCAGGGAAGCTTCCCTCTTAGGATTGAGCATGTGAGCAAGAACTTGTGAGGCGGAAGGGGTGAGGCAGGTATATATTAGGGGAAAGGGTGACCCAGGAAGAACCAGGAAAAGCAAAAGCTCTGAGGTGGGGACCTGCCTAGCAGGGTTGAGAAAAAACAGCTGATATATCCGCAGAATCTGTGTCAAGACCAGGGCTTCTAACTGCTTTCAGTCAGGTTTGAACCCCTGCTGAGAATTTGCATTTCTAACAAGTTCCCTGCTGAGAGTTTGTATTTCCATCCCAGATATACTGAATCAGAATCTACAGTTTAACAAGATCCCCAGGTGATTCTTATATATAACTTCCTTGGAACTTATTATAAATTCAAATTCTCAGCAGGAAACTTGTTAGAAATGCAAATTCTCAGCAGAAGTTCAAACTGGAAGGAACAGGTTCAAGGCCTGGTCAAGACAAAACCCAAAACCCATTGCTGTCGGGTCAATTCCGACTCATAGTAACCCTATAGAGCAGACTAGAACTGCTCCATAGAGTTTCCAAGGAATGGCTGATGGATTCAAACTGCTGACTTTTTGGTTAGCAGCCCAGCTCTTAAAAACTGTGCCACCAGGGCCCTTGGTCAAGACAGACCTGCTCTTAAACCAGACTGAAGACAGGAAAATGTTTTTGCATCAGAGTATCTTCCTCTTCAGACTGGTTCATTGCGCTCTTTCCTGGACCAGCTGGATATGTATCCAATAGTGAAGTATCCTTCCTGACCTGTTCCCACCTCAATTCCATCCTTGTCATGCTTCCTCTCTGACACCTGCACCATAGAGGTTAGTGGTGGCAACAGCTCTCTGGGGGGCCTGACTTTGGCTTTGAATTCATGCCAAATACATGGCCTTGGGTGGTGGACACATCCAGAACTTAGCCCCCTCCCGATGGCAGTGAATACCCACACAGATGTCTGGCTGCTCTGTCACACACAATTTCCACTGATTAGCAGCCTTCACAGCCTCAGTCAGAGCCAGTGGGGTCTGTGGGAGGGGAGCCGGGTCTCAGAGGGCAGGCTTGTTGTCCTGAGCCCATCTGGAATCTCGCCCCTGTGTTCTCCCTCCCCTGACCCCACCTCTTTCTCATCCTTCAGGATCCCACTAGCACCCACCCCCTCCACATAGCCGCCTCTCAGTCAAAGGAACTTATCACTTCTTTGGATTCATATAGCAATTGCTCTTTCCCCTAAAAGCAGAAATCATGGCCTATCCTATTTAGGCTGGCTGAGCCTGTTTCCCCACTAGAGTCTCCTTGAGGCAGGAATTGAACTTAAGCTCACCATCCCAAGGGCCCAGAACAGGCCCTGTGCTTGTTGGATTGAGTTGAAAATGTTCCCTGTAAGAAGCTGCTGAAGTAGCTTCCTCCCAAGCCCCAGGGCCTAGTTCTTCAAGGCCCAATATCCACTGCTCAGGGTAAGGCCTGCAGGGTAGCCTGGGATGCAGGGGCCCCACTTCCCCTTGGGTGACTCACAGAAGAGTTGCAGCTGAGAGGCCCAGGGCACTGCAGGTCAGAGTGTAAAGTCCTAGGTTTAAAAATGGGATAGGCTATAATAATAGTAAGATTAAACATTCATGTTTTTTCTCAGAACATAAGACCTTGGCCATCTTTGGCATCAAAGTCAATCTGAGCTCTTCCCTGGCCTTGTTGGGGCTCAGCTTAAGAGGGGCAGCATGTTTCACAACTGTTTACAGAAAAAAGGGAAAGCTCAAAGGGGCCAAAGAAAGACCCGCTGCTGAGACACCCAGCTGAACTGAGGTGCCCGGCTAGGGAAGTAATGAAGGTCAGGGCAACAAGGTCACCAAGAGGAGCTTGTTCTTCATGTAAACAATATCTGGCATTGCAGCTTAAAAGGTAATTTGTAACCAAGGCTATTCAAACCTAACCCTGTAATCAGATGGGAGGGTGACACAGAAGGCCATTTGGCTCAGACCTCATTCACAAAATGCCTCAAACTCAAACTCTTGAAATTCTCACCGATGAAGCCTTACATACAGTCACAGGGCTATGCTGCCAGGATGGAGAGAAGAGGACATTCATTACTTGGCTTTAATGTCCCAGGAAGGTACTACACAGCTGCAGTGCACTATGAAATAGTATGGTTTTTGTAAATCCTCTAATTCTCTTGCAAATAGCAGCACAATTCTGTCATACTGTATTTTTTTTATAAAAAGATTAATTTATGTCAATACGTTAAATATGCCACAATTCTAAGAAGTAAAGACACTCCAGTAGCAATGAATACACCTAGCGCCCAGATTTTGGTCTCTAATACCATTCTCCATTAAAAGGAGCCAGGACTGCTCAGAGAAAAGACTGATTGGAGGCCTGTGTCAGGGTAAGCACAAGATGAGCCTGGAACAGCTTGTTATGCCAGAAAGTAAGGAAGTGCTCAAAAAATTATGCGGGCAGGTCATAAGGACACAGGACTCACCTTGAAGGCACAGTGGCTGACTAAATCTGGGACAATTTGAGTTATGAAATAATTAAGTATAGTAATGAATTATAAACCACTGGAAAAAAATAAGAATTCATGAGTCCATGCTGGCAATAAGTAGGTAAATAAATAAATAGGGAACTGGAAGGGCTCTTGTTTACAGAATACTGAGGGTCAACTATTAAATGTGGAGATAGTACTAGAATTGGAAAATCATCATTTGCAACCATCAGATCAGGCAAGAGACTTCCATGGACGCTAAACCTAGGGGAACATTTTGATGAGGAGCAGGATATTTGCACAGTCTTAAGTGTCTAGGAAACTCTATGGGGCAGATCTACTCTGTTCTATAGGATCGCTGTGAGACGGAATCAACTGGATGGCACACAACAAGTATCTCCCCATAGACTGCTTACTAGTTGCAAGGGAGAAAGCAGTGATTATACACTGCAAAAATCAGATGAAATCTAGACCAGGTGATAAACATTAACATCAGTGAGAAACAGAAGGACATCGTGTGCATCCAGATGTGACATCCTGAGAAGGACACATTATCACCTATGACTCTCACCTTACATTTCCTCTCTCCGCAAAAAGTGAGGAGCAAAGATCCTTTTGGAGGTGGTTGGTCCCTACTCTGGTTAAGAATGTAAACCCCACTCTGATTGTGAGGAAACATCAGACAAAATGAGGAAAATTCTGTTAAAAAAAAAAAAAGAGGGTGTTGCTGTATTCTTAAAAAATGCCGATGTCATAAAAGACAAAGAAAGCTGTGAAATGTTTCAGATTAAAGGAGGTTAAAAAGACATGACATTTCAACCCTGACCCTAGGATGGATCTCATACTGGAAAGGGAAAAAAATGCTATAATAAACATTGAGTAAATTGGCATAGTTGGAGTACAAATGGAAGATTAGATAAAAGTATTATATCAATGTTAAATTTACTGAAGTTGATAACTGTGCTATGGTTATGTACAAGAACATTTTTATTCTTAGGAAATACTCACTGAAATGAGAGAGAGTGAATGACAGAGGTGATAGATAGATGATAGATAGACAGACAGATAGATAGATCTTGTGTTGTTATTTAGGTGCTGTCTAGTCTGTTCTGACTCTTAGCAGCCTCAAGTACAACAGAAAGAAACATTGCCCAATCTTGCACCTTTCTCACAATCCTTATGCTTGAACCCATTGTTATAGCCACTGTATCAATCCATCTCATTGAAGGTCTTCCTCTTTTTCACTGGCCCTCTAATTTACCAAGCATGATGTCTTTCTTCAGGGACTGGTCCCTCCTGATAACCTGCCCACGTACATGAGACGAAGTCTTGCCATCCTCGGTTCTAATGAACCTTCTGGCTGTACTTCTTCCAAGACAGATTTGTTCATTCTTCTGGCAGTCCAAGGTATCTTCAATATTCTTCACCAACACCATAACTGAAAGGCATCGATTCTTCTTTAATCTTCCTTATTCATTGTCCAGCTTTCACATGCATATGAGCGACTGAAAACATCATGGCTTGGGTCAGGAGCAACTTAGTCCTTAAAATGACATCTTTGCTTTTTAACACTTTAAAGAAGTCTTTTGCAGCAGATTAGCCTGATGCAATAAGTCATTTGATTTCTTGATTGCTGCTTCCATGGGCGTTGATTGTGGATCCAAGTAAAATGAAATCCTTGGCAACTTCAGTGTTTTCTCCATTTATCATGATGTTGCTTATTGGTCCAGTTGTGAGGATTTTTGTTGTCTTTATGATGAGATGTAATCCACACTGAAGGCTGTGGTCTTTGATCTTCATCAGTAAGTGCTTCAAGTTTTCTTCCCTTTCAGCAAGCAAGGTTGTGTCAGCTGCATAATGCAGGTTGTTAATGAATCTTCCTCCAATCCTCACACCCCATTCTTCATATAGTCCAGCTTCTCAGATTATTCACTCAGCATACAGATTAAGTATGATGAAAGAATACAACCCTGACGTACACCTTTTTTAACTTTAAACCACCCAGTATCCCCTTGTTCTGTTCCAATGACTACTTCTTGGTCTAAGTACAGGTTCCTTATGAGCACAGTTAAGTGTTCTGGAATTCCCATTCTTCACAATGTCATCCATAATTTGTTATGATCCACACAGTGGAATGCCTTTGCATAGTCAATAAAACACAGGTAAACATCTTTCTGGTATTCTCTGCTTTCAGCCATGACCCATCTGACATCAGCAGTGATATCCCTTGTTCCACATCCTCTTCTGAACCTGGCTTGAATTTCTGGCAGTTTCTTGTTGATGTATTTCTGCAACCGCTTTTGAATGATGCACAAAATTTTACTTGCGTGTGATATTAACGATATTGTTCAATAATTTCTACATTCTGTTGGATCATCTTTCTTTGAAAGGGTACAAATAAGGATCTCTTCCAGTCAGTTGACCAGGTAGCTGTCTTCCAAAAATCTTGGCAGAGAGGAGTGAGTGCTCTAGTGCTGCATCCATTCCTTGAAACATCTCAATTGGTATTCTGTCAATTCCTGGAGGCTTGTTTCTCACCAACGCCTTCAGTGCAGCTTGGACCTCTTTCTTCAGTACCATTGGTTCTTGATCGTATGCTACCTCCTGAAATGGTTGAATGTTGACCAATTCTTTTTGGTACAGTGACTCTGTGTATTCCTTCCATCTTCTTTTGATGCTTCCTGCATCGTTTAATATTTTCCCCATAGAATCCTTCAATATTGCAACTCGAGGCTTGAATTTTTTCTTCAGTTCTTTCGGCTTGAGAAATGCTGAACGCGTTCTTCCCTTTTGGTTTTCTATCTCCAGGTCTTTGCACATTTCATTATAATATTTTACTTTGTCTTGTTGAGCCACCCTTTGAAATCTTCTAGTCAGCTCTTTTATTTCATCATTTCTTCCTTTCACTTTAGCTGCTCTACGTTCAAAAGCAACTTTCAGAGTCTCTCTGACGTCTGCTTTGGTCTTTTCTTTCTTTCCTGTCTTTTTAATGACCTCTAGCCTTCTTCATGTATGATATCCTTGATGTCATTCCACAACTTGTCTGGTCTTCAGTCATCAGTGTTCAATACGTCAAATCTATTCTTGGGATGGTCTCTAAATTCAGGTGGGATATACTTAGGGTTGTACTTTAGCTCTTGTGGACTTGTTCTAATTTTATTCAACTTCAGCTGGAACTTGCATATGAGCAATTGATGATCAGTTGCACAGTCAGACCCCTGGCCTTGTTCTGACTGATGATATCGAGCTTTTCCATCTTCTCTTTCCACAGATGCAGTCGATTTGATTCCTGTGTATTCCATCTGGCGAGGTCCATGGGTGTAGTTGTCATTTACATTGTTGAAAAAAGGTATTTGCAATGAAGAAGTCGTTGGTTTTGTAAAATTCTATCATGGGACCTCTGGCATTGTTTCTATCACCAAGGCCATATTTTCCAACTACTAATCCTTGTTCTTTGTTTCCAACTTTCACTTTCCAATCACCTGTAATTGTCGATGCATCTTGATTTCATGTTTGATCAATTTAAGAGATAGATAGATGGATGGATGTATGGATGATGGAGACAGAGGTAGAGTTTGTGATAGAGATATATTGAGATAAGGGAGAAGCAAATGATAAAATAGATGGGGTAAAATGTTAACAGTAGGTGAATCTGGGTAAAGAATGTGTGTATTTTCTTTGTGCCATTTTAATTTTTATAAATTTTCTGTAAGTTTGAAATTATTTACAAATAAATTTTTTTTTTAATTTGCCACAATTTCTATAACCACTGTTTGGAATTTATTCATTTTTACTATAGTAGAGGCTCCAAACATGGACTAGACCCAGAATGTTCTTGATCTTTCAAAAGGCTCTAACTTTATATCTCATTCTCTCTCTACAGAAGGTGAAGAGCAAAGACCCATTTGGAGGAGGTTTTTCCCTACTCAGGCATCAGCTGAATGACCAGACTTTCAGCTGGCTCAATCCATATTTTGATAAGTAGGATACAACAGATTTTGTTAAGATTCTTAAACTGAGATTGTATAAATGCAAAGTGCATACACGTCACTAGGCATCTCCTCACTGCCAGCTCCCTTTCTCTCTCTGTACCCTTTTCCTAGGCAAGGTCACCCTCTCCACATCTTTCACTCATCACTTACTGTGATGATTCCATGTTTATGTCTCTAGCCCAAGCATCTTCTTTGAACTCCTGATCCTTCTATCCAACTACATCTTTGACAACTGACATGTCTCAGAGGTAGGACAAAATCACCATTCCCACGATAAATACAAAATTTGAAACAGTGTTTTCTCTCTTAAGAGTGGAAGGAATGGAATGGTAACTGGGAAGCAGCACACAGTTAACATTCTTTAACTGGGTGAGGGGCATGCAGGCGTTCATGCTTTTATTATTCTTTATAACTTATATGTATTTTGTAAATATTATCTTGTAGATATTCAATATTTAATAAAAATATAACTTTAAAAAAATCACCATTTACAGGTCCAAACTTTTCATCTTCTCATCTTAAACTGGTTCTTCTCCAGGATTCCCTTTAATTGAAAATGTACCACTCAGTAGCTGAAGCCAGGCCCTGCCACCTCAGTAACTGTCAAAGGCATTTACTTCTTTCTAGCTGTATGTCAACACCTAAACCAGCCCCCTGGTTAACCACATTCACCCTCACATTCATTCTCCAGGCAACAGCCAGGGGGTTTCTTTTCAAAATGAAAATCTTCATCAAGTCCCAACCCTGTATAAAACACTCCTTCTGGTTACTCTTATGATAAAATCCAAACGCTTCTACAAGATCTACAAGTCTTCAAATGGCCTACCCCAAAAGCTTCATCTGACATCTCTCCACCATAATTCTCCACAACTCAACCACAGGCCTTTTTTCAAATTCTTTGAGTTCACCTTGCCACCTCAGAGTCGTCACACATGCTGTTTCCTGCACCTGGAATGCTTTCCTCCTCCCCCAACTCCCTTCACCTAGCTCATCTCCATTTATCCTTCAATTATGAGCTGACTGCTCTTGTGGTATACTCAGTGCTCTCTCTTCCATATCACTAATTAACTGGCATAAATTATGCTAGACACTGTAGTTGTGTCTGGATTGATTGATCCAGGAAAAGAGAGTCACATGAGAAAGGATATGGATTTAGAAGGGGGAAAACAGCATAAGGTATATGGGGTGGTTGGGCCTAATGACCTCCCCAAAGCAGGCATGAGACAGAACTTCCAGTAGGGGATGGTCAATCCTGTCTTCCCCAAAGTTTCCTAACCTCACCTCTTAAGAGAAACAAATAAGCAGCTAATGCAAAAGACCTTCAGAACCAGGGTGACAAGTAAACTATGGGCCCAACTGGCCTGGTTATCTTAGTTATCTAGTGCTGCTAGGACAGAAAACAAATAGAAATTTATTCTCTCATGGTCTAGGAGGCTAGAAGTCCAAATTCAGGGCATCAGCTACAGGAGAAGGCTTTCTCTCTCTGTTGGCTCTGGGGGAACGTCCTTGTCATCAATCTTCCCCTGAGTCTAGGAGTTTCTCAGTGCAGGGACCCTGGATCCAAAGGATCCACTCCCAGCTCTCCTTTTTTGGTGGTACAAGGTCCCTCTCCTCTCTGCTCGTTTTGATCTTTTATATCTCAAAGAGATTGACTCAAGATACAACTTAATCCTGTAGATTGTGTCCTGCCTTGTTAACATAATTATCTCTAATCCTGCCTCATTAACATCACAGAGGTTAGGATTTACAACACATAGGATAATTCCATCAGATCATAAAATGGAGGACAACCACACAATACTGGGAATCATGGCCTAGCCAAGTTGACACACATTTTGGGGGGACACAATTCAATCCATAACGTTGGTGAAATCACTCCCCTTGATGGCTTTCACAGCTGAGTCTGTGATGCTCTGCAAGGTCATGTGGGAACTGCATGGCAGGAGAGGAGCAAGGTGACAAGTAGCATGGGAGGATCTGGAAGTGGCTGTTTGGGCCTGAGTGTGAAAGAGGGAGTAGGGGTGCAGGAGCTATAGGATGGAGTCCTGGGGGGAGTAGCAGATTTCAAAAGGTCCTTAGAGGTCCTGGAACTTTACCCGGCCATTTCTCAGAGTGCGGCAGAATGTACTTTCCAAAGGTGGCCACAACTATCTCTCCCACCCCACATGCTCTTCTTAATGTGACTTTGACACTCCAAGGCTAAGTCAAAAAGTAATAAAACTTCTGCCTGGGCCTCTTGGAACACTCACCTTGGAGTCCTGGGCCACTATGTGAGAAGTCTGACTCCCCTGAAGCTACTCAGCCCAAGGAACCTGGAAAGGCCCTATATAGGTGGTCCAGCTCTCAGCCCCAACCGACAGCCAGCATCAACCCCCAGGCTAATGAGTAAAGACAGTCTCCAGCCATTTAGTTACTCCCAGCCTTCCAGTCTTTTCAAATGAGGACTCAGACATCGTGGAGTAGAGACAAGCCATCCTCACTGTGTCCTGTCCAAATTTCTGACCAACTGAATCTGTGAGCATAATAAAATGGTTGTTTTATGCCTCTGCAGTTTGGGATGGTTTATTATGCAGCAACAGTAACTGGAACACACAAGATGTTAATAGATACTATGCAAAAAAAAGAGGGAGTGTGTTCTGTAATCAAATGTTTTGGAAAGTGTTTGGTTACACAAATTGCAAGTAAAACAGGGTCTTATTTTACTACACCAAAAAAAAAAAAAATTGCCATTGAGTCGGTTCTGACTCTTGCAGACTCCATGTGTTAGAGTAGAACTGCTCCATAGGTTTTTTTGGGTCAGCCTTTAACATACAATGTGCCCTGTGACTCTCCAAGAGTTGGATATGGTGTTTGGTGCTCCCTAAACATATTTTTTCATGAACTGTTTTTCTGCAAAACGTTGGTGGTCCAACTCTAATCTTATGGAGAAGTCATTTGAGGCCCAGGAAGATTCAGAGACCTGCCTGGACACACCTAGTCAGGACTAGAAACCAGGTCACCTGACACCTGGCTTGGGGCTGGTTGCATAGTGCCAGACTGCTCCCATAGGGACAGCTCAGTGTGGGGCAGTGGATTGTGCCGGCATGGCTGGAGAGCCAAGTGGGAGTATCCAGTAGCTCTCTCCTCTCACATCTCTTTCCCTATCCTTTCATCCTTCTTGTGAGCTAAGCCTCTCACTCCTGTCTCCTTCTTCACTTTTACCTGCCCCTCTCCACCTCTTCTTTCTTTGGGCATCTTCTGTCCTCCATAGGCACTTGAGCAGATGGGAAGGGAGAAGGAGAGGCAGGAGTGGGTAGCAGCCCTCATCACTTGCCATCCCCACTCCTTCCCCCATACACATACGTACACACTACACACAGACCAACACTCACACACCACACACACACACTACAAACATGCATACACACACCACACACAACATACTACATACATACCACACACAGACATACCACACACACACACACACGCACACATACACATGCACTGCCCACCTCCACAGCCAGCCTCAGCCCCTCACAGCTGGGCCTGCCGCCATGAAAGCTGCTTCTCTGCCCCTGAACACTGCCTGTTGTCTCATCCATGGAGCTGGTCAGCTCCTCCTTCTTCTTCCAGCCCTGGCTAGAAGAGGAACACAGCCCTCCCTTGTCCCTCCTCTTGATATTTCCAGTAAAAGCACCTTGAACACAATCTCGCTGCCACTGCCCTAATTATGTGTGAAATCTTTTTTTTTTTTTTTTTTTTAGCTCGAAACCAAAGCAAACAAACGCACACAGAGGAACCCATTCTCCGCAGCCCAAGAGGAACGGGCCTTGCTCCTGGTGGGTTACCTCAGGCCTGCACAGAGGCCCAGCTGTGTTTCGCAAGCTGCCCACCAGGCCAAGGTGGCTCTCAGGCCTGACTAGGGAAGCAGTCCACCCCCTCAGAGGAAAGAGTGGTTTCAGTTTGTTCTGCCCTTTCTACATAGGCTTACAAGAACCTCACACATGCCTGGTATACTCTGAGGCCACAGGAAAATCCCTCTTTGAAAAAAAGTAGGGGTTCTTGGTGGTAACATGGGGCAGGGCGCTTTCCCCAGAAGACAAAGGATTGTTCTCCTGATCAAGTCAGATAATTTTTTACCTCTGGGCTATTTTATTTTTTATCATATTTTAATATTTTATATTATTGTATTTGAGATCTTCAGGTATCAAAATGAAGGGACGATCAGACGTATCATTGTTCATGTGTGGCCACTTCTCTTGTTTCCATTTCTTTCCACATTTCAACTCCCATTCCTCTCCAACTTTACATTCCCACCTCCACTTTCAAATGTGTTTAATAAGCATATATAAACTATATATATATGTGTTTGTGTGTGTATACATGCGTAAGTATATGTATATATATGTATACCTTTGAAAAGATATTGGTACAGTGCGTGTATGTGATTTTAACTTATGTAAGTGGCATTGCAACAGATTCACTCTATTTTTAACTTTTTAGTCTTGGCTTTGTGTTTTGAAGATGAGTCCACGTAGCTATATAGCACTGCAGACAACTGCACAGTAACCTATCACTCACCTCTACCACGTTTATGGTGATGGATATCTGGGCTGTCTCCACCTCCTTGCTACCATAAATAATATAAACAATGAACATCTGGTGTACACGTCCCTTTATGGATCTTTGCAAGAAATGCTCATGTTTGTATACCCAGGATTTAGATTGCTGACTTGTAAGATACACACTCACGTTATTTCACTAAGTACTGCTGGATTGGTTTCCAGAAGGCCTGTAATCAGTTTACACTTTCACCAATAGTGCATGAGGGTTCCTGCCTCCTCACAATCTTACCAGCATTTGATAATATTCAACTTGATTGTCTATCTTTAAAGTATAAAATGGTGTCACTTTGTTTTTTAACCATATTTTCTTATAGTCAGTGAGGTCAAGTAGCTCTTAAATAGTTCTTAGCCATTCATGCTTCATCTTCTGTAATAGTCCACTTGGATCATTTCTTTGCCCATTTTTCTAATTACTCCCCCTCAATAAAACATGCTGGAATTTTTTATTGGAATAGCATTGAATCTAGATTAATTAAATGACAGTTTATATCATCACAGTGTCAAGTCATTCCATCCATAATCAGGGTCAACCACTGCCCAATAGAAATATAATGTGAGCCACATATGTCATTTTAAATTTTTTAGAAGTCTCATTTAAAAAATGTAAAAAGAAATGAATGAAATTAATTTTATTAATATATTTAATTTAATAAAATATATCCAAAATGTTATCATTTCAACACGTGAGCAATATAAACAATATGAACGAGCTATATTACATGCTTTTATAATACTAAGTCTTCAAACTCTGGTGTATGCTTAAACTTGCAGCATATTTTGATTTGAACTAGCCACATTTCAAGTGCTCAGTAGCCACAGTGGCTAGTGGCTGCTGATTGGATGGCATAGCATTGTCCGTCTCATCATTTATTCATGTACTCATTTAGAACCTTAATTTGAGTTTTAAATTTTTACTTATAAATACCTCAAACATTTTTTTCATTAAAATTTTTGTTGCCAGAGTTCCGGCAAAATGGCACTCTAGGCAGAAGCACCACGCCGTCCCTCCACAGCAAAGATCCGAAAAACTAAGCCGAACAGAGAATACAACAATCCTGAAACCCTAAAACATCAAATGAAGAGATAAAGAACTCAGCCA
>NW_004443945.1:2001585-2003142 GCF_000243295.1 Trichechus manatus latirostris
AGAAAAAAGAACAAAGAAAAATGAAGAGACCCTGAGAGTTATGTGGGATACAATCAAAAGCAAAAATTTTCAAGTGATTGGAATTCCAGAACAGGGGGAGAAAACAGAAAACACAGAGAGGATCACTGAAGAAATGCTGACAGAAAACTTCCCCAATATCATGAAAGACGAAAAGCTGGCCGTCCAAGAAGCTCAACCAACCCCATATAGGAGAGACCCCAAAAGAAAATCACCAAGGCATATCATAATCACACTCGCCAAAACCAAAGACATACAAGAATCCTGAGAGCCGCTCATGAAAAACAAGAAGTCACATACAGAGGCTGCTGGTGTTGCTTTTTCCGCTTCTTTTGATTTCTTCCTTACCTCTCACCACCTCCCACTCCTTTCGCTCAAATACCTGGCTCCGTGAACCATCTTTGCTTCTTCCTGAGGGGCTTCAGAGCTCCAGTAATTTGTGATACATGCTTTCCCACTCCCTACCCTTCTTCACCCAACTCAACCCCCTCTGCTTCCCGCAGACACAGTCTCTTGTCCGAGAAACACCAGCCTGCACTAGCTGGCTCTCTGAGTGCCATTTGTTGGCTATTAGTGTTGCTTTTTTTTCTCTTTCTTTTGATTTCTTCCTTACCTCTCACCACCTCCCCCTCCTTTCGCTCAAATACCTGGCTCCTTTCGCCATCTTTGCTTCTTCCTGAAGGGCTGTGGAGCTCCGTTCAATTGTGGATCTGCTGCCTGGTCTGAGCTGCCATGCTGGTGGGATCCTGGGGCTTTTGTTCGTTTGTTTGTTTTGAATTGTTTGTTTGTTTTCTTTTCCTTTTCTTGAGTTGGGAGCCCTTTCTGGCCAGGCGGTGCTGCGTTGCAAGAAGACTTCCCCCCTGGCTTACACAGACGTTCAGAGGGATCCCTGAGCGCATTCCTTTTATCACTGTTTTTTTTTTCTTTTCTATTTTTTGGGGAGGCTTTCTTGTTTTTTGTTTTGTTTTGTTTTTTTAATTTGTTTTGTTTTCTTTTCCCTCTTTTTCCTTTTTTGTCTTTCTTCATTGCTCAGTCTCTCGTCTCTCTATATCTTCCTTCTTTTTCTGTTCCCTGAATACCTGGCATTGTATACCTCTACGCCTTCTAGCCAGGCTGTACTGCAACACCTGAGAGTGACTTCCCCAGACCTCATAGCTGCACCGGTGGGATTCCTGGGAACTTTGCGGTTCTTTAACCTTTCCGATTTTTATTTATTCATTCTTTTCTTGCTCTTCCCCACTCTTTTTTCTCCATTTCATAGTCTCTCATCTCTCCACTTCAATGGCAAGCTCCCCTAGCATTCTTTTTTGTTTGTTTGTATGTTTTTGGCTCCTGTTCCTCTCTACTCTCTCCCATATCCATCTTAGCTCCACACATAACAATCTCCCCGCTGCATCCCGCCTACCTGCACCATGCACTTGACATCACACCACCAAGTAGTACAGGCACGGCCTACTGGAACCTGCCCTGCACTGATTACCGACCCACTCTGGTGGCTGTAGTAAGTGCCACAAACAACCCGTCCCAGTAACTCCTCTT
>NW_004443945.1:2009408-2044523 GCF_000243295.1 Trichechus manatus latirostris
ACCCAAGGTTGAGTAAGGATATTGTTGATGTGTTGTGAGATTGTTAACCATTGTCATAGGGCAACATTTGTAGTAACTGTTAAATGAGAAACCGTTTTGTTCTGTAAGCCTTCATCTTAAGTGAGAATAACAGCACAATTGGAAGAGCATAGTCAATGTCCCTGTACTGTGCATGTAGAAATTTTTGAAATGGTGTATTGGGCTAATATTTTCCTTGTGTCTTTGGTGTTCTTCATTCTCCTTTGCTCCAAGTGGGTTGGGACCAATTGATGCATCTTAGATGGCCACTCACAAGCTTTTAAGACTTCAGATGCCACCCACCAAAGTGGGATGCAGAACATTTTCTTAGTAAACTTTGTTATGCCAATTGACCTAGATGTCTCCCAAAACTATGGTCCCCAGTCCCCAGCCCCAGCTACTTTATCCCTCAAAGTGTTTGGTTGTGTTCAGGAAACTTCTTAGCTTTTGCATTAGTACAGTAGTGCTGACTTGGGGGATGTTCTTTTACTTGTGAGCCTCAGTTTTCACATCTGAAAAATGGGGATCATGATAGGACTTACCTCTTTCAGTAATGGAGCAGATTCATTGAAGTGAACCATGTTATTCTGTAAATGTTAGTTTCTTGCCATCCAAAGGGAGATTAAGTCTCACAATTAGGCTTTCGTAGACATGCTAGAATAGTGGGATTTGAAGGATCTGAGTGACCAGCCTACCACCTACCTGAGGTCAAGCACCAAACAAAAAAACCCAGACCAGTTACAGTCGAGTCAACCCCTACTCAAGGTGACCCCATGTGCATCAGAATAGAACTGCACTCCATAGGGTTTTCAACGACTATCATCTTTCAGAAGTAGATCACCAGGCCTTTCTTCCAAGGTGCCTCTGGGTGGATCTGAACTGCCAACCTTTCAGTTAGTAGCCAAGTGCTTAACCATTTGCATCATGCAGGGACTCCCCCGGAGCTCCAGGCCAGTGACATTCCTCAACCCAGAGCTCAAGGCTTCCCTGTGCTCTCTGGATCAGAATGGCCCAGGTGTCCTGCCCAGTTCCCCCACTGCTGATTCTGGAGAGAACCCCTTGGGCTTGAAGAGGCTCCACAGCCCCTCTGAGGGCTCAGAACATACCCAGGCTCCCTGTAGGCCTCTTCTGTGGGATGTACAAGTCATCCCTCCCTGCAGGCTGTTGCCGAGGCTGGAGCACCATGTGACCAAGTTTTATGAATGGGGCACCTCTGAGCAGCCCGAGGTCGGCCGTGTCAGGAGGTTTATTAATGGGCTTTCATCTAGCACTTTAGGTTTCCAGCTCTATCTGCTCCACTGGTCCAGGGCTGAATGGGGGGATTTGCACCATGTCAGCGTTTTTCTCCTCCTGACTTGGTGGCAAGGCCTTGGCAGAGTGGGGTGATTTAGATCATATCCTTCTGTGTTCCACTGGAATTAGAACCCACAGCCCTCCTTTCTCCTCTCTCGATGGTCTCTCAGCCCACTAGGCTGTCTCCCATAGAGGGAAACATCTAGTTTGTTGCCATCACCTGCAAGGTTGGAAGGTTTCTCATGTGCAGAAAGGTTCTGGAAGGTTCCTCATGTGTAGCCAGGGTCTAGAACTACTGATGCACAGCAATTTTGGAGCTAGAGCAGCTACCTCCTCCAATGCATCCACTTCCAAGGGCAATGTCCACTTGCAAGGGCTTCTGGACCAGGGTTTTGAATCAGTTCATTCCAATTTGAACCCCTGCTAAGAATTTGCATTTCTAACTCAGATATACTGAATCAGAAACTACATTTTAACAAGATCCCCTGGTGATTCTTATGTATAACTTTCTGGGAACTGTTTAGAAATGCAAATTGTCAGCAGTGAACTTGTTAGAAATGCAAATTCTCAGCAGGGTTTTGAGCCTGAATGAACTAGTTTGAAGCCCTGTACTGGACCATTCTGGAGGACTAAAACAAACAGGTTTCTCCCTCCTTACAGAACTGCAAGGCTCTAGCCCAGGCTGGAAAGAAAACCACATAAAGCTGGGCTTGGTTAGTGCCTCCTGGGTCCAGGTGCCTTGGCTATTTAACTGGGATTGCACATTTTGAGCAGTTAAGCTAGAGAATCCTCCCAGAAGCACTGATCAGGTGGAAGAGAGCAGAAAAGAAAGGTCAAATGACTTCAGGTGTGGTGTGAAATCAGGCATGAGGGACAGTTGATCCTACAAGGAGAAACAACCCAAACAGCAAAACAAACAGGGCACGGTGGACTGAGACCAAGTAATGTGGACAGCTCAGCAGCCACAAAACTCCCAATGGAACCAACAAAGCTGCCTTCTTTCTCTATGCACCTCCAGAGACTGAAAATTTCCGCTAGGGACAGAGTGTTTGGAGACAGTGTGACATGGCCATCTCAATACAAAGCCAGACAAGAAGATGGGAAGGGACAGGAAACCTGTAAGAATGGACACGGGGAACCCAGGGTGTAAAGGGAAAAGTGGAGAGTGCTGACACATTGAGGAGATTGCAACCAATGTCACAAAACAATTTGTGTATAAATTTTTGAATGAGAATCTAACCTGCACTGTAAACTTACACCTAAAACACAATAAAATTTTTTTTAAAAAAAGCCAGAGAGACCATGTTTGTAGGGAACTCAACCTCAAGAAGGAGCCTCATAATCAGAGTCTACCCATCTTGGGGGTACAGCCAGGTATCATGGTGGCCTTTGTAGGACAAAGAGTAGTTGTTGTTAGATGCTGTCTAGTTGGCCCCTCATTCATAGATACCCCATGCACAATTGGATCAGACCGTTGTGACCCATAGGCTTTTCATTGGCTGATTTTCTGAAGCAGATTGCTAGGCCTTTCTTCCTAGTCCATCTTAGTCTGGAAGCTCCGCTGAAACCTGTTCAGCATCATAGCAACACACAAGCCTCCATGGAAAGATGAGTGGTGGCTGTGTATTATGTGCATAGGCCGGAATCAAATACATGGAAGCTAAGAATTCTACAACTGAATCATCACTGCCCTCAGGGTAAAGAGAGCCCCCCCCCCTTATATCCCAAAACTGCAGTAACCACAGTGGCACTAAGGACCACAAGAGTCACCCACTCTTCCCACAAGGCTCTGCTGACCCCATCTGCACCCCACACATGCGGCTGCAAAGGTCTGTTTGCTTATCCATCTGCCTCCACCAAAACGGAAGCTCCATGATGGCAGAGACTAGACCTTGTTTCCTGTTGCACTTCAGGGCCCATTACTGTGTAATAAACAAATGAATGGAAAGGAGGGATTTATCCACTGCTTTTAAGCAAGGAATCAGCAGCTCTCAATCTGTCAGTTTACTCCATACTCCCTAAATCAGGCCCTCTGAAGCTGGAGCTCCAGTGTTGTATGATTATTATTCACATTCCTGATTAGGAACCACTGCTCTGCAGTCTAAGTTTCTCATACTTCAATGGGCATACGAATGACAAGAGGTGCTGATAAAAAAAAAAAAAAAAAAAAGATTTGAGCAATGAACTATTTAGAAAAGGAAATTTAAAAAGTAATACCATTTACAATAGCAACAAAAAACATGAAATATTTGGGGATTGTTATATTGAATAGTGCCCCCCCCAAAATATATGTTGTAATTCCTAACCTCTATGCCTGTGGTTAGGAGCCCTGGTGGTGCAGTGGTTAAGAGATACAGCTTCTAACCAAAGGGTTGGCAGTTCGAATCCACCAGTCATTCCCTGGATACCCTATGGGGCAGTTCTACTCTGTCCTATAGGGTCTCTATAGTCCAAATCTACTGGATGGAGCAGGTTTAGTTTTTGTTTTTGATGCCTGTGGTGTTATAATCCCATTTGGGAATGAATTGTCTTTGTTATGATAATAAGGCAGGATTAGTGTAGGTGTGTCTTGAGTCAACCTCTTTTGAGATATAAAAGCGATAAAACAAGCAAACCAGCAAGCAAAGATGGGGTAAGATAGATGTCAAGACACCTGAAAATCTCCAAAGAACCAGGAAGCAGAAGCTGAAGAGACAAGGATATTCCTCCAGAGCCGACCAAGAGAGAAAGCCTTTACCTAGAGCTGGCACCTTGAATTTGGACTTCTAGCCTCCTAAACTTTGAGAAAATAAATTTCTGTTTGTTAAAGTCATCCACTTGTGGTATTTCTGTTACAGCAGCATGTTATGGACTGAATTGTGTCCCTCAAAAATGTATGTCAACTTGGCCAGGTCATGACTCCCAGCATTGTGTGACTGTCCACCATTTTGTGATCTGATGTGATTATCCTATGTGTTGTAAATCCTAATCTCTAGGATGTTAATAAGGCAGGATTAGAGGCAGTTATGTTAATGAGGCAGGACACAATCTACAAGATTCGGATGCATCTTGAGTCAATCTCTTCTGAGATATAAAAGAGATAAGCAAGCAGAGAGGAAAGGGACCTCCTGCCACCAATAAAGAAGAGCTGATAGCTGGGTGTGTCTTTTAGACTTGGGATCCCTGCACTGAGAAACTCCTAGACCAAGGGAAGACTGATGACAAGAACCTTCCCCCAGAGCCAACAGAGAGAAAAAGCCTTCACCCTGAATTTGGGCTTCTAGCCTCCTGGACTGTGAAAGAAAAAAATTTCTGTTTGTTAAAGCCATCCACTTGTGGTATTTCTGTCATAGCAGCACCAGATAACTAAGACAGAATTTGGTACTGCAAGAGTGGGGTGCTGCTCTAACAGACATCTGTCAAAAAGTAAAGTCTCTGAGTCTATTGGAAGCAAAGTAAAGAGTTTCATTGAGGGAAAATAACAATTCAAATAAGGCAGCATTCAGAAAGAATTTCCAAACTGCTCCATCCTTCTGGAGATGAAGTTGAGCTTTTATGCACAAACTTTCTTTTGGAGGGCATTGCATTTGTGGCACATGCTTCCTGGAACATTCTAAGCGCATACATTATTTTTCTTTATGTTTCCCTCCCCTGCTTACTCAGAGTGATCTGGATTGACCCTTTTTTGAGAGCCTAGTCATCAGTCATCTTGACCTTACTGAGATTCTCAGTTTGATTTTAGAAAATCCTTATCATTCCCCCTTTTGATCAAGAATTTCTATAGAAATCCTTAGATCACAAAGACTACTGTAAAAGCGCCTTCTTCTGCATGGTGTTTTAGTTGTGCTGTAACACAGATGGCTTCTTTTAAGCTTTTAAGACCCCAGATGCTACTTATGCTTTTTTCAGTAGCCAGACACCATGCCATTGCTTAGTCACTCTGCTTCTCATGATCTGATGTAACGGGCACCTGGAGTAGATAGGCCAAATTTTTTAGAGGAACATCTCAGTTACACCTAAGGTGATGGAGGGCTAGGGCACAAGCTAGAAAGTTCCAGAAACTTGAGTCTCTTCAAGATATATAATCCCTTGCAAAACCTTGGGTCTGCCGGTATGATTGCAAAAGTTAGATATATAATGTATAATACTTTTAACAAGTCCCATAACTAACATTATAATGATCAAAAGAATTAGTCCAGCTTGTAATAATGAGTGTAACCATGAACTAATGTTGTTGGGTAACCAACTAAAGATATCAAAAAAGGAGAAAAAATTACTGGAAAGAGAAGTATACAACTTAAATGGACTTTCATGTTGAATAAAATTACTAAGGAACAAAACCACAAGTATGCAGTAATGCTAACCAGCATAAAGATAGCTACAGTTGTAAAGCAAAGTTCACAAAGTTTTGCAAGATGCATGGAATCTTATTCTGTGATCTTGGGAGTAGCTGTCTACCTCAGATGTTGTATGCTTCTGGCCTCCAGAGATGCTCAGCGTCATTTTTAGTTCCCTGGAGGGCTGGTTGGTCTACAGAGGCGGCTTGGCCTTTTTTCAGTTGTGATAGATGGATCCAGGGCTTGACTCTTTCTAGTTTGGGCAGCACACAGGTTGATGAGGAGGACTGGGTGTGGCCCCTTTCAACAGAGTTCTAATGGGTCCTTTAATTATATAATATATATAGTCTCCTGGGGTAAAGTTAGGCAGATATTGGGAGTTTGGCTTCTGGTCATCGAAGTCTTTTTTAACCTGTGACAATATTTTAACAATTTAAGTTGAACAATGTGGAGTCAGTGTGGGCAACATAAAGGAGGACCATAGGCTTTCCAGTAATTATTCTAGAAAATAGAACATTAAACATAAGCAATATTCTCATATAAACCTGATAGCAATTCTTTTAGTTTACTCAGTCCTATGTAGTTAATTTTGGTTCCAAGTAATTCTGGATCAGTAGCAGTCTGAAAATCCCATCATCTTCTACATAAGAGTTCTTGAAATCTTGATTTAATCTATTTTTGTTGAAATATTTGGGTCAAGAATTTTCAGTGACAGCAATGTAAAACTTATCTGCAGATGACAACTTAAAAATGTCCATGGTTAACTTCAAACAATAATAATTCTTAAAGGTGAAGGACCTGATGGGAATTGTCTTAGTCATCTAGTGTTGCTCTAACAGAAATACCACAAGTGAATGGCTTTAACAAAGAGAAGTTTATTCTCTCACAGTCCAGTAGGCTACAAGTCTAAATTCAGGGCATCAGCTCCAAGGGAACACTTTCTGTGTCAGCTCTGGAGGAAGGTCCATGTCATCAATCTTTCTTTGGTCTGGGAGCTTCTCTGTGCAGGAACATCAGGTCCAAAGGACGCGCTCTGCTCCTGGCACTGCGTTCTTGGTGGTATGAGGTTCCCATGTGTCTCTGCTTCTCTCTTTTATATCTTAAAAGAGATTGGATTAAAACACTGTCTATAATCTTGTAGACGTCATCAGTATAACCTCATCATAGTGATAGAGTTTGCAACACCTAACGAAATCACATCAGATTACACAATCATACAGTACTGGGAATCATGACCCAGTCAAGCCAACAGACATTTTTTGGGGACACAATTCAATCCATGACAGGAATTAACTACAAAAGTAATGCAGAGCTAAATAAAGTTAATTAAAAGGAAATTTTAGACAAAAATATCCCTAAACATGATGATTAACCTTGTTTTCAAAGAGCTTCAGATATAATGCATAATAATTTTGAGATATAATACTAAATAGTCAGGATATACTAAGACTATATTAGATTATCAAGTCTCTAAACATTTGAATAATAATAAAAACTCTATGGGTAAAACGGGAATTTCTCCGTTAAAACCACTGGCCTAGATGATGCTACTTTTTAAATTAAAGAAATAAAGTAGTGGCCAAGATTATACGACAAAGTAGTACCACAACAAATTAGGGACATAGAGAACATTGACAAATTCTAGGAACTTATACAATTTCTGAAATGTATTAATAATATTCAACCTAAATTCAATCTAAATTTAAGCACATTTTCTGATTTTATAACATTTCTTATGCAATTCATAACATGATTAAATAAACCTAATTGTTTTATATGGCATAAAGTTTATTTAAACATTCCTATTTTTCAATCAAACTTTCATCTTAATCACATCAAACTTGTTCATATCCTCCCAGTGTAATACTAGTCCTGCTAAAATTTCAGTAACCACTTCAGAATCACAAACGTCTTTTTTCCACTTCATCATACCCACTTACATGCAAATGACTTTAGGTCTCTGGCTAGGGGTCAACAGGGAACCTTGGCCCCTTGACTCTTTCCTTTGTCCTTTGCTATCTCTTGGCAATAAAGTTAGCCTTCTTCTGTCTTTTTACAGCCTTTCAGTAAGAACAACCCAGTGGAAAACCAAATTCCAGGTCTGCATAATATTTGATACCAAAGCTTTTTAACAATCCTGTAAATAAACTCACCAAATCTTAGATAATCTTCTACTTAACTTTCTTCTAATCTTCTACAACCTTCCATATCCATCCAGGTTTTTGTGTGTGTTTATTCTGAAACAACCAGCCTTTTTATTTTAGGACAAAATCACTCTCTTTTCCTTTAACAAAATACATCTCACATATTCAGTCTAGCCTAGTTACCAAAAA
The DNA here is from genome assembly GCF_000243295.1 of Trichechus manatus latirostris. Taxonomy (NCBI): domain Eukaryota; kingdom Metazoa; phylum Chordata; class Mammalia; order Sirenia; family Trichechidae; genus Trichechus; species Trichechus manatus. Next base: position 2,017,369 of record NW_004443945.1, read on the forward strand.
GATCTTGGAAACTGTATTTAAGCTGACATACTACAAAAGATTTAAAAAATTGTCAGAACAAATTCTTTTTCATTAATTTCTAGGAATAGTAGGAGTATTGAATTTATATAAGCATTTATTTGTTTGTAAACCAATCAGAATAAAGCTATTTGAAGGGATATTATAATCTAATTTAATAATACCATCTGGAGGCAGGAAATTATTGTATTTTCATAACCCTGTATACTGCATGCTTTATAGGATCCTTTAGAGAAGAAATTTAGAATAATTTGTCCCTGTTTAAGGCTTTGTTATACCAATAGAAATAAACACTCTATCCTTTTTCAGCGTGCTTTTCAAATAGACTGATTTATATCAAAGTTTCTCAGAGTAGCTACTAAAAGCCCAGGTGCAAGAAATTTTTCTTGCAAGAAAAAACTGAGATTTTTAGACAGCCCCATGAAAAACACCACCCATGGCCTTCAACCTGATACAGAAACTCAAAACACAATGCTCTAGACCAGAGGCAAGCTCTCAAAACAAAATGAAACAGAAAAACTACATAAACTCACTTATCTGTGAGGCCAGCTCAAAAACCATGTTTATACAATACTATACAACACAAACAACCTAGTTTCTTAAAAATGTATATAGCAATTTTTGGATGAGATCGATTAGATAAACTAATTAATCTTCCAGAGTTTTGGATGGAGTGATTTTATTCAGACCCTTTGACTAAAACTGAGCATTAAACAAAAGTTCCATGAGAAGGACAACACAAATGGGAAATCATTGAACTTTAATTTTGACATAGGGATTTTGGTTCTCCCTGGTGACAGAGATATCTAGGCCTAATCCTCAGTCTCAATTATTTCTGAAAGTCAGAACATCTGGGCAAAGTTGGCACAGCCCTCAGTCCTTTCTGGAGCCATACCTCCACTATTTCAAGTGCAAGCAGCATGGCTCCAGATCAGTTGCCTGGAGACACAAAGGTGATCCCTCGCATTTTACTTTTCTTATTTCCTCTTATTATTGCAGCTATGACTATGTTTGTATTCAGTTATCTTGGCTGGGACAGTTATCAACACATTCTAAAGGGAGCCTCTAAGGTCTCTTCAAGGCTGCTCAACACAAGCCTATCTTGAAAGGTTTTTTACTTTGTTTCTCTTGCTTTGCACTGGGTGTTCTCAGTGCTGGGGACTCAGAAAGCTGTTATATGGGACTCTAAATTTTCCCAGTCCCATGAGCCTTCCATTTCTTGTTCTTTTATGGCTCAAATCAGAATTTTTCATTCTCAAATTAAAGGGACCTCCCTCTGCTTTATAACGTTGGAGAGGTCTGCTGTAAGGATATTGTCGATTGTTTTTTCATAGTAGTTTATGGAATCTGGGGTTCCCCTAATAGCAAATTTGAAATTCTGGACAATCGATCTTGTAAAGATTAAGCAGATCCCCCAATTAGTGAGGGACTCAACTTCTGCAGAAACAAAACCAAAAGAAACCTGCAATTACAAAACTAAATTCAGTTACCTTTGTGAAGGCACCAGATCCTTCAATAAGACTCAAAGGTCTACATGCAAAAGGAAGTAGAGCTCAACTTTGAGAAGTTATTCACCTGGGGATGACTCCAGAGATTCCGCAGAGACAGTAAGCCCAAAAATGGCTCTGCAGGTGCCATAGCCCAGTCCTCAGTTCCTTGGGGTCGCCAATGGTAAGGCATCTTTGAATCCTACTTCTGACATCAGAAATAACCATAGCCCAGTCTTCAGTTTCTCAGGGTTGCCTACGGTAATGCACCTTCGAATCCCACTTCTGATACAGGAAATGTCAAAGAGTAAAGTCCCTGAGTCTATTGAAAGCAAAAGTAAAGAGTTTTATTGAGGTGATATAACAGTTCGAATTGGGCAGCATCCAGGAAGAATTTCCAAAATACTCTGTCTTTCTAAAGACAAAGTTGAGCTTTTATACACAAAGTTAGGCATGACTAACCCCACAAACGTTTCAAAAACAGCTCTTTCTTCATATCAGTTAATCTTATCTCCTTCCTGGAAACCATTTTCACAAAACATTTTTCTGAGGACATCACATTTGTGTCACATGCTTCCTGGAACATTCTAAGCAAGTACATTACTTTTCTTTCTGTCTCCCTCACCTACTTTCTCAGAGCAATCTGGATTAACCCTTTATTGAGAGCTAGTCTTCAGCCATCTCGCCCTTACTGAGAGCCTCAGTTTGATTTTAGAAACTCTTTATCATACCTAAAATGTGGAAGCAGTTTTGGAATTGGCTAATGGGTAGAGGCTGAAAGAGTTGTAAGGTGCCTAATACTAAAAGCCTAGATTGCTTTGAAGAGACTGTTGGTAGAAACTCATCAAACTGTACCCTTAAAATGAGTTTGTTTTGTTGTATGTGGAGTCCTCGGGCAGTGCAAATAGTTAACGCGCTCAGCTGCTAACTGGAAGGTTGGAGGCTTGAATCCACCCACAGGCACCTTGGAATAAAGTCCTGGTGATCTATTTCAAAAAAATCAGCCATTGAAAACCATATCAAGTGCAGTTCTACTGTGATACATATGGAGTCTCCATGAGTCAAAATCAACTTGATGGCAACTGGTACTGGTTTATTGTATGTAAATTATGCTTCAATAAAGTTAGTTTAAAAAGAAAGCAAAAAAGTGTAGACCTGGGGGACCAACCTTGGGAGGAGGGTCTGATTCAGCAAGTTTGAGGTGGGCCCTGGGGTTCTGCATTTTAAGCAAGCAGCTTGGCTGCTTGGGAGCAGATGGTCCTGGGACCTCGCTGGCCCAAAGCGCCCTGGAAGACAGGGCAAAGACCACCACATCCTGTTGTCTTTTCCTTTGGTTCTGCTGATACCTGAGCACCAGATTCTGTGCTGGGGGTGCCCTAAAGGGAAGTCCTGTCCACAGTGAGGCCAGGCTTTTGGGAAAGACACGCACATAACCGACTCCAGGACAAGGCAAGTGTGACAAGAACTGGCAGGTATAGAATCGCAGAGGAAGATAAATTTTAATCCCAGGATTGCTGAAAACCCTCTGGAGGGCGTAGTGTTTGCCTTTGGGGCAGGATTTTGACGAACAGAAACCTCAATGCCAGTTTCCTCCTGCTTATGCCCGCTTAGCTTGCTCTGGGTCCTCTGTGCCTAACTGTAGGGGATGTAGCTTCTGGTCTTCTTCCCTCACCCCCCAACTCTCATCAAGCCCTAGGCCATGGCCTTTGCCTGTCAAACCATGCTTGTTTCCCATTATTTAAACAACTCCTAACCTAAACTATCTCCGGGAAGCTTTCCTGACAGACACCAAACAAACAAACAAACAAACAAAAAAACAGTTGCCATTGAGTCAATTCCAATTCTTGGCAACGCCCCGTGTGTCTGAGTAGAACTGCACTCCACAGAGTTTTCAAGGCTGTGACATTTTGGAAACAGATCTCCAGGCCTTTCTTCCAAGGCACCTCCAGATGGACTCAAACTGCCAACCTTTCAGTTAGTAGCTGAGAGTGTTAACAGCTTGTACCACCCAAGGACCTTTGTGATTGATGTTGTTGTTGCATGCGTTAAGTTGATTTCGACTCATAGAGACCCTATATGACAAGGGCTGGTTACTCATTACTGAGACCTCACCTACACATCCTTAGAGTGCCCATGAGTTCCCCACTCACTCCATTCCTGATTATACACTTTACTACTTATAACGTATACACAGTCTTATAAAAATCTAACTTGACCTTTTCAATCAAGTGAGGAGGGGAGGGTGAGGGGGCTATAGAGCTAGGTGCTGCATTGTTAGTCACTCACACCTTCACTCAGGCAGGATGATAAGGGGTTAAAGACACAGGCTCTGGAACCAATTGTCTGGCAAGGATCTGCTTGACCTCTGGGCCTCAGTTTCCTTCTGTTGTAAAATAGGAATCATTTGTGATGGCTAATTAACACATCATCAGGTTGCTATAGCTACAAAATGTGTTACTAAACAGAATGCCTGGCACATAGTGCCCAATACACATAAGCTCTTATGACTCATTTACTGAGTATCTAGAATGTGCCAGGCACAGGGGATGCAAAAGAGAACAAAATAGGCATATTCATTCATCCAACAAATATTTATTGAAGGACTGCATAGGTCACACTGTAATGGGAGCTGGGGATAGGTGTACCTGCCCTCACATAGCTCACAGTCTGGTGAGGGAGGGAGGCAGACGTTAAACAAATAAACAGGTAAAAATAGACAATGGCAAACTGTGGCCGAGGGTAAGAAGGGGAGGAACGAGGTGGTGTAATAGAGACTGACAAAGGCAGAGAAAATGCTTTCTTTAGTTTGCGAGGTCAGGGAAGGCCCCCAGGAGGTGATATTTAAAGTGCTATCTGAAGAGGAGATGGCGGTATCACCAGGGAGATGGAAGAGAGGAGGCGAGATAGGAGGCAGGCCAGGTCACTCAGGCCATGTTGGTCACGGTGTCCTGAGTGGGATCAGGAGCCACTGGAAGGCTGTAAGCAGAGGAGCAACAGGGCCCATTTTATATTTTTCTATGGGGATATTAGGAGCCCTGGTGTCACAGTGGTTAAGAACTTTGCTGCTAACCAGAAAGTCGGCAGTTCGAATCCACCAGTTACTCCTTGGAAACCCTATGGGGCAGGTCTACTCTGTCCTATAGAGTCACTGTGAGTCAGAATCTACTCAACAGCAACAGGTTTGTTTTTTTATGGGAATATTAAGGTGTCTGGGTGGTGCAAACAGTTCACACTCGACTACTAACCTGAAGATTGGTGGTTCAAACCCACTCAGGGATACCACTGAAGAAGACCTGGCAATCTGCTTCCATGAAGACTAGCTAAGAAAACCCTATGGGGCAGTTCTACTCCGTCCTATAGGGTCACTATAAGTCAGAATCTACTCAACAGCAACATGTTTGTTTTTTTATGGGAATATTAAGGTGTCTGGGTGGTGCAAACAGTTCACACTTGACTACTAACCTGAAGATTGGTGGTTCAAACCCACTCAGGGATACCACTGAAGAAGACCTCGCAATCTGCTTCCATAAAGACTAGCTAAGAAAACCCTATGGGGCAGTTCTACTCTGTCATATGGTGTGTGGTCACCATGAGTCAGAATCAACTCAACAGCAACAGGTTTGTTTTTTTGTTTATTGGGGTACTATGGGTCCCCTTTTACCAAGGAGAAAACTGAGGCCCATCACTGGTAAATGGTACCACTGGCACTAGAACCAGCTCTCATAAGCCTTAGCTCAGCCAACTTGCCAATTCACCCTCTGCTTCTCACTCACACCTGTTCCACACAGCAGAAACTGTCTACACGACTAACACCGTGCTAGCTCCAAAGGCCCTTCACCTGCCATGGGGCCATGACATCTATCTTTACTTAAACTCACACCACACCCAAGACCCCGCCATGTGCAACTGGGTGTTCAGCAAAGTTTCCCAGCCAATGGATTATGCAAATGAACTGCTTCCCTGTGCCCTTTCCCCACCACTGTTTCCATCCCCCGCAACAACCAAAGTTGACACCCAAGCCAATAACCACAGGTAAACGTGCTCTCCCCAGGAGAGTCAACACACAACCATGGAGATGTTTCTTGGGCTCAGAATGGAAAGGGCCAATGTGCCAAGGGTTATAAATCCCCTGAGAATCCAACCTGAATCTTGCCCCAAAGACACCCTCCCCAAAATAGGCAGAGAGGGTGAGAAACACCCATGCGAACAGCTGACCCACAAAACCCCCACTGTGCCCATGGCTTTCCCCACCTTGGCCCTTTCTATTTTTATCAGGAAAGTGAGACGGGGTTGCCAGGCAGGGCCACACCACTGTTTATGTCTGAAATGTGAAAAGATGCACAGTGTCCTAGGGAGAAGGCGTTGCAGTTAAAGGAATTTCAGAGGAGAAGTTCAAAACTGGCAGGGTGAATAGGTGCCTTGTGTTCTGGCTTTTGACTCTGGAAAAGTCGCGCCTCCAACCAAGGGATGCAGAGGGGCCAGGGATGGGGAGAAAATGCACATGTGTGACATCTGGACAGAGAGTGAGACTCATCTCACATGGGCATTGGGAAAAACTGATGTTCAGACTCAGGGACTTTGGGAGGAGGCCCTTCTGCCACTCCAGTTTAATTTCTATTTATTTCTCTCCCAATTAATTCAATAAATAAATCAATGAATTTATCTCCCAAATAAGTCTAATAAAAGAGGACTTCTCTTGCCCTCTTTGTCTTACCTGGTTAACCCCACTCAAGTCTGACCACCCCTACTCTGCCTCTGTCACCTGTCTCCTCTTGATTACTGAGTTTTAATGTGCATTAATTTCCTCATACAGACGTATTTACCTGCTAAGTCTTTGTTGTTGTTGTTAGTTGTGGTCAAGTTGGCTCCAACTCATGGTGACCCCACGTACAACAGAATAAAACGTTACCTGATCATCTTCATGATCATTGGTGTGCTCAAGTTCATTGTTTCGACCACTGTGTATTTTGAGTGCCTTCCAACCTAGAAAGGAGCCCTGGTGGCACAGCGGTTAAGTGCCTGGCTGCTAAGGTCAGTGGTTCAAACCCACCAGCCACTCCGTGAGAGAAAGATGTGGCAATCTGCTTCTGTAAAGATTCCAGAAACCAAACCTGTTGCCCGATACAGCCTAGGAAACCGTATTGTACTCTGTCCTACAGGGTTGTTATGAGTCACAATCTACTCAACAGCAACAGGTCCAACCTAGAGGTCTCATCTTCTAGCACTATATCAGATAATATTCCATTGTGATCCACAGGGTTTTCATTGTAGATCACTAGGCCTTTCTTCCTAGTCTGTCTTAGTCTGGAAGCTCTGCTGAAACCTGTCCACCATGGGTGACCCTGATGGTATTTAAAATACCAGTGGCATAGCTTCCAGCATTATAGCAACATGCAAGCCACCACAGTACAACAAACTGACAGACAGGTGGTGGGTTAAGGCTTTAAGTCACTCTAATTTGTCAATCTTTTGTTTCCTAATTAAATTGTAACTGTCCCTTTGATAGCTATGTCTACTGTTTCTTAGACACACATACAACTTAGGACTTGGCCAAGGGTTTCATTCACTGCAGGCACTCAATGAATGGGACTAGTAGGTCCTAGTCCTTCAATTGTAGAAAATAGGCAAGAGAGGGCAGCAATAAAGTGACTCCCTGCCCAGCTGAATGAATTTCAACATGTCTCCTCTTCTCCTTCATCCTTCAGAGGTCAAGCTGGCTCTAACACAGCTCTGTAGGTTCTATCCTAAACTACACATAGCGCTTACTAACTCAGGGTCCTCAGGAAGGCTGGGGTGGTTTCTGGGGGGCTAGACTTCTGACTTGATCTGGGATGCAAGAAAGATCTAATCCCTGGTTTGGTGGTGAAAACCGCCTAGCACTTATAAGAAGATCATAGCTGTGTATCTCATTTCCTTGGGCCTGGGGATAAGTGCCAAGAATCACTAGCCCCATTTATGCCCATAGCTGCAAAAACACAACAGTTTTATAAAGTCATTAAACCCAAAGTCCTAACAGCCACAAGATGCAGTTGTACTACAATTAAATTCTAGGTCTGTTTGTATCCAATGGAAGTTCATCACTTGATTAAAAAGAAAAAAAAACGGTCAAGCCAACTCCGACTCATGGCATTCCCATGTGTGTCAGAGTAGAACTGGGCTCCATAGCATTTTCAATGGCTGGTTAATCATAAGTCAGTCACCAGGCCTTTCTTTTGAACTCCTCTGGGGGAATTTGAACCACCTACCTTTCGTTTAATAGCCAAGTGCTTAAGCATGTGTGCCACCCAGGGACTCCCATCACTTGATACCTGTCTCTAATTCTTTTTTTCTAGAACTTTCTCATATGAATTACTTTTCCTTGGGTGTGTCAGGGTCTCTGGCATGTCCTTCTGTGTTTCTGGGTCTCTCTCCATTTCTCTTGGTATCCTTATATCTCTGTCCAATAGCCTCTCTTCCACCACTTTTTCTGCTGCTTCTGCTTTCTCCCTTAATTAGTTACAGTGTGCACTTAAAGTGTATTTTGGTATCTGCATTTGTTGAACAGAGTTGAACGTTCCTATTCTTATATTAAAGCCAGATGTGTGGAATCTCAGGCCAGGGCTTTGAACTGGGTCGTTCTAGTTTGAACCCCTACTGAGAATTTGCATATATGCCCCCAGATGTACTAAATCAGAATCTACATTTTAACAAGATTCCGAGATGATTCTTACATATAATAAATTTTGAGAACCACTTCTATACTACTGGTTCTCAGAATTGGTCCCTAGCCAGCAGCATTAGCATAGCCTGGAAACTTGTTAGAAATGCAAAATGCAAATTCTCAGCAGGAGTTTGAATCAGAATGAACTGGTTAGAAGCCCTGCCTCAAGCTGACCATTTCTCCGAGCCTCAATCCCACTTTTTTTCCTGCCTGCCAGCCACCTCCCTTCCCGGGTGTCCCCGCACCTCTGAAAACCCAACTTGTCTACAGTGGAGCTCGCCATCTTTTCTCCCCAAGTGTCTTAGGCTGGGTTCTCTAGAGAAGCAAAACCAGTGAAGCATGTATATATAGAGAGAGATTTATATCAAGGAAATGGCTCACTTGGTTGCAGAGGCTGGAAAGTCCCATCTGTGGGGTCAGGCTAGAGGCTTCTCCTGACTCCTGTAGCTGCAGGGTCTGGTGAACCTAAGATCAGCAGGTCAGACAGCAGGCCTCTGGCTCACAGGCTGTGGAGACTGACAAATCCCAAGATCGGCAGGTAAGTTGCTAGCTCAGGTCCCAAGAACCAGAGGTCAGATGAGGATCCAGAGCAAGCAAAAGCCAGTGAGCTTTGCCAGAAAGTCCACATATATTGGATGCAGGCTACACCTCCAAGGAAACTCCCTTTCAACTGATTGGTTGCTTGTAGCAGATCTCATCACGGAAGTGATTACATTATATCAGATCTCATTATAGAGATGATTACATCATTACATAGCTGCCATACTACATCACAACTGCCAAACCACTGGGAATCATGGCCCAGCCAAGTTAACACACAACCTTAACCAACACACCAAGCCAACTGCCCTTCCTGATGTCCCAGTTGCTGTCACAGGGACTCTCTATGTCCCAATCACTCAGGTTCTAAAGTCTGAAGTCGTCCGGGATTCCTGATTCTTACACTCTTCCAAGATTCATATCTATGATTCTTCCTTTCAGACATACCTTCCTTTCTATCTTTACTGTCATCACCATATTACCCCATCACCTACGTGGAGACAAACGGAGGCCCCCTGACCAATACCTAGCACAAACTTGCCAGTTATATGAGTGAGCCACCTTAGAAGTGAATCTTCTAGCCCCAGTCAAGCCTTCACCTGGGTGCTTGTCCTTCAATGTGTTGACACACACTACATTTTAATTTTTTAAATTAGTCATCATCTAATTTTACATAAAGGAAACTTGGTGGTGCAATGGTTAAGTGCTCAGCTGCTAACCGAAAGGTCAAGAGTTTAAACCCACCAGTGGCTGTGTGGGAAAAAAGACCTGGTGATCTCCCATAAAGATCACAGCCTAGGAAAACCTATGAGGCAGTTCTACTCTGTCACATGAGGTCACTATAGGTTGTAATCACTCAACAGCACACAACAATAACAATTTTACATAAAATCCAGGTATTCGGCTTCCCCAGGAAAACTACTACTACTACTACCGCAACAAATTCTAGCAACAATGAGCCTGAATCCCCAAATGGCAACATTCGGTTGGAGCTGGGCAGTGGCTGCCCCTGGGATGGGCATACACTCTCAAGTTCATCTCCAGTTTGAGTGAAAGAAGGCAGACACAAAGGAGTACACAGGGGAAGATAATGTTTTTATCAAGTCCAAAACTAGACAAAACTGAATGATGCAGACGTAAGTCAGCACAGTGGTCTCCCTGGAAGGGGCTGTAACTAGAACGGGCACAAGGGAACATTCTATGTTGCTGGAAATGTTCTACACCTTGATATTAGTTGTAATTATAATGGTATTTACATATGTAAATATTCATCAAGATGTACACTAGAGATGCACTATATGTAAATTATGTATCAATGAAAGAAAGGGAGCGGGAGAGGATAAAAAAACGTTGGTACAGTGGATTGCTAGAAGAATGAACAAATCTGTCTTGAAGAAGTACAGCCCGAATGCTCCTTAGAAGCAAGGATGGCAAGACTTCGTCTCATGTACTTTGGACGTATTATCAGGAAGGACTAGTCCCTAGAGAAGGACATCATGCTTGGTAAAGTAGAGGGTCACTGAAAAAGAGGAAGACCCTCAAGGAGATGGATTGACACAGTGGCAGCAACAATGAGCTCAAATATAGCAAAGATTGTGAGGATGGTGCAGGACTGGGCAGTATTTCGTTCTGTTGTACATAGGGTCGCTATGAGTAGGAACCGTATTGATGTCTTCTAATAACAACACAACACCTAGTTTAGTACCTTAGTACCCAGCACATAGCAGGTGCTCAATAAATAGGTGTTATTAACTTTTTTTTTTTTTTTAATATTAGGGCTTTGGAGCCAGATAGCCTGGGTTAGATCACTGATTCTACTATTTAACAAATATGTAAACTTGAGCAGCTTACTGAACTTCTCTGTCCTCAGTTTCTTCATCAGTGAAATGGAGCTAATGAGAGTCTCTCCTTCGTAGGCTCATTTGAGGTTTAATGAAGTGTTAGCACAGGACCTGGCACGTACTAAGTGCTCAATAAATGTTACCTTGATGATGAGGCTGTGCTAGCACACTAAAAGAGCTGACATTCCATTTTTATGGAACTTGAGATTTTGAGATTAGACAGACTACCCTCCAGCATTTTGATAATGCCTGCTTTTTAATAAGCTATTTCAAGATTGGAACACTAACAAGCAAATGTCCAAAGAATAAAAGTAACCCAGTTAAATACTGCTTTTCTCCCTTATATATGCTGTATTTTCTGCCTGTCTTAGGCTGGGTTCTCTACAGAAGCAAAACGGGTGAAGTTATAAATATATAGAGAGAGATTTATTTCAAGGAAATGGCTCATTCAGTTGTGGAGGCTGGCAAGTCCCAAATCCATGGGTCAGGCATCAGGCTGGAGGCTTCTCCTGACTCATGTGGTAGGAGGGGCTGACGAATCCAAAATTTGTAGGTCAGGCAGTAGCTTGCTGGCTCACGGGGCTGCAGGAGCTGGCAAATTCCAATATCTGCAGGTCAGGCAGAAGAACGTCCCAAGAACTGGGGATCAAAGGATGACAAGACTAATGCAGGATCGAGAAAGAGCAAGCTTTGCCAGAACATCCTATATATATGCTGTCTGCTGCACCTCCAAGGAAACACCCCTTTCAACTGATTGGCTGCTCACATCAGATCACAAAATGGAGGATGATTCCATACTATCTGCCAAACCACTGAGAATCATGGCCTAGCCAAGCTGACACATAACCTTAACCATCACACTCCCCTTTAAGGAGTAAGTGTTAAAAACCAAATACGGCAATAGTGACAACAGCTAAAATGTCATGTATTAGCAGATCATGTTTAAGCTATGGAGTTGCTGTCTCTACATCTTATATTTCAACTCTAGGGAGTATTTGTAAGATACCATTTTGGTTATTTTATAAGTGTGCGTTTTGTATCTATATAATGGTGTGTAAAAATCTGGGACAAGGAAAACATTCTCAGAATAAACCAATGTTTATCACTGGAAGAAAATAAAAACATCAAGCCTCACGTGACAAGGACTAGGTAAAACCAAAAACTAAACCCTTACTGTTGAGTCCATTCCTACTCATAGTGACCCTATAGGGCTGAGTACAACTGCCTTTAGGGTTTCCAAGGCTGTAATCTTTACAGAAGCAGACTGCCACATCTTTCTCCCATGGAGCGGTTGGTGGATTTGAACCTCACATTTCAGTTAGCAGCCAAGCACTTAATCGCTCCACCACCAGAGCTCCTAAGGGCTGGGTAGTCAGTCCAAAAAGACTGATGCTAAAGGCCAAATATTGAATAGCGTCACTTCTATGAAATATTTAGAATAGGCAAATGCATAGAGACCAAAGTTTATTAGTGGCTACTAGGGGTTGGATGGAGGGGTGAATGGGGAGTTATTGCTTAAGGGGTATTGGCTTTCTGTTTGTTGTTGTTGTAGGTGCCATCAAGTTGATTTCAACTCACGGAGACCCCATGTGACACAGTAAAACACCCCATAGGGTTTTCTTGGCTGTAATCTTTACGGGAGCAGATCGCCAGGTCTTTTCTCCCAGGGAGCAGCTGGTGGGTTCAAACCACCAACCTTTCAGTAGATGCAATTAATGTGACTGAATTGTATACTTAAAAATAGTTAATTTTTAAGTGTAGAATTTTTTGTGATACATATTTATGACAATAAATTTTTTTAGGAAGAAAAAATTTTTTAAAGAATAAATCCACCATGAACCACAACTATAAATTTCTTACCTTAGTAATTACAATAAACTGCTGACTCAGAAGTTAAAAAGAGAAAACGAAGAAGAAAAAAACCTCTGATGGATGAAACAAAGCAAAGAGCCAGCTCAGGTCTGGGATGGGAGGCAGCCCTTCAGGATTCAGGAGCGAGAGAAAGCGAGCAGGCTCCCAGAAGCCTCTAGGGCTAGAGCTGCCCAGAGAAGTGTATGATTCAGGTACTTCAAAGCGTAAATCCTCTTTCCTCTCCTCTTACCCCAGAGCTGCTTGGAAAATGTTGATGATGATTATGATGCTGATGCTGATACAAACCAATGTGTTAACACCTCACTCAGCATTCTTCACCGAGAATTCTCAATGACAAAAACATTAGTGAGTAATGAGCGAAGGGCTTCCCCGAATTTCCTCTTTTATAAATGGCACGGTTTTATTGAAAATAAGAATCTGCTGTGAATCCAGAAAAAAAAAAAATTCAAGAAAGGAGAATTTCCTTAAAAGTACCCTTCAGTTTCTATGTCTTAGGTGACACAGCACTTTCCTATTACTGTATGTCATTGTTCCACACAGCCCTGGGCTGAATTGTAAGTGTTTCATTAACTTGCCCCATGTTCTTTATTATTAGAACATTTCCCTTTTAGTTTGTCACGTGTACAGTGCTAACGTAATAAAATGGCACTTTTCAAATGTTCCACTAGTTCTCAGAAGACTCCACTCTGTGGCCCAGTTCTGCGATAAGAAGGCTTTTCTATATCATATTTTTATGGCCCTCTGCTTCCAAAAAAGATCGTAAACGTTCTCTACACACATTACATATAGCATTCATCATTGCCACATTCCTGTGAGGTGGGTATTTTTAGCTCCTTTTACAAACCCAGAAAGCAGCACACACAAGAGAATGTACATACTCAAGGTCACCAAATTGCATGGGGAGCAAGGGGAGGAGGGGAGAGAAGAAAATCAGCCATTGCTGCAACTTGAGCCAGACTATTTGCTAGTGCTGATTTTCCATATCTCATTTAATTCTCACAACAATTCCATGAGGTGGCTCCATTTTACAGATGAAAAAACCAAGACTCAGTGAAGTTAAGAAACTTGCTCAAGGTCCTCATGCCAGGACTGGATTCATATCCAATGCTTTGAATCTCTCCCTGCCTAACTCTGTTTCGTTGCTTGAGATAGACACCATTCCATGGTGGCCAACATGAAAACAGTCAGGTGGTTTTAATTGTCCACAAGCTTCAATGTCAAACAAAAGCATGGGGTAACTCTGAAACTCACATCCTTTGACCACACCAGTAGGAGGAGAATGTCCTGATGGTGACGGAGCTGCCCTGACTCTGTCTGCTCTGGTCAGACCACAGCTGGACTTATACATCCAATACTGGGAGTTGCATTTTAGAAGTGTGTCCACAAGCCAGGGTTTCCAGACAGCCAGGAATCCAGAAGCAAATGCCCTTGGGAAGCAGCTGAAGGACTAGGGAATGAGGTTCGGCTATGAAGAGAGACATGGAAGAGTGACATAAGAACACTCCTGACCTCTGAAGGCTGTCCTGTAGAAATTGGGATAGCTTGTGTTATCCCAGAGAGAAATGGACCACTTTCTCATACAGGGGCATTGTATGGCTGCTTCAGAGAAATTCTGCAAACACCTTATATCAGAAGTGGCAAGCACCTACACCGTGTCCCCATGTAAAGGAGGGAAACAAGCACTCCAGGGTGATGAGTTAGGTGGACTGGGAGAATGGCCATCCTCTCAGAGTCAGTTTAATGGAGTAGAGAAGCCCCCTAATGATCCTCATCTCCTGGTAGTAATACTCTTGTACAGCTCCTGCCCACACTAATTCAGGGCTGGGCTTGTATGACCATTAGAAGCTAGGACATAAAAAGCATTGTAGCTTCTACTTGGCCTCATGTATCACTCACTGTGGTGGAAGCCAGCCGTCATGTCTTGAGAACACTCAAGTAGCTCCATGAGGAGGCCCACATGAAGAAGAACTGAGACCCCCTGGCCAACAGCCAGCAACAACTTGCCAGCCATGTGCGTGATCCTACAACCCCAGTCGAGTCTTCAGCTGACTGCAGCTATAGCTGACATCTGACTGCAACCTCACAAGATACTCCACGCCAGAGCTATCTAACTGAGCTTCTCCCAAACTTCTGAGCCATAGAAATCATAAGAGATAGTATATGATTGCTGTTGTTTTAAGCCACTAAGTTTTGGGGTGATTTGTTATGCAGCCATAATAACTGGAATACGGAGTCATGTCATCCTAGGAGAAATATCTCTAGTGGATTGCTCTAGAACTCAACCCTTGGCTCGGTCCTGCATAACACTTTTATGAACAACCTAAATGAAGTCACAGAAGTGGCACATTAGTTAGCTTTGTAGATGGGTCTGCTGCTAAGTGATATAGAAAACACATAGAATGACAGAATCAGGATTTGAGACGATCTAGCAGGCTAGGGAGATGAGCTAAATTTATGAGGTAATATTTAAGAGAGACAAAGATAAAGTCCCACAGTTGGGTTAGAAAAATCCATTGCACTGGAGCAAGCCAGGGGAGACACTAGGTCATAGCAGTACATGTGGAAGGATGTCTAGAATGATGCAGGCCAAAATAAGTTATGATGAGGCTGCCAGAAAAGCACATAAATGTAGGCTGCGTTAACAGAAGCATAATACAAGAACAAAGGAGCACACCAACAGGAGGACTCTTTACAAGGGACACAAGGAGTCTAGAACCTGCTCAAAATAAATTGATGGGGATGGGTAGAGGTCTATGGAGTGAGAAAGATGAGAAAATATCAAAAGTGAGGATGCCCAGTCCCAAAGGAGAAGAAGGGGAGGGTGAGGGCAACATTATCACTGATTTCAAATACAGAGAGAACTGTCACATGGCAGGAGGTGGAGGGGACAAGGCCAGGAGGTGGAAATGAGTCTGTCTTGTTCACAGCTGAATCCACAGTGGCTGGCGTGAGTAGGAGCTTCCATGAAGGCTGAGGGCTGCCTAAATACTAGAACCATGGGAAAATGGGACGCGGCCTCAGAAGGGAGTCAAACCCATGGGCATGTCTAAGCAGAGTCTGACGGCATATTTTGGGGGAACATCATGGAGAGGACTGACATACAATGTAAAGGGTTGTCCTCAGGGTTCTCTGAGAGCCCTTCTCAACTCTGAGGTTCTCTTAATCTGTAACTTTGTGATTCAATGAGCAGAGCCTGCTGAACATTGTCAAGCTTCAGCGGGCATATCAAATGGGGGATCTTGTTAAAATGCAGACTCTGAGTCAGCAGGTGGGGGGTGGGCCTGAGATTCTGCATTTCTAACAAGCTCCCAGCTGACACTGCTAGTCTGAGGACCACATTTTGAGCAGGGAGGGATCAGAACTTGTTAAAGATGGGATCAGAACTTGTTAAAGACAGCAGATCAGATCAGGCAGCCTGGAGAAAGCATTACCTGTTGATAGTGGAGTCCATTCTGACTCCTGACAACCCCATGTGTGTCAGTGTAGAACTGTACTCCACAGGGTTTTGTATTTACAGAAGTAGATCACCAGGCTTTTCTTCAAAGGAGCCACTGGATTCGAACAGTCAACCTTTCAGTTAAGAGCCTAGACCAATTGTTTGTGCCACCCAGGGACTCCTGGAGAAGGCATGAGGCAACTGTAAAG
Organism: Trichechus manatus latirostris; assembly: GCF_000243295.1. Lineage (NCBI taxonomy): Eukaryota > Metazoa > Chordata > Mammalia > Sirenia > Trichechidae > Trichechus > Trichechus manatus. The sequence goes on from NW_004443945.1 coordinate 2,033,472, forward strand.
TATCCAAGCAGAGGAGAGATGACCAGCATCAGAAAAACGATACAAGAGACAGGATGCTTGCATTGGACAGGAGGAGCTGCCCCATGCCAGAGACACTAATGTCCTATGACTGTCTGAACACAGTCTTTAAAGGGTCCAAACACTTTGGCCTTCAGGGGTAGGCACAACCTGCACTCATCCCAGCTCTACCACCCACTACCTGGATGGCCTGTGAGTATCAGTTTCTTCATGTGTAAAGGGGGAAGAATATCCACCTGTGGGGCTCTTGTATCAAGCAGTGTCTGGCACATAATAGGTGCTCAATATATATTTCTTAGCCTGGTTACAAAAACCAGATGATCAATAAATGCTGGTTCCCTTCATTACAAAGATTAATTACCTAATTAAGATTTGTCCTTGAATTGCGATTTATTAACACCACATGTCCTGGGATGTCTATCAGACAAATGATGGGCAGTTTGTTTTCACCCAGAGCATCAGGCAAATCCTAGCATGAAAATCCTTGACCCTTCCTATTGGAATTTTAGAGGCTGGTTTTTAGAGGAATAGATTATATCCAGTGATTTCCTAGGGGGGCCATTTCTTTGTCTGAGAAGGAAGGTGCCGTTTTCCCATTAGGGGCTTTGGCCACCAGCATCTTGGCAGTGCCCAAAGGGCTCTGCAACTTAGAGAACTGACCTGGAGGAACCAACAGACCAAGGTCGAGAAGGGGTGAAGTCAAGAGCCACCAAGCAATGGAACATCTTAGCCCCCGCTGCCGGAACTGATAGGTGAAGTGGGTACCGCTCTCTCCCAGGCTTAACTGCCCTACCTGGGAGAGAAAAGAGGGGGCTCACAGAGAACGTGCTGGGCCAGGGCCAGTTCTCTTGCCCGCAATCAGAGATGGCTAGTAAATTACCCACACAACTCCAGAGTAGTCACCCTGGGGAAACTGAGGCACTTCAGTTCCTTCTAATCACAGAAAAGCTTCGTCCGATCTCTCTGTACTGCAAAGTCCACATAGATCCCATTTCTTGCTCTTCTTCATTCAGTCCTTGGCCAGAGAGGTTGTCAAGCGGCTTTCACCACATTGACCTCAGCCACCAAGTCCCAGTGTCTGACCTCTGAAGCACCACCAGCTTCCTTTCTAAGGACCCTGAAGGGCCATCAGCCAGTCTGGGTGCCCCAAGACTGCTGCGGCCGAACCAGCAGCTTGTGCAGCAAAGAGAACATGACCTTGGATTTGAATTCAGACCGCAACCCCCACCTTGAGTGGGTAACTCCACCACTCTCGGAGCTTCAATTTCACACCTTTTTTTAATTTTTATTTTTGGGGGGGAGGTATTATTTCATTAGGCTCTTTGTGAAAATTTAGCGATATGTTAATGTATGTTAACAACTGACTCATGGAAAGTTTTCAAACGCTCTTAGTTCTTTTATTCTTTTACCCGGAAACGAAATTCTTAAGGAGGATGGTCCCTGGCGCTAGAGAGGTACTGGAGAACTCCTGCTGGATTTGGGATGCCCTTGGTCTCTCCTGAAGTTTGAAGACCCTCAGCCTTTTGCCCCAGGCTCCCACCTACAGCACACCTCCTCAATGCCCCCTTAACGCCTTCTCTCCCCGCCCGCCCCTGCCATCCTGGCCCACCCCATCCTCAAGAACTTTCAGCCAGCTCTTCCGAAAGGGTCCTTCCAAGGCAAGGCTGGGAGTGGGAGACAGTGCCGCTCTCGGATCACGTCTGGCCCAGCCTCAGAGGCAGACCCCTGCCGAACGTCTGGGAGCTCCATCCGGCCACGGTGGCTGCGGGGCCCGGCCCGCTCCGGGCTGCTCTGCGGGTGCAGCCCGCCGGGGCCCCTCCGACTGCGGAGCCGGCGACCGCAATGCAGACGCGGGCCTTCCAGCCTTTCCTGCTCCGCCTGCCTCCCGCCGGCCAGGAGCTGCGGGTCCGCGCCGCGGCGGGGAGCGCTCCTCTCGCGCCTTGCGCGCCGGGCGTCTTCCCAGAGGCGCGCCGGTCCGGAGCCGGGTCCAGCGCGCTCCAGCGCCTCTGCCCTCCCTCCCCCTCTCGGCCGCCCCTTGGGTCCCCCAGGGGTGGGGTTTCCCTCAGCGCTCTGCCCCTCCCGCCCCCATCCCCGGCGTCCTCCCCTCCCCCGCCCGCCCCTATGTATGTGTCACCGCGCGCCATGCCCGCCTGCCGCCCGCCCACCTACCTCCCCGCCTCTCCACAGGGGGCTCGCAGAGCTGAGGACGCGCGCAGGACGCTCAAGGTCTCTCTCTCCTCACCCTTGACCGCCGGCATCTGACACGGGTGCCAGGGGGCTCCAGGCACCTTTCAGCGTCCCTTCTTCCCTCGACCAGCCGGGACTCCGCAACAGAGCCGCTGCCGCTGCGGCCACAGCCCGAGGGGACCTGCGGACAGGAAGCCAGCAGGAGGAGGGGTGCGCAGCGCCCGCTCAGAGCGTCTACCCCGCTGCGCAGCTAGATCCGGGCCTCCCGGCCCCAGGAGCCCCGGCTGCCTCGCCAGGTGTATGGGACTGAAGTTCTTGGAGAAGGCAGTCCAACTCTTCAAGGTAACTGTCTCCTTCCCTCCAGAGAGAGGCTCTCCCTGGGAGCCTGACACGCCAGGACTGGTGCTGAGGCTGCCGGCTCTGTGCTGCGGGCTGCGCTGCCTCGTAGCCTCCCTCCTCCAGGTGTGTGCTGGGGGCTGCCGACACTCGACCGCGGCGTCCGCAGTGGAGTTGAGCAAACTTTCTGGCTGTTGCAGACTCAGAGTGAGTGGGGCACAGGAGCACGTGAGGAGGGTCTCTTGTCTCCTGGTCCCCCGGGATTAAGGACCAGAGAGCAAGGGAGCCCGTCCTCCAATCTCCCGTGTGTTTTCAAGTCCTAGGGTCTCGGAGGAGCCATAGTCGACAGAGGAGCAGTTTCAGAGTCAGGGAAATGTGGGTTCAAATCCCTCCTGTACTTTTTGGGAGCTAGAGGAGTTACTTCATCTCTCTGAGCTTTGTCCTAACCAGCTCTCAAATGGGACCGGTGAGACCTCCTTTGAGGCTCCTGGGGGAATAAATGAAATTAGGTGGGTAGTGTGTGAGGGACACAGCAGATGCCTAAGCAGAGGCTGAGAGAATCCATCAATCCTGCTTCCTTGGCCACTTGGCCTGCTCCAGGTGCTACAGGGCCCCCAAGGAGATAGGAAAAACTTGAAGGCAATTGGCAGAATTTGGGACAGGGCTAAGGTCCCTGGGTGACAAAAATGGTTTGCACTCAACTACTAACCTAAAGATTGATGGTTCAAACCCACCCAGCATTGCCATAGGAGAAAGTCCTGGTGATCTGCTTCCATAAAGATGACAGCCAAGAAAACCCTACTCTGTAACACATGGGGTCGCCATGAGTGGGGATTGACTGGACAGCAGCAGGTTTGGTTTTGGTTTTGGGGATGAGGCTGCTAAGCAGCCGGCAGGGAGACAAGAGTGGTGCTCTGAACGTGCTCATGTGCATCTGCTGAGAAGGGTCATCTCTCAAGGAAGAAGGAGAGAGTTGAGGACACATGACCACGGGCAGTTTTTCCTTCTCTGGGTTCCTCTGCAGATGAAGTCAGTGATGGTGGAGCAGGAACTCTTTCTAACCCTGAGGTTGGGTGGGAGGCTGTCAATATGTCAACCGAAGCCAGCTTTGAGGGTTGGGTGGGGTAGGGGTGTCTCAGTTGAGAGACAGGATCCAACCCAAACTTTTACATCATTATCCTCCTTGCAGTTGTGAGCTGGGTTCTGAAGGGATTCTACTAGGGTTTCACCATTAAGAAGCTCAGTTCCCCAGCGTTTTGATTGATCCATAAATTCCAGTTCTGTGGAGGTGGCTGTCAGGAGGAACGAGGAGAAAGACACAAAGCTGAAATGGGTTAGCATGGTGTTTCAGGAGAGCTGCTGCCGTGAGTGGATGTCTGAGAGTTTTGGGAGAACTCTGGACCTTGGAAACACACCCATCTCATCTCATGATTCAGGAACCTCGACCCAGAAAGACGTAATGACTCTCTTAAGGTCCCAGGCTAGGACTAGAATCCAGGTGTTCTGAGGCCTTAGATAATCCCTGGACTCCCTGGGTAGTGCAAAGGGTTAACGTGCTCAGCTGCAAACCAGAAGGTTAGAGGTTCAAGTCCACCCAGAGGCACCTTGGAAGAAAGGCCTGGTGATCTACTTCCCAAAAAATCAGCCATCGAAAACCCTATGGAGCACAGTTCTACCCTGACACACATGCAGTCGCCATAAGTCAGAGATGACTCAATAGCAACTAGTTCTTTTGTTTTGGTTTAGTCCTAATTTAAGAGTCCAGAAGTTGGATTCTAATCCTTCTCTCTGTTCCCTGCTTTCTGGTTTGCCTTGGGCAAAGGGCTATCAGGTTGCCTGTGCCCCCTGGAGAAGCGGTTTGAGGAGGGGGGGGTGAAGACAGATGTAGGAGTGTTAGCCTGTGAATCATTGAGCCTTGGAAGAGACTGCCCAGCAATGGAAGGAAATGTGGGAGAAAAACTAAGGCTTGTTGAGGGGTGGGAAGGATAGTTCTAGCCTTAAACACATATAGGGAGAATAAAGCTTTCTCCTAGGTTTTAAAAAGTTTTAGATGAAGGAATTACTAAAAGGAAGAAAACATTTCTCAGAGAAATTCTGCAGTTCCTCATGTTACATCAAATTGTGTTCGAATTAAATATATTTATGTCCCATGTCTAATGCGGAGTCCCTGGGTGATGCAGATGGTTAACACGCTCAAATGCTAACTGAAAGTTGGAGGTTTGAGTCCACCCAAAGTCTCCACAGAAAAAAGCTCTGGTGATCTACTTCCAAAAACCAGCCATTGAAAACCCTATGGAGCACAGTTCTACTTCGACCCACATGGTGTCACCATAAATCAGAAGCAGTCTGACGGGTTTTTTTTAATGTCTAGCACATTACCTAGTACGGTCATTCGTCCCGCAATATTTATTGAGCGCCACCTAGGTGCCAGGCACTCAATCAATAGTAGCTGTGAGATGCTCAAGTCAAGCGCTTAGCACGATTTCTGCTAGCAAGCAACTGGATAACTCAATAATTGGTATTATTATTTTTTATGATTATAATATTACTATCGATTTTATATTGAGTAGAAGTTTTTCTTTTCCTAGAATTTTCAACCAAAATCATCCTTAAGTTGGGGTTCTTTATTTATTGTTCTAAAGCCCACTGGTCAATACAGGAATAAAGGATTCAGAGGGAAAAACGTTGAAAATATTATTGCTTATCTGGGGGAGTCTGTGCACGGATGGTGGAATCCCGTGTTGCCTTGTGTGAGCCACACCTGATCCTATGTCCATCCTCACACCCAGGCACAAATTAGTCCCCTGCACACCGCGGTGCCACTATTTCCATCCTCACATGGCCCCGGGACAGTCCATCTCACTCCCCAGTTGTAGGGGGCACTCCAAGGCAGAGCTCGCTTCCTGAGATGATGGGGAAGAGGTGAGAGTGGGCAGCCTGCTGGGCAAAGCAGGCTCGGGTTTGAATCCCAGCTTGGCCACTTACTGGCCACATGACATCCATCAGGTTACTTAGCCTCCATGAGGCTCAGTTTCCGCTTCTCTAAAACCAGTTACTTTCGCGTGGTTTCTGACTTCCAGCAACTCCTTTTGTGCCAGAGTGTAACTGTGCTCCATACGATTCTCAATGGCTGATTTTTCAGAATTAGATCACTAGGCCTTTCTTCTGAGGCACCCCTGGGTGGACTTGAACCTCCAAACTTTCAATTAGCAGCTGAGTGTGTTAACCGTTTGCACCATTTAGGGACTCCAAACGGGGAAGCAAAACCTCCTGCAGGGAATTTTTGTGAAGACTGAAAGGCGTAACATGGGTACCTTGTCTGGCTGATAGCAGACACCTCAGACCTTAATTTCTCTTCTCTAATGGTTCCTAGGCCCTCCTGGGGTCACACACGGTAAGTTCAGGATAGTACCAGTTTCAAATATTCTGTCTTAGTATGAGACTATGTCCCAATTTTGGGTGTGGGGGGAAAAAAGGATGCTTTCTAGAACTGGGGCTTGGGAGTGCCCTTGTTGCATGCTAAGAGGACCTCAGCCGAGTCAGGGGAAGCCCACAGCGCCCTGCTCGGAGTCTCATTTTCAATCTGTCTCTGCTCCCACGGAAACATCGAGCATGAGATTTGTCCAACTGCAAGTAGTGAAACCAATTTAGTAGGAGTGTTAATGAAATAGGAAAGAATAGATAATCTCAAAGTGCCTCCCATGTAGTCAGGGTAAGCATTATTTCTGGAAACTTTTATTTCTGTTATATATTTTGCGGAGCTCTGGTGACACAGTGGTTAAGAGCTATGGCCGCTAACCAAAAGGTCAACAGTTCGAATCCACCAGCTGCTCCTTGGAAACCCTATGGGGCAGCTGCACTCTGTCCTATAGGGTCGCTATGAGTGGGAATCGACTCGATGGCAACGGGTTTTTTATTTAATATATTTTGCAGTCCTGTGTCTGTGTGTATAATATATGTATATACACAAATATATACAAATTTAATATTTGTATAATGAACTTCTTACTCTGCGTTACGGTCAAAAAAGTTTGAAAGACTGACCCAGAGGATATTTCTGTCTCTGAGAAATTCCTGCCTCAGGGCTCCAGATGGCAGGCGCTGGGGCATCCCTGCTGCAGCTAAACCAACACCTGGGCTGGACTCTTATGTGTCTTGGAAGTGAAGGTAGCTTGGGCTGGAAACTGGGGGTGGCTAGTTGGAGGAAGGGAACCAAGTGTCAGAGGGAGCCAGGCTTGGAGCTCCTGCCTGCTTCTTACAAATGGAGCAGGAGAGAGCTTGTGGCAGAGGTTGTGAAGAGCAGGCTGTGCTCAGAAAGGGGTCTGGCGGGGGTGGGGAACACACCCTGGAAACAGGAGCCATCCCTGTCCCTCCCCTGCCTCACCCTGGCCATGCTCTGGGCGTCACTGCTGCCTTCCTTCCTTAAGGAAGCCCTGTTAAATGGAGTAACGTGGGCCGTCTCTGTGGGGTCTCTCCCAGGGAGTGGCTGCTCCTCTTCCCCCCAGGCCCAACAGGACTTCCCATCCCTGAGAGGGGGTCTGGACCCCGGGGTACGGTTGGAGATAGAGTCCAGAGATGAGCTTCAAGCCAGACTTCAGAGGAGGGGACGCTGTGGGGAGGGGACACCCAGGCGAGGGGGAGCGGGAGCGCAGGCAGGAGCAGGACTAGAGAGAGGGAACTGGTCCGGAAAACAGTGAAACGGCTCCTTTTTTCAAAAGTTGAATCCAGGGCAAGAAGCGGAACGGTGAAGTTTACTTTTAAAAACTCAGAGCCTCCTTGTAAGGGGCTGAGAGAGAGAGAGAGTGTGTGTGTGTGTGTATGTGTATGTATGTGTGTGTGCGCGTCTGTGTGTGTGTGTGTGTGTGTGTGTGTGTGTGTGTGTGTCTGGAGGGTGAGCCCTGGGGGCTGGCCGGGGGTGTGTGAGCGAGTGTGTGTGTGAGCAGCGGCTTCTCTGGCTCTCAATGGCCTCACAGTGTATCCTAAAGAAGCTTTTTGTTGAACTCATGAATAGGTGGATTTGGTGTGTGTAATGCTGGGCATCATGATTTGGGTATTTGGTTACCTTTGAGGTTACGTGTTTTTCCTTTTAAGACACACACCCAAAAGAGGAGCCACCTCTCCTGCATGGGGTCTTTTTTGGTGGGGGAAAAAGGGGAGGGCCTGCTTGTCTCTCTGTAATTGATTTGACTTGAGGACCGAGAGTAAGGAGAAACTCATGACTAGGCAGGTCTAGAATGCCCGGCCAGGGAGACAGTCCCCTCCCCAGCCCCTTGGGTCTGGGCCTCTACTGTGGGACATGGCAACCCCCAGACCACAGGCACCCATGGTTGGTGTCAAAAGAGGCCTTCAGGGTCTGTGACAACACTCATTTATCAGATTGCAAAGGGGACCCAAGAGAGGGAAGGAACGTGCCCCAGGCCACAGGGCAGGTAAGTGAGGAACTAGACGAGAACCCAGGTCCTCACGCCCAACTCCTAGACCTTCTCACCATGTCCACAGAGACCCTTCATTCATTCACTCATTGATTCGTTCTTCTTTCAGCAGTGCTTGCTACATGCCAGGCCCTGCGCTAGGTGCTGGAGACACAGTTGTCAGCGACTCACCCTTTCTGCCCTCTGGCTGCTCATGGTCTAGTGGGGAGGTGGCCTCTAATCAATTTGACCCTGACCCCTCATTTCTATAAAGAAGTGGTTCTCAACCAGGAGGCGATTTTGACCCCCAGGGAACATTTGGCAATGCCTGGAGACGTTTTTGGTTGTCACAACAGGGGAAGGGCTGTTACTGGCATCTAGTGGGCAGAGGCCAAGGATGCAGCTAAACATCCTACAGTGTGCAAGACAGTCCACCCCACTACTCCCCCACAGCCACAAAGAATTATTCTCCCAAAGTGTCCATAGCGCTGAGGTGTGAAACCCTACTCTAGACATTCAGGCAGTCACCGGGCCCGGCCACACCCAGCCGTGTGGTAGGAGGGCAAGAAGGGAGGGTTTGGTGGGCATGAAGAGGAGACACTTAATGAGGAGGAGGAAGAAGGGGAGGCAGGGCAACCATGGAAACGTTACAAGAACTTAGACTTTGGAGGCCCAGATCTAGATTGAAATCCCAGTTGTGTGCCCCTGGGCCAATCACTTATCCTCCTGAGCCTCAGTTTCTGCTTCTGTGAAATGGTGTTTGTGGGACTGTTGTGAAGACTTAAGGTAAAGCAAATAAAGGACCTGGCATAAAGTAGACCTACAGTAAAATAGCAGCTGTTATTATTATCTCTGAGGCTTTTAAAGGTCCCAACCAAAAAAACCCACTGCTGTCAAGTCAATTCCAACTCATAGCAGCCCTATAGGACAGAGTAGAACTGTCCCACAGGGTTGCCAAGCCTGTAAATCTTTTTGGAAGCCGACTGCCACATCTTCCTCCTGGTGGGTTCAAACTGCTGACCTTTTGGTTAGCAGCCCAGTGCTGTAACCAGTGCACCACCAGGGCTCCTTTTAAAGGTCTAGCTGTGGGAAATTATAGCAACAGCAGCTGCAGACATGCGGTCACAAAGCCAAAGAAGGTTGCTGTTTGGGTGCGTTTGCCACAGTAATGCCTTCTGCTGGGAGCAAAGGGGGTGTCAGCACCTGCTCACACTCACACAGCCCCCAGAGAAGGTAAGAAGAGGGAGGAAGGGTTTGCTCCAGTGACAAGCCCAATGTGTGGCCAAACAAGCCCAATCCTCCAGCCCAGTGTGTGCAGTGGGAGGAGCACTGGACTTAGGGCCACATGAACTGGGCACTTAATTGCTGTGTGACCATGAGGAAATTGCTTTACCTCTCTGAGCCTCAAGTTCCTTATCTGTAGAATGGAGATAATAAGGCCTGCCCTTACAGATCAAGATCCAGTGGGAAACTGTCAGTGAAGACACCTTGTAAAGTGGCTGTGAAACCCATGCAGGGACCTTTGGTATCAGTGTGCACTGTGCCTAACCCAGTGCCAGGCACACAGAGACAGGCTAGTTGAATGAATGAATGAATGAATGAATGAATGAACTATTGCACTATAAATTCCTTTCAGTTCCTGACAAAGAGAGTACCAACAAATACCCAGATGGACAGTCCTCCACTTTGCCACTCCATTCCATGTGAGTCATCCTGGAAGCTGGGACCTATGGTTCCCAGAGGGCGCTAGGGTCAGGATACAGCACCGTACAACAGCACCCTCTGGAGACCACTGCAGATACAGCAATTGAGCTGGGACTGAGCTCCAAGGCGGGATCCTCGTTGGAAATGGGAAGGAGAGAGGGTGAGCAGATACCAGAGCTGAGGGAAGGCCTAGCTGCTGAAAAAGAACCAAACCAAGATCAGGAAACTGCAGACTTCTCTCAATGCAGACATGTCATTGAATACCTTCATTTCCTATCTGAAAATGGGGCCATTGCTAGGCTGCATGGAGTTGAAGTCAAAATAAATTAAGGTCTATCTATCTGAAAGCCAGAGTCCCTGGATGATGCAAACAGTTAATGTGCTCCCTGCTAACTGAAACGTTGGAGGTTTGAGTCCACCCAGAGGTGCCTCAGAAGAAAGGCTTGGTGATCTACTTCCGAAAAATCAGCCATGGAAAACTTTATGGAGCACAGTTCTACTCTGACACACATGGGAACACCATGAGTCTGAATCAACTCAATGGCAAGTGGTTTTGACCAAAGGCCACTAGCCAAAGGGGTGGCTTTGGGTAAATCCCCAGGCATCCCTGAGCCTCCATTTTATAGAATCATAAAGTGTTAGATCAGAAGGGGGTTTGGGCGGTTCACCCCACCCACCTCCTTCATTATGCAGACATGAGCCACCTGAAACCAGGGAGGGGTGGGCACAGGCTGCACGAGGCAGAGCCTTGGCCTAACCCAGGCTTCTGAAGCTTCCCACACGTCTCATCCAAACCTGTAAGAGGAGGCACCCACTGCATGGCAGAAACACTGTGCCCTCCAGCCAGAACCCAACTGTGGACAGATTTGACCGGGCCACCAATGCCCACCCTTGGGCCACCTTCTGGCTCTCTCCTTCTGTTGTCCACGCTGTGGTCCCAGGGTAGCTTTTTGGAAAAAAGTCCTTGAAAAGAGAAATGTCCGACTTGAGGTGGGACACAGACTCCCTTCTTCTCCCTAAGAACCTGGGCTTCCTTGTCCCAGCCACCACCCTGGGGTCAGATGTGGAAATATTTTTTCCAGCAAAGCCTAGATCCACTCTTTGCTTCCCTGACAAGGAACTTTCTCCTCCCCTTCAACCTGCATATCCAGATGGCTCAAGGGAACATCTGGATTTTTAGATGACTCAGGGATGTTCATCAGCTTTACGAGAAACTGAAAGGAGGATCATCTGAAGACCTTTTGAAAAATATGGGTGTCTGACAAAGATTAGAATGGACATAAAATGATACTCACGAAGAGTGTGCTTCTTAGCTCAGGTACATACATGAGACTAAATGGGCAGCTCCTGTCCAGAGGCGAGATGAGAAGGCAGAGAGGGTCAGGAGCTGGCTGAA
>NW_004443945.1:2044623-2149228 GCF_000243295.1 Trichechus manatus latirostris
GTGTGTGTGTGTGTATGTGTATGTATGTGTGTGTGTGCGTGTGTGTGTGTGTGTGTGTGTGTGTGTGTGTGTGTGTGTGTTTGGAGGGTGAGCCCTGGGGGCTGGCCGGGGGTGTGTGAGCGAGTGTGTGTGTGAGCAGCGGCTTCTCTGGCTCTCAATGGCCTCACAGTGTATCCTAAAGAAGCTTTTTGTTGAACTCATGAATAGGTGGATTTGGTGTGTGTAATGCTGGGCATCATGATTTGGGTATTTGGTTACCTTTGAGGTTACGTGTTTTTCCTTTTAAGACACACACCCAAAAGAGGAGCCACCTCTCCTGCATGGGGTCTTTTTTGGTGGGGGAAAAAGGGGAGGGCCTGCTTGTCTCTCTGTAATTGATTTGACTTGAGGACCGAGAGTAAGGAGAAACTCATGACTAGGCAGGTCTAGAATGCCCGGCCAGGGAGACAGTCCCCTCCCCAGCCCCTTGGGTCTGGGCCTCTACTGTGGGACATGGCAACCCCCAGACCACAGGCACCCATGGTTGGTGTCAAAAGAGGCCTTCAGGGTCTGTGACAACACTCATTTATCAGATTGCAAAGGGGACCCAAGAGAGGGAAGGAACGTGCCCCAGGCCACAGGGCAGGTAAGTGAGGAACTAGACGAGAACCCAGGTCCTCACGCCCAACTCCTAGACCTTCTCACCATGTCCACAGAGACCCTTCATTCATTCACTCATTGATTCGTTCTTCTTTCAGCAGTGCTTGCTACATGCCAGGCCCTGCGCTAGGTGCTGGAGACACAGTTGTCAGCGACTCACCCTTTCTGCCCTCTGGCTGCTCATGGTCTAGTGGGGAGGTGGCCTCTAATCAATTTGACCCTGACCCCTCATTTCTATAAAGAAGTGGTTCTCAACCAGGAGGCGATTTTGACCCCCAGGGAACATTTGGCAATGCCTGGAGACGTTTTTGGTTGTCACAACAGGGGAAGGGCTGTTACTGGCATCTAGTGGGCAGAGGCCAAGGATGCAGCTAAACATCCTACAGTGTGCAAGACAGTCCACCCCACTACTCCCCCACAGCCACAAAGAATTATTCTCCCAAAGTGTCCATAGCGCTGAGGTGTGAAACCCTACTCTAGACATTCAGGCAGTCACCGGGCCCGGCCACACCCAGCCGTGTGGTAGGAGGGCAAGAAGGGAGGGTTTGGTGGGCATGAAGAGGAGACACTTAATGAGGAGGAGGAAGAAGGGGAGGCAGGGCAACCATGGAAACGTTACAAGAACTTAGACTTTGGAGGCCCAGATCTAGATTGAAATCCCAGTTGTGTGCCCCTGGGCCAATCACTTATCCTCCTGAGCCTCAGTTTCTGCTTCTGTGAAATGGTGTTTGTGGGACTGTTGTGAAGACTTAAGGTAAAGCAAATAAAGGACCTGGCATAAAGTAGACCTACAGTAAAATAGCAGCTGTTATTATTATCTCTGAGGCTTTTAAAGGTCCCAACCAAAAAAACCCACTGCTGTCAAGTCAATTCCAACTCATAGCAGCCCTATAGGACAGAGTAGAACTGTCCCACAGGGTTGCCAAGCCTGTAAATCTTTTTGGAAGCCGACTGCCACATCTTCCTCCTGGTGGGTTCAAACTGCTGACCTTTTGGTTAGCAGCCCAGTGCTGTAACCAGTGCACCACCAGGGCTCCTTTTAAAGGTCTAGCTGTGGGAAATTATAGCAACAGCAGCTGCAGACATGCGGTCACAAAGCCAAAGAAGGTTGCTGTTTGGGTGCGTTTGCCACAGTAATGCCTTCTGCTGGGAGCAAAGGGGGTGTCAGCACCTGCTCACACTCACACAGCCCCCAGAGAAGGTAAGAAGAGGGAGGAAGGGTTTGCTCCAGTGACAAGCCCAATGTGTGGCCAAACAAGCCCAATCCTCCAGCCCAGTGTGTGCAGTGGGAGGAGCACTGGACTTAGGGCCACATGAACTGGGCACTTAATTGCTGTGTGACCATGAGGAAATTGCTTTACCTCTCTGAGCCTCAAGTTCCTTATCTGTAGAATGGAGATAATAAGGCCTGCCCTTACAGATCAAGATCCAGTGGGAAACTGTCAGTGAAGACACCTTGTAAAGTGGCTGTGAAACCCATGCAGGGACCTTTGGTATCAGTGTGCACTGTGCCTAACCCAGTGCCAGGCACACAGAGACAGGCTAGTTGAATGAATGAATGAATGAATGAATGAATGAACTATTGCACTATAAATTCCTTTCAGTTCCTGACAAAGAGAGTACCAACAAATACCCAGATGGACAGTCCTCCACTTTGCCACTCCATTCCATGTGAGTCATCCTGGAAGCTGGGACCTATGGTTCCCAGAGGGCGCTAGGGTCAGGATACAGCACCGTACAACAGCACCCTCTGGAGACCACTGCAGATACAGCAATTGAGCTGGGACTGAGCTCCAAGGCGGGATCCTCGTTGGAAATGGGAAGGAGAGAGGGTGAGCAGATACCAGAGCTGAGGGAAGGCCTAGCTGCTGAAAAAGAACCAAACCAAGATCAGGAAACTGCAGACTTCTCTCAATGCAGACATGTCATTGAATACCTTCATTTCCTATCTGAAAATGGGGCCATTGCTAGGCTGCATGGAGTTGAAGTCAAAATAAATTAAGGTCTATCTATCTGAAAGCCAGAGTCCCTGGATGATGCAAACAGTTAATGTGCTCCCTGCTAACTGAAACGTTGGAGGTTTGAGTCCACCCAGAGGTGCCTCAGAAGAAAGGCTTGGTGATCTACTTCCGAAAAATCAGCCATGGAAAACTTTATGGAGCACAGTTCTACTCTGACACACATGGGAACACCATGAGTCTGAATCAACTCAATGGCAAGTGGTTTTGACCAAAGGCCACTAGCCAAAGGGGTGGCTTTGGGTAAATCCCCAGGCATCCCTGAGCCTCCATTTTATAGAATCATAAAGTGTTAGATCAGAAGGGGGTTTGGGCGGTTCACCCCACCCACCTCCTTCATTATGCAGACATGAGCCACCTGAAACCAGGGAGGGGTGGGCACAGGCTGCACGAGGCAGAGCCTTGGCCTAACCCAGGCTTCTGAAGCTTCCCACACGTCTCATCCAAACCTGTAAGAGGAGGCACCCACTGCATGGCAGAAACACTGTGCCCTCCAGCCAGAACCCAACTGTGGACAGATTTGACCGGGCCACCAATGCCCACCCTTGGGCCACCTTCTGGCTCTCTCCTTCTGTTGTCCACGCTGTGGTCCCAGGGTAGCTTTTTGGAAAAAAGTCCTTGAAAAGAGAAATGTCCGACTTGAGGTGGGACACAGACTCCCTTCTTCTCCCTAAGAACCTGGGCTTCCTTGTCCCAGCCACCACCCTGGGGTCAGATGTGGAAATATTTTTTCCAGCAAAGCCTAGATCCACTCTTTGCTTCCCTGACAAGGAACTTTCTCCTCCCCTTCAACCTGCATATCCAGATGGCTCAAGGGAACATCTGGATTTTTAGATGACTCAGGGATGTTCATCAGCTTTACGAGAAACTGAAAGGAGGATCATCTGAAGACCTTTTGAAAAATATGGGTGTCTGACAAAGATTAGAATGGACATAAAATGATACTCACGAAGAGTGTGCTTCTTAGCTCAGGTACATACATGAGACTAAATGGGCAGCTCCTGTCCAGAGGCGAGATGAGAAGGCAGAGAGGGTCAGGAGCTGGCTGAATGGACACGGGAAATCTGGGGTGAAAAGGAGTGTGCTGTCACAGTATAGGGAGAGCAACTAGGGTCGCATAGCAATGTATGTATAAATTTTTGTATGAGAGACTACTTTGAATTATAAACTTTCACTTAAAGCACAACAATAAAAAAAAAATTTGGCTGAGACCTAACGGGCCCCTCAGACACCCTAGCGTGTCCCGCCCCCTACCCCGATTCTCGTTTGTCAGACTACAGGGGCAAGGAATCTAGGTTTGTCAACATTGCCCCAGTGATTTCAATGCAGTCCGGTGTGTGAAGCCCTGGTTTAAAGCCCAAAATAGTTCCTCTGGTTGTAGTTGGTTCTAAATTCTTCCTTCTAGACATACCTCTGGGCGGGGTGGGGATTGTGCCCCCTCTCCCCCTCCCCTTGCAGAGCTACAGCCTCTGCCCCTAGATTGTCCTTTAAGGGAGGGAGAAGGTCAGGGCCTGCTTCCCTGGTGTCCTTTCGCTTTTCTGCCTGAAACAGAGCCCTGCTTCCTTTTTCTGGTGCTGGGTAAAGCACATTTGTCCGTAGGGGCAGACAAGGGCTCCCCAAAGTAGGTTCCACAAGAACCTTCCTTCCACAGCAGTCAACAGCATTGTATGTAAAAACAGTTCCTTTCCCAAGGGAAATTCAGAATTAAACAATGCTAAATGGGTGCCTCTCCTGTCGGACTTCTCAATATGCTGATGGACTTTGGAAATTTCAATCAAGTTTCTCAAATTAATTTGACCAGAAGCTCTTTTTTCCTATACCAGTGTGAGGGCCGTCGAGTCGATTCCGACTCATAGCGACCCTATAGGACAGAGTAGAACTGCCCCAAAGTGTTTACCGAGGAGTGGCTGGTGGATTAGAACTGCCAGCCTTTTGGTTAGTAGCTGAGCTCTTAACCACAGCGCCTCTAGGGTTCCCTCAGAGCCTATAGAGATGCTAATCTCGGCAGTCAGTCAGGGGCTGATCATGCAGCTGGAATGAGGCAGCCTCAGGAGATGGAGACCCCACCAGGTGGAGCGTAAAATCCTAAATCTTCAAAGCAGCCAGTGACCACCTGCGGGACTTCTCTACCCCCAGGGCAAGGCTGGGCCTGCCCTCGCCTTTCACCTCACACCTGCAGCCTTCCGGAGTGGCCATCTCCCCTTCAAAGGCTGTCCATGCTTGGTGCTCTTGTTAGTTCCATTTTCTCCTGGATTTAAAAAACGAACAAAAATACACGGGAAGAGAGCGAGGGAGATGGAGGAGGCAGTGTGGTTTCCAGGGGGTGATCCTTAGCCCCGTCTGGACACATTCTCTCTCCGAGGCTGGCTCCTCCTTTTTCCCCATATCTGAGCCAAGACCCTAACCCTCATGCCCTACTTCTGTGTTGTGCAACCCCAGGGGACACCAGTCTCTATGAATAGCACCCCAGGAGGTGAGTGGTGGTCCCTGGACAGCCTGGAGGGGTCCTGTCTAAGGGTTTATCTCTACCCCCAGAGCCTCCTACTACCCCACCCATGGGCTTCACTCCCACCTCAAGTCCGTCCCTCACCTGGGCCATCAGTTCCCCTTAAAGCAGCCTCATTCTGAGATCCCACCTGCTTCCCAAACCCAACCCTGGTGGCTTCTGCCGTAATTTGCTTTTTTAATGTTTTAGCAGAAAAGGTCCACCCTGGCATGTGGGAACCTTACTCCTTAGATGGTCTTCATACTCCCTGAAGGAGGGGAGTGCTGTGTAGGGCCAGTTTGGGCGTGGGGGTGGCCTTGTTAGCCAAGGAAGGTCCTAGCACTCGATCAGAGCATCAGCCTCCTTGTGACCTCTTAGCCTCACCAAGGTCCTCCATCTGTCCTCCTCTCCGGGAGCTCCCTGCTATCTCAGTGACTCCAGGGCTCCTGGAGGCTCACCCCAAGCGGGATCAGCAAGACTCTTCTGGTATCACACCAAATCGGAGTATGGCAAGGCTCAGTGGTTGGAAAATGGTAACTAATCCCACCGCCTCCTTAACCACTATGCCACCAGGGCTTCCCCCCTCCTTAGTTACTACAAGTATTGTATGGAATGACGCTCTCTTAGATGCGTGCGCCAGTCACTCAGGGTTATTTGTATATCCCCCTCACAGCCCTCTGGGAAGTGCAGAGGTTCTTAGAAGACCTTAGAGATGCTCTTATTACACTTAGAATAAAGCCCAACCCCCTTCCATGGCCCATGAGACCCTCAGGTGCTTCCTCCACCAATCATCTCCTGCCATTCACTCTCCCCTTACCTATCAACCACTGGGCTCTTCCATTCAGTGAACCCTTCCACTTTATGCCCACCTCAGGGCCTTTGCCTCAGCTGTCCCCCTGCCTGAATACTCTTCCTGTTGGCTTTGCATGGCTGGCTTATTCTGATCATTCAGGTTCATATAACACCTCCTCTGTGAGGCCTTCCTTGACCACCCAATTTAAAGAAGACAAACATCTCCACCCCCACACTGGCTGCCACTCTCTATCATATCCCCTTGTTTTATTTTCTTTGTAGCTTATCGCTATGGAAAAGTATCTGATTGGTTGGTTGGTTGATTGGTTGGTTGCTTGGTTGGTTGGTTGCTTGGTTGGACGGTTGGTTGGTTGAACGGTTGGTTGGTTGAATGGTTGGTTGGTTGGTTGGACGGTTGGTTGGTTGGACGGTTGGTTGGTTGGTTGCTCAGTTGGTTGCTTGGTTGGTTGGATGGTTGGATGGTTGATTTCCTTGTTGGTTGTCTGCCTCTTCCCTGGCCGCACCAAGAACAAAAGCTTCATGAGACTGGGACCCTGTCTATCTTGGTTACCCTGTGTCCCCAGCAGCCAGGTAATACCTGGTACACAGTAGATGCTCAGTAGGAGTTTGCTGACCAGACAAATGACTTCAGTCCAGTGCTTTTTAAACTGTGCTTCAGGGAGTTTGGCGAGAGATGCAGGGAGTCTAGGACACCCTGCAGTGGCCACAAAGGTGGGCCAAGTGGGGGCAGAACCAGAGGTTTTGGGGGTCCCCATACCAGATTCTATCAGAGCAACTCCAACTTTATGCTTTTTAGTGTTGGCCTTCAAAGTAAGATTTTGTTTGAATAAAGGTTTCGTATCTTGAAAGAAAAAAAAGGTTTGAAAACCACTAATATGATGGTTTGTGCACTCTGCCCCTAGCATAGACAGGAGAACCAGGATCCAGAAAAAAATCTGTCCTGCCCAGGGTCGTGGCACTGGATGGTGGCAGAGATGGAATGAAAACCCAGTTTCCAAACTCCCAGTGTTCTGTCTGTTGAACTGAGCACTTGTTGAGGAACAGTCTCCAGCTGTCCCTGCCCAGCTTGGAAGCCCATGTCACCCAGGCCAGGGCTCGGGGACTCTGCATAGTCAGAATGGCCACTGGGCCAGCCCCAGTTCTGCCACCAATGGGGGAGCACCACTGCTCAGCTGAGGAGAGAGATAGCCGCCCACCATATGCCATCCCTCACCTTCCCAGCTTCCCTTAGTAGTTCATTGTGACTTGACCATTGTGAGAGATCAGCTGCTTTTTCATTTTTAGGTTCTATCACTGGGCTACCCAACACGTGCCATGGGCCATCTTTCATTTCATTTCCTTTGTCTTTCAAGCTGCAGGGTCCCCACACTCCTATGACATGTGGCAGGAAGCAGGCCAGGCACTGGGCTATGTGGGAGAATAGGATGTGATTTCCCCGGCCTCGCAGAGTGCAGAGTCTTCATGGTGCTGCAGACCTCAGTGGGCAACTTTTCTCATCTTCCCTGTCCACACTGAGTAACACCTTCTCCCCGGTTCTCATCTTCAGCTGCCCTCTCAGGCGCTACCTCTGTGGGCCTTCCCTGAGCCCCCAGCTCCATTTTGTCTTTCTTCAGATGTGACTGAGAGTCTAACGCAATCTCACCTGGAGTTTTAGTCCCAGCCCTTCCTGATAGCATCTAGCTCTAGGGCTCACAAAAAGATCCATTAGGCCATTGTCTTCCACATGTGGCGTCAGGTGGAAGGGCTCCAAGCCCACTTTGGCTAATTCACTAGCAATGTGACCTCAACAGAGCTAGCTAATCTCGCTCTGTCTGAGTTTCCTTATCTATAAATTGGATATAGTGACCCTCACCCAGTAGGTTTGTTGGGAGGCAGGATTGGGGGTGGGTTGCGGTTTAAAATGAGATAATGGAGCTAAACCACAGCACCTGGCACAAAGCAAGGCCTCTCACATTGAAAGCTGCTGCGAGTCATGAATATCTCTGGACTCACTGCTGGTGTCTTAAAACTTAACATTGTGTAGTGATGGGTTGGATGATCTTGTCTTAGCTGTGACAACCTCCTGTTGCCCAAACTGAAGCTTCTCAGCTCCTGTCCTGCCACTTATGCTCTTAAAATAGTCATCCAATCTTGGAACTGGAAGGGACCTCAGGAATGTAATAAGAGCCATATGTTCTCTGCCACCTTAAGCTAGCTGGGGGAAGGGCAGGTGAAGAAAGCCACACCTGGCTCTTGATAAGCTCAGTAACTGCAGCAGGCCCGGTTGTATCCAGGGCACCACACCGCTAACTCCAGGGGGCATCCTTCACATCATGGTCTGTGTAAGGAGTTGTGCAGGACACAGCCTTCCAGCTTTACATGCCAGCCCGATTGTACTCCATTCTTCCAGCCATTGTCTGGGGAGTGCACTGCCCATATTGCACTGCAGAGGATGGATCAGTAAGAATTCCTCCTCGGATGTTCTAACTGCTGTCCAGCATGGCTGTGCTCTCAGGAGAATGCTGGGAAGGGAGGGGTGCTGCAGGGCTGGAAGCTGCCTCTGGCGCCTCCACCTCCTGCAGTCCTCTTCTCTCTTGGGGCTGGGGAGTGAGGAAGTCTAAATGTCCCGGAAGAACCTTTGATAGTTCTGAGCAAGTTCGAGCAGCTGAACAGACTCAGTTCTGGCTCTGGCTAAAACTTTGGTCTTTCTTGTCCTATTTGGACCCTAAAAGAAAAGATGCACTTAGTTTCTCAGTGCTGCTGCAACGGAAATACCACAAGTGGGTGACTTTAACAAACAGACATTTATTTTCTCACAGTTTGGGAGGCTAGAAGTCTGAATTCAGGGTACCTGCTCTAGGGGAAGACTTCTCTCTGCGTCAGCTCTGGGGGAAGCTCCTTGTCTCTTTAGCTTCTGTTCCTTGGCTCCTGGGCTCACGTGGAGTGGCATCTGTCTTTCCCCACCTGTGCTTCCTTGCTTCTGTGCCTGATCTGCTCTTTTTATATCTCAAAAGTGATTGATGTAAGACACCCCCTACACTGGTATGGCCTCGTTAACATAACAAAGAAAACTCTCTTCCCAAATAGGATCACATCCACACGTTATTTTGGGAGGTCACAATTCAATCTATAATATGGACTGAGTCCAGATGGGCCAGAAACTTTAAAGAAGCTTTCAGTTCTGAGTTTTTTCTTAATAAAAGGCAGAATCCAAACCAGGATCTGGGATATGCTTCTTCGTTTTCCTGGATCCCTAGAAATACAGAGAGCTCATATTCTATCAGTCAGAACAGACGAGAGGTAGACAGGCCTGATGATAGCGTGAGGGTCAGGGAGCAAGAGCAAGAAAGTCACACAAATTGGTTTCAAAGTAGAAGGCAGACGAGAAAGATCTAGAAAGATCCATCAAGAACAATCTTAAGACATAAAATGTTCTGTATCCACTGAGAAAAGAAAGGCGAAAGGAGACGTTTAGATTAGCTATAAGAAATACTTTTCTAAAGAAAGCTAAGTGACCCTGAGGTTGACTACCAAATGAAAATGTGGACTCCCCTTTTTGGAGAATTTTGTTTTTATTTTTAGTTGTATTATAATAAAACGTTAGCCTTTATTGACTTGTTACTATGTTTTAGATCTGTGCTTCCTCTAAAAGATTTAGAGGAAGTTCTATCAAAGGAGACAGATGAACTAAGTGAGGTGTTCTCCCATAGGGCAGAACTTTTATATTAATCAGAGAATGGGCAAGGTGAGTGGAAGGGATATACGTGCCCTCACGTGAGCTGAGATGCTCCTCTGAGTGGAGCTCCCCAAGTATACACACGTCACCCTGAAGCAGCAGAAAGCTCTATGAAGTAGATCTAAATTATACCCAATTTATAGATGATGAAATGGGGACAGTGGTAGAATTCCCACCTTCCACGAGAAAGACCCATGTCTGATTCCCGGCCAGTGCGCCTCATGTACACCCACCACTAGTGGAGGCTTGCGTGTTGCTGTGATGCTGAACAGGTTTCAGTGGAGCTTCCACACTAAGTCGGACTAGGAAGAAAGGCCTGGTGATCTACTCCCTAAAATCAGCCTATGAAAACCCTATGGATGACAATGGTTTGATCTGCAACCAATCATGGAGATGGCTCAGGAGTGGGCAGAGTTTGGTTCCATTGTGCATGGGGTTGCCATGAGTTAGGGTCCGACTCTACAGCAGCTAACAACAGCATAGATGCTGAAAGCAAGGCATAGCTGGTGAGTGGTAGTGCGGGGACTTGAACTCAGAACTGTCTCATTCCAGTACTCATGGTTGCTTGGCTATTCCATGCATTGTGCTTATAGAGAAGGAGAATTTCTCAGACTTGACCCTGACTTCTAACATAAGAAAGAAAAGCAAAGGAGCCTGTCACCAAGCCTGGGACCCACCAGTCAGGCAGTGTGTGTAAAGCCCTGTTTGTTTCCTGCATCCCATGCCTATGGCTCAGGGTCAGGGCCACCTTCAGAATGGAGCTGCAAGCTGCAAAGAGGGTGGGCCCAGAGTCTATTGAGCGCTAATTTCGACAGAAAGGACTTCTGTTTTCTAGCAGTTTCCCAAGAGTGTCAATACATACAGAACTTGTTCTCTCCTCCCTTCTCCGTTGAAACGCTCCTCCCTCCGCCTCCTCCTGTCCCCAGCTAGCTGCCACCTTGGTCACTGAGGAGTCTGCTGGCTTTGACACACCAACTCCAGTACTCCGAATGGCCTGCTGGGACTGGAGTTTATTTTCTTCTGTGACTATCCTTGTGAATGTAGTTTTTTTTAGGATCTGAAATTTCGTTTTATTTTTAGAAACATTTTTTCCTTTAAAAAATAATAAAGGACAGCATAAAAATTTTAAGAAATCTAAACACTCAAAATGGGAAAAAATAAAAATCTATCATAAACTTACCACTCAAAGATAACTAGATTTAGATTTCTGGGTATCTTTGTGGTCTTTTTTCCATGAATAAATATACACAAATATGGAATGGAATAGCATTCTACATATTATTTTATAACTAGCCTTTTTTTTTTTTTTGTAACTTGTTTTTTGTATTTAACAATATGGTATGAACATGTTCCCAAGTCAGTAAATAGTTTTCCATAACTCAAATATTCTGTGTGCCAGGCTCTGTACTGGACACAGTAAAAACAAAAACCAACCCCCCACCAAAAAAAAGCTGCCATTGATTCAATTCCAACTCACAGCGAACCCCTGTGTGTCAGAGTATAAGTATTCTCCGTAGGGTTTTCAATCACTATGATCTTTCAGAAGTAGATCTGCAGGCCTTTCTTCCAAGGTGCCTCTGGGTGTGTTGGAACCCCTAATCTTTTGGTTAGTAGTCAGGCGCTTCAACATTTGCACCACCCAGGGACTCCCTAGACAGAGTAAAAGATACAAAAAGAGGAATAAGAAGTTTTCCCTGCCCTCAAGGAGCCCACAGTCTAGGTGGGAGAAAGACATGTCTCAGTGAAAACTACTTGTCAGTATGTTGCAGTATGCGGGGTCCTTGCCCCAGTACTGCCTCCGACTATGAGGGTGAGTTTTCCCATCCAGAAGCTCCCACCCACCTCAAATGGGTTTGAGGCTAAAGGACAGTGCAGTGGAGTGTCATAGAGAGAGTGAACGATTTCATGGAAATTCGGCAGCATTCCGCCTGATGAGTATGTGCCCCACGTGAGCCAGAGTCAGGAAACAGGAATTTGTTGCTCCCTGAGTGGGTCTCGGTTCCCTTGTGCCTATCGTGGGGTGAGCATCTTGCAGCACTGGGCACGCTTCTGGTGTTTAATGATATGTATTTTTCGCACAACGTGGCCCTCGGAACAAGCCAACTAGTTTAACTACTGCTCAGATTAAAAAAAAAAAAAAATTGTCTGACCCAGCCGTGGAAGACAGACTTGGTGTGTTAGGCTCATTGGGAGATAGTGTACTGCCTTCCAGCATGGTGCCTTCCCCAGAGTTTATCAAGGGAAATTTGACCCTGCAGGATTCCACCTTACATGTGACTTTAGAGCTCAATGCCATGAAAACGCAGCTCCTCTGCAGAGTATGTGAGGCGCCCCAGGATGCTGAAGGCAGTGTGATACATCAGAGGGTCCTTTGGTGAATGGGAAGGCTTCCTTGGATATAGAAAGCACACAAGAAAACTGAAACGTGTTCAATTGAAATAGCACGTAAGGATCTCTAGATATTATGTTTGATAAAACCAAAAAACCAAACCCGTTGCCAATAAGTTAATTCCAACTCATGGTGACTCCGTGTGTTACAGGTAGAACTGAGCTCCATGGGGTTTTCTAGGCTGTGATCTTTGCAAAAGCAGATCGCCAGGCCTTTCTTCCACAGCACTGTTGGGTGGGTTACCACCAACCTTTCCGTTAGCAGTCGAGTGCAAACCATTTGCGCCACCCAGGGACCTACTATGTTGGATAGGGATGTTGACTTTCCTCCTCAAGAGGAAAGGATCAGGCAGGTAAATAGGTAACAGGTAGCTGTTTTGTGAGGATGATGTCGTTGAAGAGATACTGACTGGGAGGAGCTGGAAGGTGACCAATGGCAGTTCTTAGAAGTGAAGGCAGCTGCTCCGGCATCCCATTGGGAGGCTGTTATTGGGAACCATAATCCTGACTGCCGCGCTGAGAACTGCGGACATGCCAGAGACAGTTGGAAGGGAGGAAGTAGAAGGGGGTAGCATCAAGTCAATGTTTGCACCTCTTCTCTGGCTGTTCTGGGACAAGTCGAGGGTCTGGGAGGGGCTCAGAGAGCAAAGCCTCTGCCTCTCTAGGGTTTTTAGGCCTTATTCTACAGCCCTGAGGTGTCTTGGCCCTTTGAAGCTAAGCCTAAACTTGGAAGCTGAGCCCATTCCGTGCCAAGACTCCTCTGCAGAGCAGGCACTCTTGAAGGTCTGTTCATGGAATCCATGGTTTAAAACTGGGGCCAGAGGTTGACAAACACCTCGGGATGACTAGGACAAAACCCTGAGGGGCACCATCCTCAGCGCCTAATGCCGTTCCTGGCACATAGTGGGAAGCAGGGTACTGGTTAAGAGCACTGCTTCTGGGTTTGAATTCTGACTCGCTGGCTATGGGAGCTGGGGCGCTCTGAGCCTCTGTCTCCTCAGATCTAAAACAGGGCTAGTCATACTGCCCCCTCCTGGGACTGTTGTGGGCATTGACTGAGATGAAGCATTTGTTCACAATGCTGCCGGGCACCATCCCTCAGTACACAGAATTTTTAGAGGAAGTTGTTTAAAGTTGTAATAGGTGCTCGCAGATGAGGGAAGACCAGAGGGTGGACAAGACCCGGTGCACACCCCAGTGGTGCAGTCTCATTGCAGAGGCAGGCAAATGCTACAGACGATGGAAGAGGGTGAACTTTAGCACGATGAGGGCACTAAAGGGGCTTCATGGAAGAGGGGCCCATCAAGAATGGGCAGCATTTCATTAGGCACCAATGGCAGAGGCTGCCAGTTTCGTCCTGACACACACCTCAGATCAGGTCATTCCTCTGCCCTATAAGCTGAGAAGTTCCCATCACCTAATGAACGAAGTCAACTCCCTAGCCCAATCATGGAGGCTCTTCAAAACTTGGCCCCACTTTGTTTTGGGCTTTATTTGATTCTTCTTTATTTGGATCTACGTCCCTGGATCCAGACTTGGGTCTAGGTGGCACAAGCGGTTTGCGATCAGCTGCTAATCTAAAGGTTGATGATATGAACCCACCAAGCAGTGGCACAGAAGAAAGCCCTGGCAATCTTCTGTAAAGATTACAGCCAAGAAAACTCTATGGAGCAGTTCTACTCTGTAACACATGGGGTCACTACGAGTTGGAATCGACTCAATGGCAAGGGGTTTGATTTGGTCTGGTTACTTGGATCTGTTCTTTCCTCCCTGCCCTTGTTTGTGCTCTCTCTCTCTTAGAATACCCTTTCCCTATCTCTGCTGTGGAGCCCTGGTGGTGCAGTGGTTAAGAGCTTGGCTGCATAACCCAAAGGTCGGCAGTTCAAATATACCAGCCACTCCTTGGAAACCCTGTGGGGCAGTTCTGCTCTGTTTTATACAGTCACTATGAGTTGACGGCAGTGGGGTTGGTATCTCTGTTGTATTGTTAGCTGCCATTTAGTTGACCCCATGCACAACTGAACTTAATGCTGCCCAGTCCTGGACCATTTGCATGATTGGTTATGGATAGGACCGTTGTGATCCATAAGGTTTTCATTGGCTGATTTTTGCAAGTTGATCCCCAGGCCTTTCTTCCTAGTCTGTCTTAGTCTGGAAGCTCCACTGAAACCTGTTCAGTATCATAGCAACACGCAAGCCTCCACTGACAGATGGGTGCATTGGCCACGAATCGAACCCAGGTACGGAAGGCAACCACTGAACAATCACTGCCTGCTCTCTATTTCTACGCGGCCATATTGTCCCTATCTGTCAAGGCTCCACACAAATGCCACCTCTTCTGCACAGCTCTCCCAGATCCCCCAAACACAAGTAACTTCTGCATCCTCTCAGCTCCTGCAGCCCTGTCTCTCTGCCTCTCACTGAGAGGCTTTCCCTCTTTAGTGTAGGATTCATTCACACATCCTCGCTCCTGCCCCACACAATGAGCTCCTGGGGGCACAGTCACAGCTGGCCTGTCCTTGGAGTCCCCTCAGCACCTGCTGTAGGTCGTGGGTGTTTGACAGAGGAAAGGAAAGAGTAAGGGAGAGAAGCCAAGAAGTGCTTGGGACTCTTCTGGATGAAAGGCAATTATTCCTGCCACAAGAGGGCCTCCAAAGAATGCTCTGCCTCCTTCAGAGCACAATACCCTCCACCCGGTCTTAATTACCTAGCACTGCTGTAACCAAAAGAACCCTGGTCATGCAGTGATTAAGTGCTAAGCTGCTAATGGAAAGGTCAGTGGTTCAAATCCCCCAGCTGCTCCATGGGAGAAAGCTTGGCAGTCTGCTTCTGTAAAGATTGCAGCCTTGGAAACCTATGGGACAGTTGTACTCTGTCCTGTAGGGTCTCTATGAGTCGGAATTGACCTGACAGCAAAGAGTTGAGTTAGCCATAACAAAAAATGCCACAAGGGGTGACTTTAAAGCACAGAAATGTATTTTCTCACAGTTCAGGAGGCTAGAAGTCCAAATTGAACGTGTGGTTCTAAGGGGAGCTCCTTGCTTGTCTCTTTCAGCTTCTAGTAGCCAGCAATCCTTGGCATTCCTGGGCTAGTAGATCATCTGCCGTGTGTTTGTCTTCAGGTGGCATCTTCCCCCTGTGTGTGTGTCTCTGCATTCATTCTGCTCATTTTATAACTCAGGAGTGATTAGGTTTAGAGTCCACCCCACACTGATATGACCTCGTTAACATAACAAAAATCTCCTATTTCCGAACAGGGTCATATTTACAGGTACTGGGGTTAGGATTTCAACATGTATTTGGAGGGCGACCCAATTCACTTCATAACACCCCCACCCCGAGAGCGGAAAGCAATGTCGCATGAGGAAAAGGCCTATTCCAATGACCACGTGGCCAGCACTGGGCCATCCTGAGCAGGACATTTTAACGTGAGAGGAGGGAAGGGCTGCTCTGTGAATCCCCTGAAGTTGGATTCAGAATCCCCTGCGTGTGGGCGTGTTGTTTAAGACCTGTGTCCATAGCTCCCGCCAGCTCTCAGAGAGAAACGTGACTAGAAGGGGCTCAGAGATTGTTCTCTGTGAGGGCCTTCCGGCCCTGGAGTCAGGGATGCAAACTAGGGTCCGAAGAATGAGGGTCAACTGCAAATAACCCGTCTCCTTTCTCACCCTTGACTGGATCCCAGGGCTGAATTCCACCAACTTGAGCCTCTGCCCCAGAAGTTTAAAGGATTGGACCAGTGGCCCCTTGTTGATTGTTTGTTTTCAGCCGTTGTAATAGGCACCGTGTTACATCCCAGGCACCAGCCCTGCGCTGTGCCCAGGAATTCAGCTGCAACCCCAAACTCCTGACAGCCCTTTTGGGTAAGCTGGCATTTCCCCAAGGACCCTCGGCTTCCAGAAACTTTTCCCGGAGATTTGTTTCTGAAACCTGGACTCGATTCCTACCCAGGAAGCCAACGAGATGTTGCGCTGGGTCCGCAGCCCCTCCCCAAACCCCTGCAGGAAGGAGCTCGCTGTCCTGCCAGGCTGGCGATGAGTGCCAAACAGAGGGAGCTCGGCTCCTGGCCCAAGATCCCTGCCCGTGAAAGTGCTAGTGCCTGATGGAAAGTTTGGCTGAAGGATGCTCCTTTCCAAAACCCTGGGTCCCATATTTACACAAAGTCTGAAATTAATGCAGAGAAAACTTCCAAGTTCCCGGGCTGGAATGGAAGGCTGAGAACAGGAAGGGGCAGGTACAAAGTATAAGAGCTTTTTTCCACAGAGAACAGGGCAAAGCTGAATTTCCCTGTGTGAGTGAACCAGGAGCCTCCTATCCATCTTCACTTTAAGCTGATTTTTCCTGGGAATTTGCAATTGAGGGTGGGGAGGGGTGAGGGAAATAATGGGAAGATTGGGTGAAGGGTGATGGTGTTGAACTGAATCCATCCATCAAAGTGACTGCCCTTCTCCAAGGATAAGCTGGGGGTGGGGGGGAAGGGGTGGCTGCAGGCACCCCACCCTCAGGAAGCTCCTCTTATAATGAGATTTCCTTACCAGGCCTGGATTCAGACTCAAGCCTAAAAAAAAAAAAAACAGTCTATTACAACTCATGGCGACCCACGTGTTGCAGAGTAGAACTGTGCCCCACAGGATTTTCAATGGCTGTGACTTTTTGTAAGCAGATTGCCAAGGCTTTCTTCCTAGGCACCTTTGGGTGGGTTTGACCTCCCAAACTTTTGGTTAATAGTAAAGTGCTTGACCTTTGCGTCACCCAGGGACTCCTGACTCAATCCCAGCACCTTGGAAGTACAATTCCACCAGGCTAACAGCTTGGCTCTGAGTTCTATTTTGTCCCTGGACACTGTGTCTGGGATTACCCATTACTCTCTGCTCGGTGGTCCCCAGGCCCATCCTGTCCCAGGAGAAGAGTTTGGATGAATCTTTCATGGACCAAGTGAGGCTAATCCATATGTGTGCTCCTGGCTATCCCTGGCAGGCCCTGCTTGGGTTACCCTTTGCCCTAGGGCTTCTGATGCTCTCAGAGCTGAGGAGGCAGGAATGCTTTGAGATCAGGTGACATTCAAGAGTTATGATCAATCTGAAATTTAACACTCTTTTCATTCCCAAACTTCATCCAGAAGGGACACTGCCCATTCATTGAGAGCCATTCATTCATTCATTCAACAAATATTTGTTGAGCATCTACTATGTGCCAGGCACTGTTCTAGACACTGGGCATACAGCAGTGAGCAAAACAGACAAAAGTCCCTGCTCTCATGGATCTTATATTCAAGAAGTGGGTGATAAACAAATGACCAAACAGAACAGGACAATTATTGCAAATAATGCTAATGCTACAAATAAACTGTGACAGAGTGACATGATAGGGAGTGAGCGGGGTGAGGGTGAGGGAGCAAGGTGGGCAGGGAAGTGACATGTGAACTGAGACTGGAACAATGGAAAGCAGCCAGCAAGGGAAAGATCCAGAAGTACATTCCAGGAAGAAGGAAGAGCAAATACAAAAGCCCTAAGGAGGAATCAAGCATGTGCGTTCAAGCAGCAGCTAGATCAAGAGTATGGAAAGCAGAAGTATGAGACATGGGCTGAGCAGGGGCAGGGGCAGAGCATGTAGGACCTTGTAGGCCATGGGAAGCAGCTGGATTTTATTCCAAGAACATTCATCCTGTTCTGCCATGAAGTATATAAGCCAAGCTTCTTTTTGCTATCGCCATCCTTTCTGACCTAAGCTCAGCAGCTCTGGTTCATTCAAATTCTGATGTGAAACAAGCTCTTCCTCCCAACTCCCCTGCCATCCCACCCAATAGATAAGACTATCCAAAGAACGTTGAGACTTTTGTTGGGTGATTGTCTTAGTCATCTGGTGCTGCTCTAACAGAAATACCGCCGGTGGATGGCTTTAACAAAGAAATTTAGTCTCTCACAGTCTAGGAGGTTAGAAGCCTGAATTCAGGGCGTCAGCTTCAGGGGAAGGCTTTCTCTCTGTTGGCTCTGGAGGAAGATCCTTCTCATCAGTCTTCCCCTGGATTAGAAGCTTCTCCGTGCAGGAACCCTGGGTCCAAAGGACACACTCTGCTCCTGGCACTGCTTTCTTGGTGGTATGAGGTCCCCCCTCTCTGCTTGCTTCCCTTTCCTTTTTATCTCTTAAGAGATAAGAGGCGGTGCAGGCCACACCCCAGGGAAACTCCCCTTACATTGGATCAGGGATGTGACTTGGGTAAGGGTGGTGTTACAATCCCACCCTAGTCCTCTTTAACATAAAATTACTATCACAAAATGGAGGACAACCACACAATACTGGAAATCATGGCCCAGCCAAATTGATGCACACATTTTTGGGGGGGACATAATTCAATCCATGACAGTGATTCAGAAAGAACAAGAGCAAGTTTAGAGCAACCTGCCACAGGGAGTCATTGTTCCCTTTCCTCTCCTCCTGACTCCTCCAAGTATCAGCAATTTCCAAAGACCTCACCTATGGACATTTTGGCCAGAGATGCCAAGAAACTTGCCCAAGGTCACCCAGATAGCAAGTTATGGGATGAAGGTATGAATTCAGATGGTATTCTTAAGGCAGTCACTTTCTACCATACCATGTTGTCTCTCAGGAAACTTGAGGAGAGGCCATTTCAGAAAGTTGCGTAGAACTTGGGTTCAAAACAGACCCCAGAGAGCAGATGAAGAACACATCGCTCTTGTAACAACAGATCCAAGTCAAACATGTGTTAGTAGCAGGGGCATGTGTCAGTGGAAGAAGACATGGAGTCAAGGCAGAGAGGCTGGAGAGGGGAGAAATTGAGGTCATCTCCTAAAAGTATTTTCTGTATGTCTTCAGCCAGGATCTGCTCTGGAAGGTGATGACCACCACCCGTCTCCACAGTCAGGACTTTCACCTACAAGCCCATATAGGCCTTCAGCAAACCAAGGCCAGCTTAGTTTTTATTGTCGGAACAGCGTTCTTCTGGTCTGTGGTCAGATCAGCGAGGTTGGTCACAGACTGACACTGGGAGAAACAGCTCCTGGGCTGATTTCTGAAGCTGAAGTTCAGAAAAGGCTTCCTTCCCTTGGCTCCCCTCTCCCTGCCTCTCTGTGATCAGCAGCACAGGAAGCAGCAAGGAGTTGGCCCGCTCTTCCAGCTGCCAAAGGTGATGATCCTCACGTGCAGGATGAGACGTTAGAAGTGGCTGGAAGATCCAGCTCAAGAGAGGACTCTGCTGACTCTTCTAGCGAGTTGGCTGATATGAATCCAGATACTCTTGAGCAAATGATGCTCATGCCTTTCAAGGTACTGATTGAGACGTGGCCCATTGAACCCAGATGGCTTGATTAGAGCTCTTTGAAAAACCCCACCCTAAAAATCCTTGGCAGGAATTAACAAAGACTGTTTGGAAACCCTGGTGGCATAGTGGTTAAGAATTTGTCTGCTAACCAAAACGTCAGCAATTCAAATCTACCAAGCGCTCCTTGGAAACCCTATGGGGCAGTTCTACTCTGTCCTATAGAGTCGCTATGAGTCAGAATCAACTGGACGGCAACGGGTATGGTCTGCAGCCCTGCTGTATAAGACTGCATTTGTCTAGGGCCATCTTTTGTGGTGCCTTTGGGCAGTTTGCCTGAAGGGCTCTGGGGAGGGGCAGCGATGTTGGGCTGCACAGAGAAAACCACGACTTGGAGCCCACACAGGGCTCCTCCCTACCAGTGAAAGGCGAAGGGTGGGTAAGGACTTGGGAGCCCACCTCCTCCAGCGTGGATCCTGCATTAATCATTGTCAAAATCCCCCCAACTCTACCCATATGCCAGGCACTCTGTAGACCCAGCAGAGCTGGAATAGGTGTTAGATTTCCTTCTCTTATGAACTAATTAACCAGAACCAGCTGCCATCCAGTCAACTCTGGCTCATGGCGATCCCATGTGTGTCAGAGTAGAATTGGACTCCATAAGGTTTTCAATGACTAATTTTTTGGAAGCAGATTGCCAGGCCTTTCTTCGGAGGCACCTCTGAGTGGACTTGAACTTCCATCCTTTTGATTCACAGCCAAGTGGGTTACGGTTCACAACATCCAGGGATTTGGTGAACTAATTAGGGATGCATTTTACCCTCTACCAACCCCAGAACTCTCTGGATCTGAAATTCCATGAGAGCATCCTCCATCTCCCCTTGATTGAAAGATGTTGACTGAATAATGGAATGGATGAGTGAAACTTGCCAGTGTAGAGGGACTGCAATGTTGGGGGAGGAACCCGTGGGATTTGTACCCAGAAGACCTGGGTCCCAGATGAAATTTAGCCACTTAATATCTGTGTGACTTTGGGCAAGTTACTTAACCTCTCTGAGCAGTACTTTGTAAAATGAGGATAATAACACCTACCTTTGCAAGGTTGTTTTAAGGATAAGAAATGACTATGTATATTTCCGAGCACAGTTCCTGGCACACAGTGGGCCCTCCATAAAGGTAGTTCTTAGAACGTCCATGAAACCATGTGTAAGTTCATTCTGGCTGTGAGACCCTCGCTATTGCTGCAGGGCAGAGAGGTGGCGGCTGCCCTCACTCGGAGCCCAGAGGAAAGCTCTGGGGGCTTTTGACAAGCCGGTATCACTGGAGATGGCAGTGGAAGCCTTAGAATTTACTTTCCAAGCCCACGATTTTAGTTGAACCGACATTCTTCACCTGTCTTGGGGTGCATGCAGGAATAAGCCCTAGGCTAACCGAGTAGTTCTCACCGTTTGCTCTCATTGCAGATAAATGACCATTTCATTTAGGACATCATTTGATTAGACAGAGGCATAAACTGTATTTGGGTGTAACTCTGGTGGCGCAGTGGGTAAAGTGATCGACTGCTAACCGAAAGGTCAGAGGTTCGAAACCACCAGCAGGTCTGGGGGAGAAAGATGTAGCAGTCTACTTCCATAAAGATTTACAGCCTTGGAAACCCTACGGGGTCGCTATGAGTCGGAATCGACTCGACGGCAGTGGGTTTGGTTTTGGGTTTTCTTATCAAGTTAGCAAATGTTGACTGAGGGGCTCCCATGCACAGAGACGCTGTATGAGGTGACGACAGTAGGTGCTCAGCTCATCTGGAAAAAAAACAAAACAAAACCACACCAATTGCCATCGAGTCAATGCCAACTCATGATGACCCCAAATGTGTCAGAGAAGAACTGTGCTCCATAGGGTTTTCAGTGGCTGATTTTTCAAGAGTAGATCACCAGGCCTTTCTTCCAAGGCACCTCTGGGTGGACTCCAACCTCCAACCTTCCAGTTAGCAGCCGAGCACACTAACCATCTGCACCACCCAGGGACTCCTCAGCTCATCTACACTTGATTAAATGCTGTGATGGATGCCCACGAGGTGGGTGTTCTCTCTTCAGTGAGGGAGGACCCAGCTGGACAGGATTTGGGAAAAGAGACAGCAATCTCTGCGGGCCACACAGTATCTCTCATTTAATCCCCACAATAGTATCTATTTTATCTGCATTTTAGAGGGGGAGGAAAGGCAACCTCCAAGAGGTTTATGAATTGGGCCAAGGTTGTAGGCTCATATGTGAGGGTCAGAGCTGGCATTCATACCAGATCTGTCTGACTCTGAAACCTCTCTGCTCACCACCAGCCCTGCTGCCAGCCCACCCCCAGCCAGCCCCACAAAAGTGGTTGGCCTAGTTGTTTAAAACAACAATGGGAAAGAGGTTACAAGCTAGGACATGGTCATTAATAAACTGATAGTAGCAACAAGAAATGACAAAGGAAATGGAGGATAAGGAGGGATTTCAGGCCAGGACACCTAGGGGAGATTTTAGGAATTGACATTATGCTGGGCCTCAAAAAGGGGCATGATTAGGTTAGATGTAGAGCTGACAAGAGGGTGTTCTGGAATTCAAAACAACCTGAGCAAAAGAAAAGAGGAAAGAGTAGGGTCAGACCCCAGATCAGAGCCCAGAAGCACTGCTAGGAGGCAAGCCTGCGGCACATTCCGCACAGGGTCTTGCCTCCCCAGACCCTCTCAGCTGCACCCTCTCAGCTGGCGCCATGTCTCGATTTCTTATTTTTTTCTCCCAGTTCCAACACTGGAGCCTCCCCTCACAGCCTCCCCCGACTCCTCTCAGACTTGAGCATGACACTCACAACCTCACAGCCCCTTTCTCTGCCCTGCCCCCAACAGGCACAGGGGGCATCTTTCCAAGAGGGCTAGCACCTTCCAGAGAATGTGCTCGGTAGGTGAGCTGAGAGTCACTGTCCGCAGACCTGGCCTTTGGAGCAGAACAAGAGATGAGCTGGAGCCTAACCACCAGGGAGGCTGGGAGGGGTGAGATGCGACACATTCTGACCCCAGAGGCCAAAAGGGTTGAACTCTCTTCTGCACTGCAAGGAGCTGGCATTTACAATCTCAGAGAACTGCAACTCTCCTAACCTGCCCCCATTTCAGAGATGGAAAAACTGAGAGTCAACGTCATACAGCCTGTTTAGGGTCGAGGTTAGGACCCGCAGCCTATTCATTCATGTTTGCTATCTCCAAGCACAGGTTTTTCTCCACTGGCTAGCCCATAAGCTCTTCAAAGGAAAAGCTTCGTTTCCCTTCACTGACCCATCCGTCTTAGCACAGCGATGCTCAACCCCAATTCTAGACAAAACTGTGTGCCTGAAGGTTTATCTGCAGTGCCCCCCACCCCACTTTCAGCAGCTTTTTCAGTGGACCCAGTTAAATGCCCAGAAAGTAGGAAAAAAATTGCAGAAATATGATAAAAGACAAACAGGTACAGATAGATAGGTAGGGTAGGTAGGTAGCTGTTGTTGGGTACTGTCAAGTGGAGTCTGACTCCGGGCGACCCCATGTAACAGAATAGAACGGCCCCAAAGGGTTTTCTAGGCTGTAATCTTTATGGGAACAGATCAACAGGTTTCTTCTCCCGCAGA
The DNA here is from genome assembly GCF_000243295.1 of Trichechus manatus latirostris. Lineage (NCBI taxonomy): Eukaryota > Metazoa > Chordata > Mammalia > Sirenia > Trichechidae > Trichechus > Trichechus manatus. Next base: position 2,067,588 of record NW_004443945.1, read on the forward strand.
GCCGCTGGGTGGGTTCACCTCGCCCACCTTTCAGTTAGTAGCCAAGCACTTAACTGTTGGGCCACCAGGTTTCCATATATGTATGGAGAGAGAGCGGGTGCATGTACTGGAGAGAAAGAATAAGGAAGAAAAGGAGGGAGTAGAAAGAGGAGACAATACAAAAAGAGTATTTAAACAGATACTACTTTACCTCTGTTAACTTTTCAACACACTCTCACATCCTGATAGGTCGCCTTCACAATCTTCCCTGGGGCTGAGGCTTGCATTATGATTCCCACTGACAGATGGAAGAACTGGAGACCTTAAGTGCATTCTCCAGTGAGTTAGGACAGAGCCAGGTCTGGGATCAGCGTCCTGGCTCCCCTTTCCACACCATCCCACCCTGTGTGCTTAGAATACAGTTTGTGGAAAGCGCAGGTGGGGTCACTCTAGAGGTGGCCTTGGTTCGGATCCCTGGTCCTTCCCGTGCGCTGGGTTTGCAAGCCAGTCTCAAGGGCACGCGCCGTCTTTTGTGTGTAGACACCAGGAGGGACCTTGTCCGTGAGTGACCAGAGCAGAGGCACTGTTGGGAGATAAGCTTGAAAATAAGGACTGTGATGGCGACTGGGGGCCGGGGCAGTGAGTGACCTTGGTCCTTTCGAATCTCTTCTCCAGGACTGAAATCATGACCACAGAGCCGCTTGGTCAGTGGCAAATATTCCAACATCCACTTGTTCATGCAACAAGTAACCAAAAACCCAAACCAGTTGCTGGTGGAGCCGACTCATAACCCCCGCCCTGTGTGCCAGAGTAGACCTATGCTGCATAGGGTTTTCAATGGCTGCAGTTTTGGAAGTAGATCATCAGGACTTTCTTCTGAAGCACCTCTGGGTAAAACTTAAACTTCCAACTTTTTCTTTAGCAGCCTAGCATGTTAACGGTTTGCACCAACCAGGAACATTCAACAAGTAGGTGTTAGATTTTTTGTTGTTGTTCCTGGCACTGTGTGAGTTGCCACAGAGAGATTTTTTGAATAAGACCTTCAGGAGGTCAGAATCTGCATGGTGAGGCAAAGCTAGTGTCCATAAAACGACAGGAGAAAAATTAGGGGTTAAAGTGACTGTTAAAGCAGCCATCATCAGAAAACCAGAACCAAGGGCTGGTCAGTTGAGGCTTTGGGGAGGAAAGGGAAGCTCGGTAGGGTCAGGGAAGGGGGAGCACACGCATTCACTTATCCAGCAAACATTTACTGAGTCTGCGGGCTCAGGCTGGGCCAGGAATATGACAAGGAGCTGAACAAGCCCCAGCCTCTACCCTAGGTTTTGGAGCCAGTTCCGTGTCCCCAGGGACTCATGCAAGACAGCACAATGAAGGGAGAATGAGGTTTCTTTAGACAAAAAAGAGAAGTGCCCTATTACCCTCCCCAGCCCTTTTTTTTTAGTGTTCGTTGCTTGCAGCAGTGTGCTAGTTATGTCCCCTTTCAAAAAAACAAACCCGATTTGTCATGTTTGCTAATTTCTGTGGTGTAAATTCTGTCGTGGTGAATTTCAAGCTACCAATGTGGTGCTCAAATTGATGCTCAGGATTGGCTGTGGTGAGCCATGCAAGCCAGCTCCAGCACTGCATGGCTGTTCCTGGAGCCCTGGGAAGGGAAGGGCCTGATTGCTACACAACCCCTGGCTGGCAATGGACTGTGGCCTTCCCAGAATCACATGCCATACCCAGGGACTATCATTAATCATATCACAAGCAAGCACTACACATCTATAGCTGAGACTTATTGAGTATAAAATGGGAGTAGTCAGTTGCTGTCAAGTCGATACCAACTTATGGTGACTCCATGAGTATCAGAGTAGAACTGTTCTCCATAGGGTTTTCAGTGGCTGACTTTTTAGAAGTAGATTGCCAGGCCTTTCTTCTGAGTGGATGTGAACTGCCAACCTTTCAATTGTACCTCATGGGCTGCACACCACATATGTGTTTAACAAATGCAGACCTCCAGTTCTAGTCCCCCACCCCCGCCAAGGCCTAGGGTTTAAGGAAATGACTTCTAAGGTGCTTGGACCTCCCATGTGTTCATTCATTCATCCAGCAAGTGTGTCCTGATTGTCTCTTTTTTCTGTGCTGGACTCCAGGGAGCCAGGGGGAACAACATAGACACAGTGGCTGCCTTGTGGAGCATGCCAACACTGGGGATTATGAGGCCCAGGCCTCCCAGAACTGGGGTCTGGTCTTGGCTCCACCTCCAACTTACTGTGTGCCTTTGAAAAAATCACTTACCATCTTTGGGCCTCAGTTTTTTTCCCCTGTAACATGACACATCTGGACTTGATGTCCACTAAGGCCCATCCCAGCTCTGACCTTCTGTGGCTCCAGGGAGGCAAGAGGGGTCTGGAAGCCACATGAGGAAGGGTTGAAGAAACTGGGAATGTCTCCATGGAAGAACAGCAGATGGAAGAGCAGCCATTGGACCTCCGAAGATCTGTCATGAGTCACATGAAAGAGGAGTGGACACGTTTTGTGTGGCGCCTGAGGGTAGAGCTCATGGATGGGAATTGTAAAGAGGGGGTAATTTTGACTCCATCTGGGGAGACTTTCAGCACACTTGGAGCTGCCCAGTGATAGGATGGGTCACCTTGTGACGGAGTGAGCACCCCACTATTCAAGCAGAAGGTGCTGACACCTGCCAAGGCCAGGATCCCCGGAAGGGAGGTTGTGATTGTAAAATCCCCACAGTCATCCATTCTGAAGGAACAACAACAACAAAAAATCAGTTGGTCCACTGTGTTATGCAGAATAAGCAAACAGGTTGCAAAAAGATTACAGCTACATAAACTACAAGTCGATGCCTATAGAAAAAAAAGACTAGAAGGAAAACTATCAAGACACTAATTATGATTGGATTGGGGTTGTGGATCATGGTGATTTTTTTTCCTTCTGTCCCTCTGTTTTCCAAATGTCTGGTAATGTGGTAATGTTATTTTTGAAATGAAAGCAGTTTTATTCTTTAAGGAATGCCATCTAGTCCAACCCTCATCCCAGGACTGGAGTGCTGCCTACAACCACTAAACTTTCTTCCAAACCCCAAATTCTGAGAGGCTCACTCAGGCCTGACAGCCAGGAGGCGGGGAGGAAGGTGGCACGGAGGGCTGCCTGCCTAGTGCCAGACCCTGTGCTGGGTACAGAGCCAAAGCCGGGCCCCTGCCCTTAGGGAGGGAGCTGCCTGCGACGTTATCTCACCGTTGTGGGAGTGGGCCTTTATTATCAAGCAGTGGTGGGTGAGTGAGCCAGGACCAGGGCCCAGGTCTGAGGGTCTCCACCATACATGTTGCTAGAAAAGGGACTCAGGGTGAGTAGCTAAACTGCCAGTTCAATCCCATAATCTGACGGAATAAAGTCTGGGCAGGAGCCCTCGTGGTACAGTGGTTAAGAGCTCAGCCCCTAACCAAAAGGTCGGTAGTTAAAATCCACCAGCAACCCCTTGGAAACGCTATGGAGCAGTTCTACTCTGTCCTATAGGGTCGCTATGAGTCAGAATCAACTCTATGGCAAGAGGTTTGTTTTTTTTTTTTTTTTGGTTTAGGAGGCCGTGGGACAGAGTCTGCGGACTAGGACATGAAGGGTTTCCCTGTCTCCAAACTGTAGGCTTCTCTCTTTCTCTCTCTCTCTCTCTCTCTCTCTCTCTCTCTCTCTCTCTCTCTCACACACACACACACACAGCCTCAGCTCAGGTGAAAACACTAGCATGCTAACTTTCCCCTATCAGTTACCACGGTAACCAGTTGCCGCCAAGTCGACTCCAACTCATGGCGACCTCATGTTTGTCAGAACAGACCTGTGCTCCACAGCATTTTCAATGGCTGATTTTTGGAAGTAGATCTCCAGGCCTTTCTTCTAAGGCACCTCTGGGTGGGCTCGAACCTCTCACCTTTCAGTTAGCCGCCGAGAACATTAACCGTTTCCACCACCTATGAACTCCTTCCCCTATCAAGCCTCCTCATAATCCTCTCCTGAGAAAGTCAAGACCTTGATGGTCAGCCCAAGCTCTCCCCTCCTCCTCCCCACAGGGACCTGGAAGAAGCTCCCCTCACACCAGCCTTCACCCAACATCCATTTATTGCTTCCCACACTCCGCTCTTCCCTTCATTCCAAGCTCCCCCTTGCCCCTTCCTCTGCCCCAGCTACCCAATCCCCTCACCACCACCTGATTTTGTTTTCCACAGAGAAAGGCCTCTCTGTTCACAGGGCCGTGGTGGGACGGGGCTGGCAACGTCGGTTGCCCTGCATAAAAGACTCAGTGAGTTCTGAGACACTTGGAACCCAGACAGAATGGAATTTCTCCCTATTTTCTTTACAGCTGAGAAAACACGCACCAACACAAGAGCATATTTATTGCGATATTTCTATCCCAAAGTTTGTCTTATAAAAAGAAGAAATAAAATTAGTTTTTCTGCCCACTCCACCCCTACCCTCAAACCACCCCCCTCCATTTCATTCCTTCCCATTTCCTGGTCTAGGCCAGGGAGGAAAACAGAGCAACCCCAAGCCTCACAGAGATCTACTGCATCCCCGGACAATGTCCGGCTTGTTCAGGGAGTGAGGGAAGAAACACAACTCTGAAAACATACGCAGAACTTCCCAGTGAAGGGTGTTCTACGAGAAGAAGAACAGGCGGACCTTGTATCTAAACACGGAGTCCCTGAGGCCTTGGGAGGGGAGGAGCCCACAAGTGTAGACCCCCTCCCCAGAGTGGAGAGGACATCTTGCCCTTTTACCCTCCCGGGAACTATTTCCCAACGCTGACTGGTCACAACCGGGTTTGAAAATGAGCTCCAGAGCCCAGTGGTGCCTCCCAGCACCAGAAGCTGGAGCCCCAGAGATTTCTTTTAAAGGCAGCGTCAAAGTAGAAAAATCCCTGAGGAGAAACAAGAGGCTACTTCTTAGAACTCTAGGATTTCCCAGACTTCCTACGATGTGAGGGAGACATGCCTCACGCATTTGCCTCTATACCCTCAGCAGTGCCCACACAGCCCTTTCATTTCTCAGGTGACCAGTCCCTGTGGAATGAGTGAAGGAGAGGGGATGCAAAGATGTCCCATTCAGAAGGACAGGCAGGAAGATTCACCCAGAGTCCTGGACCCCACCCTGCCACTCCCCCGGTCATTCCTGGGGTGGGAACACCAGTGCCCCTAGTGCCTCTCCCGGAGCCAGAGGCCCCTCAGGGTTGCTCCCCTTATCCCCAAATCCATCCGGGCCCCAGTTATGGTCAATGATGGAACCAACAGCAACACCTGCTGGACCATCAGACTCCTGCAGAGCTGAGGTTGGGAAGCTAGGGGACATGCCTCGGCTGTGTGTTACTCTCAGCCTCTGAAACCATTGAGTTCTACTCTGACACACATGGGATTGCCACGAGTCAGAATCCACTCCATGGCAACTGGAACTGAAAGTTCAAACCCAGCTGTGACCAGTCAAAGTTGGGAAATAGTTCCCGGGAGGGTAAAAGGGTCTACGTCTACTGGCCCGGTTGGATGCAGGGTCCCTGGACAGCTGCTTACAGTCATGTGAATTGTGCTCTGCACACTCCAAGGGGCGCCTTACATTGTGGCTGTCACAGAATTGTGCTCTTACCATGACAGCTTTTCTAATTTGCACCAAGTCATTATTTGAGCCAGCAGGAGGGCTATCGGGTCCTAGGCTCTCACTTCTCTCTCTGCTTAATTATTAATCTGTCCCATAACCTCCTCAGGAGCTCTCTAGGCCAGGATCCTTCCCCTGACTTGACCCAGGTCCCAGAGTCTTGCCTGAAACCTTGGGCCTCCATCCTAAAGCACAGATTATTGGATGTGAAACATCAGGGAGATTGGGCAGCTCGTCTCACTTCTCTGAGACTGGGGGATTCCTTAAGATGAGGCTTCGATGACTGGAAGACGGAGGTTCCCTGGAGGAGTTTTTCCAGCCTAAACCAAACCAGTTGTCGTCGAGTCAATTCCGACGCATAGCAACCCTATAGTACAAAGTAGAACTGCCCCATAAGATTTCCAAGGAGCAGCTGGTGGATTCGAACTGCCGACCTTTTGGTTGGCAGCCGAACTCTTAGCCACTGCGCCACCAGGGCTCCTTTTCCAGCCTAGTCACCTGTCATTAAACTGAGAAAACCCAGCTGGATGTGTGAAGGTTTTGTAAGGGGAGGATTTTGGGGGAAAACATCTCATAAACCGCATGCAGCCTCGTTATCTCAATGTGATTTCAGATCTTGGTCTTGGGGTTTGTCACCTGTGTCATACGTTACATGACCCTACTCGGCCTTACCATGCTCACCTGTTCAAATCCCGCCTCTGCTTTTCCTCTTCCAGGTGAACTATGACCACTTTACTGTTGGTGTTTGTGACTCTGAGGGTCATCGCTGCAACCACCCCAGTAGAATTTTCAGGTGAGGACATTCCCACATGGGTTTCATTGGGTCAGCAGGCACTGAGGACTGGATTCTGGGTGTTGGGAACTGACCTGGGTGCTGCTAGTCGCAGGGACATCATTTCCCCTTTCCTGGCCCTGCCCCTTTCCTTTCAAATGCAAGAACAACTGAAAAGGGAGAACACGTGTGCATTACAGGCACACCCAAGTGCATGCACACACGTGTGCACATATGTACATATGAATTCTACATTTCAATCTGGCTTTCCGGGTCATTTTGAAAGGTAGAATTGTCAAATAGGAGGATAGGACATATTTTCTTTAACAATCTATTGACTTGATTGATAACTTCTAAATATCTAGCCACATGGTACACAGCCTCCATTTGTACTCTTGCTCTGGGGTCCACAAATACCCTGGCTAGAACCTGGGGTGGTTTGTTCACACAGGCAGACCAGGCTAGTAGGGCAGGTTGAGAGCTTTAAACACTGCAGAGCTAGGCATTGCTGTCACCTTCAGCTCTCCCTGGGGACCCACCAATACCACCAGGACCAGGCGTGTTAGAAGGAGCTGGGGCTAAGCATTCGGGAGGTGTCCAGGACTCCAAACATTCCTGGCTTGCCCTTCCTTGCCCTAGGATGTACCTACCACCCACAAATATCTGAAACATTTTTATGTTCAACCTGTAGACACTCTTGGAAAGAAGGCTTTCATAAGTTTATGACTCACCGCGAAAAGTGCTGTTTTTTCCCAAAGAGGTTTCTTCCCCATTCCATGCAGGTCCTTTACTTCTAACGAGATTTGGTGAACATGGGGCACCTTCCCTATGGATACTTGCCATGATTTTTGTGGCGTCTACCCTAACAGCAAAAGAGAGTGGCTTATCCCCCTGAAAGGCCAAGACAGAGCCCAAAGCTGACTCCCTTGAGTGGGAAACGTCTTTGAAGTTTTATGTCTTAGCTTTCAAAGTTCTGTGAATTTTTTTTCTATCCCACAATGTATTCAGTTTATTTGTTTTTTTCACGATTACTAGTTGCCACATGTTGATTCCGACTCATGGTGACCCCATGTATGTCAGAGTAGAACTGAGCTCCACAGGGTTTTCAGTGACTGATTTTTTAGAACTACATCGCCAGGCTTTTCTTCCGAGGTGCCTCTGAGTGTGGACTCAAACCTCCAACCTTTTGGTTAACAGTTGAGGACATTAACCATTTGCACCACTCAAGGGTTGGTAAATAGTTTTTCCCAAAAATCTTTGGGTCACGTTGTCACTCCAGGAGGACAGGTCCTGTTTATCCTCTGGCTTGGCATCCTGTGGGGTTTGAAAAACAGAGAGATGGTCTCAATGCTGATGTTCCCCTTGCCCTTCTTTGCAACCCTTTTCTGGCTTCACAGTTTCTGTCTTGAGGTGCAGAGACCGGGGTCTTAGGAATGCGGGTCTGGAAAAAGTGTTTCAAGGCCTCCTGGGATTTTCCATAGGGCACAGGAACCTCCTGGAGCTTGTCTCAGCCCCCACTGCCCCCACTATATACTCAGAAGCATGCAGTTCCAGAAGGATTGACAAGGAGGCCGGGGGGTCTTCTCTAGGCACTAACGGGTCTGTCTGCCACTCGCCTTCCTCCACAGACCATGACACCTCGCTGAGCGTGAGCATCCCCCAACCTTCCCCACTGCGGGTCCTCCTCGGAAGCTCCCTCACCATCCCCTGCTACTTCATCGACCCCCTGCACCCGGTGACCACCGCCCCCTCTACCGCCCCCCTCGCCCCGAGAATCAGGTGGAGCCGCATTTCGAAAGAGAAGGAGGTGGTCCTGCTGGTTGCCACTGAGGGACGTGTGCGGGTCAGCAGTGCCTACCAGGACAAGGTCTCACTGCCCAACTACCCAGCCATCCCCAGCGATGCCACCTTGGAGATCCAGAGCCTGCGCTCCAATGACTCTGGCGTCTACCGCTGCGAGGTGATGCATGGCATTGAGGACAGCCAGGCCACCCTGGAGGTCGTGGTGAAAGGTGAGCGCCACCCTCAGGGACACTGTTCCACCCACAGAAAGAACTGGAATGGTGTCCTTGTGGGTGTGGACCTGCCGGTGTGGACCTCAGTCAAATGTCTTAACCTCAGTCACTTCCTCTGTAAAATGGAGCTGGTAAAACCATTCTCTCAGGACTGTTGTAGAAACTAAATAGAACTAAATACTTCCTGGCCACTGTCACACGATAAACGACAGTTTGCATTTCAAAACGATCCTGTGATTTGGTGGACATTGTGAGCATCCTCATTTTACAGACAGGCAAACTGAGGTTAAGTGACTTGCCTGAAGTAACCCTGGAAGTGAGTCAGAATGGTTTCTGGCCCTTCATTCAGTTGTCTTTTCCCTCCCCCACCTTCATTCACTCATTCCCAGTTCCAGAAGCCAAGGAAAGGGCTCAAGGCTGTTTCCCTGGTCTCCCTTCGCTCTATGGCCCAAGGAGAATGGTTGGTCCTTGGTTGGCTTAAGGCGTTTGGTCGGCACCAGATTTTTTGCAGAGGGAGATGCAGTAGGAGGCTCTGTGAAAGACTGCCACTCTTGAGTGTACCTTAAATAGCGCTTCAGCTAGGACACCCCTGGACTGAGCGTGCCTGGGGCTCTGAGTGTCTCTGTCCCCAAAGCAAATATGGGGTCCTAGAATGACAAGAGAAAATTACAAGGAGGCAGACAGATTTGGGTTCAATTCAAGAAAGGACTTGCAGATTATCAGAGGTATTGGAAAAGGAACGCCTGTGAGGTCGTGAGTTCCGGGTCACTGAGGGTATTCCAGCAAAGGCAGAGGGACCACATGCAAATGTGGAGAGGGGATCCATGCATCAGCTAGAGGCCCAGACCAGATGTCCCTAAGGTCCCTTTTGACGATTGCTGTGATACTGCGAGGGCCTCAATGACTGGAAACTGCTTGACCTGCTCTCACCCGCGCCTGTCTCGCAGGCATTGTGTTCCATTACAGAGCCATCTCCACGCGCTACACCCTGGACTTCGACAGGGCACAGCGGGCCTGCCTGCAGAACAGCGCCATCATTGCTACCCCCGAGCAGCTGCAGGCCGCCTACGAGGACGGCTTCCACCAGTGCGACGCTGGCTGGCTGGCCGACCAGACGGTCAGGTGAGGCCCCCGCCCACCAGCCGAGTGGGCCGCCTGGCTGGGGGACCGGGGTGCAGGGGCCACAGTGGAGTGTGGTAGGTGGTGGAGTGAGCTAGTGCCAGGGTGACACTGAGACCAGCCTAGGCTGGGGGCTGGGAGTCGCCTTGGCCAGCACTAGGCTAGGAAACTGTCAATCCATCCCACGCTCTTGTTATTCCGTCCTGAGGTGGAGTGAGTGCTGCTCGCAACCCTGCCTTAAAAAACCAGTTGTCATCAAGTGGAAGCTGACTCATGGTGACCCCGTGTGTGTCAGAGTAGAATTGTGCTCCATAGGGTTTTCAGTGGTTGATGTTTCAGAAGTAGATCGCCAGGCCTTTTTTTCAAGGTGCCTCTAGGTAGATTCAAACAGACAACCTTCTGGTTAGCAGCCGAGTACATTAACCATTTGCACCACTCAGAGACTCCAACGTTACCTTAGATGAGCAAATTACACATCATTCTTCTGACCCATTTTCCCCCTTTGCAACAATTTCCTCACTTATTGCTTTGTTGTTTTGGCTTTTTTTTTTTTTTTAAAGTGCTTTTGTATATTTTTATAAACCACCTTACATTCCTTTTTTTTTTTTAACAGGGCAAAAACACAAGCCAAACCCGTTGCCGTCGAGTCCATTCTGACTCATAGTAACCCTACAGGACAGAGTAGAACTGCCCCATAGGGTTTCCAGGGAGTGGCTAGTATATTCAAAATGCTGACCTTTTGGTTAGCAGCCTGAGCTTTTAACCACTGTGCCAGCAGGGCTCCTTAACAAAGCAAGACATACATAAATCAAACTTCTTTGCACTTTTGTTCCTGAGCACATGTGGCTGAGGGGTGGGCTTGCAGAGCAGAAGGAGACAGAGCCCACCCAAGGGGTCTCAATCCATTATGAACAAATTTGTTAAGGCAAGATGAGGTGATTTAATTCAAGGTGGAACATAGCTGTAAATGTAAGAGCTAGAACCACAAAGCCTCTAGCAGAAAACAAAGGAAAATATCTTTGCCATCTTGGGGTAGGCAAAGATTTCTTAGGACACAAAAACAGCTAATCATAATAAGCAAGATGGGACAACAGTCTAGCATAGTGCCAGAGCTCACACCTCAGACCCTGACACTGGGAAGCTGTGTGACCTTGGACAAATCGTTTAACATCTCTGAGCCCCAGTTTCCTCAAGTGTAAAATAGACTCATTATAGCACCTGCCTCACTAGGTTAATGTGAGACTCAAATGATATAGACAGGGGTCAGCAAACTACAGCCCGAGGGCCAAATTCAATCTACTCCCTGTTTTTGTAAATAAAATTTTTTGGAACATAGCCATGCCCATCATTTGCATATCGTCTAGGCTTGCCTTCACACTACAACAGCAGAGTTGAGTAGCTGGGACAGAGACTGTATGGCCCACACAGCCTGAAATATTTACCATCTGCCCTTATACAGAAGAAGTTTGCCAACCTCTGATGGAGCGGTGTGTCTGGTACCAACAGATATTCAGACAAGGGGGCTGCATTTAGTCATTAATAACTGTAAAAACAGACGTTCTACGTATCCAGGACAGACAGGATCAAACTTATGACTCAGTCACTGTGTCCTATGAGGGAGACACAAGGTCCAGGCCATGTGGCTCCCCCTCCATTCACTGTTACACGCCCACTTTTCAGGTACCCCATCCACACGCCCCGGGAAGGCTGCTATGGAGACAAGGATGAGTTTCCTGGCGTGAGAACCTACGGCATCCGAGACACTAATGAGACCTATGACGTGTACTGCTTTGCCGAGGAGATGGAAGGTGAGGCTGCCCTGCCCACCAGGAGAAACTTGCCCTTCCCCAGAGCTCCCTTCACAGTCCCTTCACCCCACTTGCACCCCTGGTCACCCAGCATCTTCTGGGTCAGGGTGCTAGCTCAGGCACCTCTGCCCAACACCCTTCTCTGCTGTGCCCAGGGGGAAGGAGTGGAGAAGGGAGGGACCTCTTGTTCCCCCTGCCTTCAGAGATGGCTTTGGTGGCCACAGGTGGCTTCAAATTGTCCCAAAGTCACTACTAGGCCCAAAAGAGCAGGTGTCACAGATCTCCCACTTGGGACTCCCCCTCCCAGCAGGGACCCCCATCCCTGTCCCAGCGTCCACTGTGCTATCAAAACCCAGCCTTATCACCCTCACGAGGGACACCCCAGGCTACTACTGGGTAGTTCCAGGAGAACTGGCTCCCCAGCACCCCCCTCACCTCAGCTCCTCTGTTGCCAGCCCCCAGCCCTATTCCAGGTCTAGTTCTGGAAGAAACTGGATTGTGTCTGTTTTGTAAAGGGCACTAATTTTGGTCACAGTCAGAGCTGCCCAAGGTACCCAAGCATGGGGTGACACCCCTTCCTCCATCTGCCTGTTGACATTCCAGACTCTGTCACCTCTGCCCCCCACCCCCAGGCTCCAGCACAGCACTCACAGTCCCTGCGGGCTGGGAGACCGACACGCTGGCTCGTTCTGAGGCTGAGCAGCTCCCATCTTTCTCACCCCGCAGCCCCCTTGCCTCATTTTCACCCCCAACTGGCGAGTCAAGTAACAAGTATTTGGGTTCTCGCGTTTGGTTAACCAAAGACCAAGTATAACGATACGTCAGAGCTGCTACTCTACAACCAGAACTCCCCCCATGAGAGGTGCCCGCCACCCCCACCCCTACCCTGGCACAACCTTGTCAGGTTTTTGGAAAATTTAAAAAAGAGCTTACAGGCCCTAACTAATGACCTTAAGGACTCCCCAGGGCCTAGAGCCCCCCCATTCGGAAACCACTGCCCTAAGGGGTCAGAGTCTGATGCCTGCTTTTCCCATCAGAATTTGAATGTTTTAAAAGGATCTGCTTTGAAGGGGCAATGCTCTACTCATAGGAAAGACCCCGTAGTGGTAGAATGCTTCGGAGAGAACTACCAGCAGCAAAGATGCTCTAGAGCACAGGGAGTTTCATCTTGTACCTCAAACTGGCTCTACCCTTTCCCCCACCTCTTCGCCTTTTTGGCTGTTTCTTTCTTTTTAATTGTGGTACATGTATATAACAAAACATTTGCCATTTTAACATTGTTTACGTGTGCAATTAGCCAAAACCAAACCAAACCCATTGCCATCTAGTGGGTTCCGACTCGTCGTGACCCTATAGGACAGAGTAGAACTGCTCCATAGGGTTTACAAGGAGTGGCTGGTGGATTCCAACTGCCGTCCTTTTGTTTAGCAGCCAAGTTCTTAACCACTACGCCACCAGGGCTCCACATGTGCAATTAGGTGACATTAATTACATGCAACCATCATCCATATCCATTTCCAAATTTTCCCATCGACCTTAACAGAAACTCATTGCCTTCTAAGCAATGACTCCTCCTGAACCCCTCCTTCCCACGCCTGGTAACCACTAATAAATTTTGGCCTTACATTTATTAATTCTACCACATGGATAAACCTTGAAAACATTAGGAAAAAAAAGTTGTCGTCAAGTCAACTCTGACTCATAGTGACCTGTACATGTCAGAGTAGAACAGTGCTCCAGAAGGTTTTCAGTAGCTGATTTTTCAGAAATAGTTCACCAGGCCTTTCTTCTGAGGCACCTCTCGGTGGACTTGAACCTCCAATCTTTTGGTTAGTGGCTGAGCACATTAACTGTTTGCACCACAAGACCTGGTCGCAGTGCATGGGTCTCTCTGGGGATGCAGGGCAGAGGAGGTGGGAGGGAACCCTCACTCTGCCACTGTGTCCTTTCCAGGCGAGGTATTCTACGCCACATCCCCCGAGAAGTTCACCTTCCAGGAAGCAGCCAATGAGTGCCGGCGGCTGGGCGCCCGGCTGGCCACCACAGGCCAGCTCTACCTGGCCTGGCAGGGCGGCATGGACGTGTGCAGCGCTGGCTGGCTGGCCGACCGCAGTGTGCGCTACCCCATCTCTAAGGCCAGGCCCACTTGTGGGGGCAACCTTCTGGGTGTGAGGACCGTCTACCTGCATGCCAACCAGACAGGCTACCCAGACCCTTCATCCCGCTATGACGCCATCTGTTACACAGGTAGGGCTGGGGCTGGGGCTGGAGGTGGGAACGGGGGTCATCTCACCAAAATGGGGACCCAGAGGAAGAGAAAAACTTGGAAAGGGAGGTTGGTTCTTGCCCCTTCAAGGTGCCACTGGGTACCTGAACCCTATGTTTTTGGTAACCAGTTAACCAGTCGATTCCAACTCATGGCATGTGTGTCAGAGTAGAAATGTGCTCCATAGGGTTTTCTGTGGTTCAGTTTTCAGATGTAGATGGCCAGGACTTTCTTCCAAGGTGCCTCTGGGTAGACTCAAACTTCCAACCTTTCAGTTAGCAATGGAGCACATCGACCATTTGGACTACCCAGGGACTCCCATGCTTTTGGTACCTCCCCCCCATTTTTACTGGTTCCTAGGAAGTGCTAGGGTAGAGATGCTGGAGACTGAAGTGAATCCAGCCCTGTCTCCTCTCTTCAGAATAGGATTAGAAGCACAATTTAGAGTCTGTGTCTTCTGAAGTTTGAATTCCAGCTCTGTCACTTACTACTATGTGACCCTGGGAAGGTCAGGGCCTTGAGCCTCACTTTCCTCATCTGTCTAATGGGGAGATGGGGATACCACGTGGAAGATGATAGAAGGCTGACATAAGGCCATGCTCCCACAGGAGAGCACTGTTACCTGTCCTTTTAAATTGAATTCATGTAAAAGGAAGGCCAATGCTATTAAAAAGAGAGAGGAAAGTTTTGATTGGGACTTTATCTTAAAAATTTAGACTAAAAAATTTTTAAATAAGTTTATCTTATATTTAACAAGAATTGGGTTATAATTACAATTAAGTGTTAATTCTTGAGAGGAAAGAACAAAGGATGAAGAGTTGCATAAATGTATGCAGAACTGGCCCTGGCACAATAACATATTTCCTTTCATGTTTAACTTTCACAGCCTGATGTTATATAAAGAGGGTTATTTTTGGAAAAATAATTAGGGTTTCATACATTTTCCCCAGAGCCTCTCTTAACCCTTTTAAGACCCTATTACTTTCTCCTTTAAAATTCTTTTGCTGCTATGTGTTTTCAGTAATGGAAGGCATGCTGAATGAAGGAGGATTTCTGAATTTATGTTATGAAATATGGATTTTGATACATATTTTGTGGGGAACACATGCCCCCAAAACACCCAAAATTATGGCATCCTCTGGCACTATGATTTGTGGAACGACAATGTCCCAACAATCCTGGGAGGCACAATTTATTGCGGGTGACTTCCATTTTGTTACATTGGACATCTCTGGTTTTCCAAATATGACGTACACACACACACAAACCAAACCTACCAGGGCTCCCTAACTATCACACAGGAAACCATAAATGTACTTACAAAGCTTATCTAACTGTACAAAAGCCAAAAGAGACAAAAGCTTGACTCAATCACACTTTCTGGATGCACTGCCTCATACCTAAGTCTTCTACCTTAGTGAATTTTCACCAAAGAACGTTTCTTTCATTTTTCACTGTTACACAAGCCCCCACTGGAGGGCAGCATATACTTTTAGTATGGCAAGTAGCCTCCCAAGAAACCTAAGAACACAAAAATATTTGTGGGTGAATTTTGTCCCAAGACCTACTCTTTTTCTCTCTCTCTTTTCTTTCATCCTACAAATATTTACTGAAGACTTATTATGTGCCAGACAATGTGATACATTGGAAATCAAAGATTCCTGCCCTCAAGGAGTTCACATTCTAGTAGGGTGAGATGGGCAATAAATAATGAACATAAATTATGTAGTATGACAGAAGCTGAAAAATATCATGGGACAATAAAAGGAGTAGAGCAGGTGAAAGGATATCAGGAGTACTGGAGGTGATATTGCACATTAAACAGGGGGTCAGGCAGATTCTCCATGAGAAAGTAGATTTGAACATGGACTTGTGTGGAGGTACATTTTCACTCTCCTGGTTGACAGGTCTACATGGAGTGGGTGAAATTGCTCTGGAGTGTCTTTTCTTTTTTTTTTAATAATTTATTTTATTTTGTTGTTGAGCTTTTTTTGTTGTTGTTATAAAAAATATAGATAACATAACATTTGCCAGTTCAACGTGCGTCACTTGTACAATTGAATAAAACCAATTACTTCAATCATGTTGTGCAACCATCACCAACCACTCTTTTGGAAGTAGCATCATTCTCATGGATTTTCTCTTTTTTAACTGTTACCTGGTCCATTTTGGCCTCACTTGTCCATGATGGTGATATAAGTTGTTCACCAACATCACTTTCATCAATGTCATGAACGCCTACGTCTTCTGCAAGATTTTACGAGTTCCCTCTGTAACTGATTTACATTGCCCCGTTGGATAGTTACTATTTCAGATGGTTAAAAAGATGGGCATGGTGGTGTTGATTAAACAGGAAGAGATGCTGGACAGGGAACTGATTTTTTAAGCAGCGAGCTGATGGGTCAATATCTTTTGCTATGATGACTCTTGCACCCTTTTGCAATCTTTAAGTATGGGACCCCTTTAATGAACAAGGAATAATGGTAAGAGCACCTCGAAGAGTGAGGACTCTGCAATGAGCCAGGCCAGGGGCTTGGCACACAGTAGGTGCTTTCTTTCCCTAGAGGGAAGGAGGAGGAGCTAATGTCCTCTCTAGCCCATCCCTTGTGCCCCTCAAGCGAGGCCTAGGCTGAGCACGTAGAGAGTGTCTTTGCTCCTGCCCCAGGTGAAGACTTTGTGGACATCCCAGAGGACTTCTTCGAGGAGGGTGGTGAGGAGGACATCACCATCCAGACAGTGACCTGGCCTGAGGTGGAACTGCCCCTGCCCCGAAACATTACTGAGGGTGAAGCCCGGGGCAGCGTGATCCTTACAGTGAGACCCATCTTCGGCGTCTCACCCACTGTCCCGGAGCCCGAGGAGCCCTTCACACTAGCCTCCGCCTTCCCTGAGGCTGAGAACCAGACTGGAGAGGCCACCAGGCCTTGGGACTTTACCGAGGAATCCACGCTGGGCCTGGCGCCTAGGGCCTTCACCAGCGAGGACCTGGTCGTGCAGGTAACCATCTCTCCAGGTGCAACCACGGTCCCTGGGCAGCAGCTCTTGCCAGGGGGTAAGTACCCACCTTCAGAGGGTATTCACAGAGGGGAGGTGGAAAGAACTGGCCTGGGCGTAGAAGGACATCTTGGCTGTCCCTTCAACTTATCCTGGGACCTGGGCCCAGCCTTGGCTCTCCTCATCTGTAAAACAAAAGGAATAGACCAGACCAGTGATGTCTCAAACTCTTTTTTTAAATAATATTTTATTGTCTTTTTGGTGAAAGTTTACATGGTAAATTAGGTTCCCGTTTGACAGTTTCTATACAAATTGTTCAGTGACATTAGTTACATTTTTCCTGTGTCAGCGTTCTCTTTAATTGTGTTCTGGTTGTTCCGTTTCCAGGACTCTAGTTTCCCTGCCCCCTTATCTTCTCATCTTTGCTTTAGACTAAATGGTGACCTTTTGCTTTCATATAGATGGTTTTTTAATAGAGTACCGTACTCATGGGTAATGTCCTTTATTTTGTGTACCACTTTGTTGTTTTGCCAAAAAGTGGTCTCGGGGGACAGTGTCAGTTCAAGGTTTAAAGAATATCTCAGGGTGATAGTCTTAGGGAGCCTTCTGGCCTCAACTGGGCCAGATAGTCTAGACTTTTTTAAGAATTTGAGTTTTGTTCTATATTTTTCTCCCATTCTACCCCAAACTCTTTTGCCATGAAGCATTTACTTCAAATGATATCCTACATGGCAACTCGGTGTGTACATCAGATAAAGGGGGCACACAGATCCAGGTGAAGTGGGGTTCAGAACTGGGGCTCTTCCCATCCGCAGATCCTCCTTGCCCCATCAGGCACCTCCAGAGAATAGAACCACTTGAAAACCACTGCATGGGGTGATCTCTGAGGCCTCTCCCTGCTTTGACCTTCCACAACAGGAGTCAGCAAACTGTGGCCCGTGGGCCAAATCCAGCTCACCACCTGTTTTCATATGGCCCATGAGCTAAGAATGGTTTTTCCGTTTTTAAATAACTGGGAAAAATTCAGAAGAAGAAGAATATTTCACGACATGTGAAAACTGTATGGAATTTAAGTGTCAGTGCCATGAAAAATTTTACTGGAACACAGCCACCGCCATTTGTTTGCATGTTGTCTATGGTCGATTGAGCACTACAATGGCAGAGTTGAGTAACTGTAACAGAACTGTGTAGTCCACAAAGCCTAAAATATTTACTATCTGGCCCTTTCCAGAAAAGGCTTGCCGACCTCTGTTCTATGGTGATGGTGTTCTGGGTGCTTAATAAATGTCTGGAGAATTAGGATGCCACACAGAGCTCAGCTCCTCCCCAAACTCAAGTCCATCAACAAGGAGAACTTTCTGCAGTGGCCTTCGTGAAGCCCCTGGTGATGTCCTCTCCCAGGGAAGGGGCAGATGGACACAGCCATCCGTCTTCACACTCATGATGCTACCAAGTGAAATGTCCAGATATATACACTAGTTTGAGGAGGAGGGGTTGTTGAGAAGTTTAGGGTAACATCATTAGTGGCTGGTCCCAGGGTTGGCCCAGGGCTGGAGTGAGCCCCACTGGTCACCATGTGACATGGTGCCAATGGGAAGATGAGCGTCTGACTCAGTGCAGGACAGAGAATATGGGATAGACACAGGCTGGGGATTCATAGCCTGTGACATACAGTGAGCTGTCACCCAGGCAAGTGTCAAAAACAAATGTGTATCCAGCCGAGCACAATACGGGGAGACTCTAAGACAAGGGCTCATACCTGTTTGTGGGCCCACCCCTTTGAGAATCTGACAAAAGCCGGGGATCCGTTCCCCAGAAATACTCTGCTGCATACCCACACAAATGTTTGCAGCCACACTCAGAAGGGGCACCCACCCTCCAGAGCCCTGAACCATGGATTCCAGAATACTAGCGCTCATGATTTCAGAGAAAGAAGGAATGGGTGGGAACAGTTACCACGTTCTGATTATCTGGAAGAATGATAGAAATGCTAAGGCAAAGGCCATGGACTCTCACCTGTTAAATAAAAAACGAAACCCATTGCCATCGAGTCCATTCTGACTCATAGCGACCTTCTAGGACAGAGTAGAACTGCCCCACAGCGTTTCCAAGGAGAGGCTGATAGACTCCAACTGCTAACCTTTTCTTTAGCAGCCAAACGCTTAACCACTGCACCAGCAGGCACTTGACCACAGACTAGGCAGAAGAATTACCAGTGATTATTTGATTTCCTCCTCATCCTTCTGTGTATTTTCCAAACTTTCTGTAATCAACGTTTATCCTTTTTATAACAAGAAAAAACACCTTTTTGTTCTAAGGGGTCCTAGTGGCACAGTGGTTAAGCATTTGGCTGCTAACCAAAAGGTCAGTAGTTTGAATCCACCAGTTGCTCCTTGGAAACCCTATGGGGGCAGTTCTACTCTGTCCTATAGGGTCATTATGAGTCAGAATCAGCTCGATGGCAACAGGTTTGAGTTTTTGGGTTTTTTGGTTTTAAAGTGGACAATGAGCAGCTGTGGTGTGTTGAATACAGAAAGGGAGAGTTGAGGACACCTAGAACTGAAGGGTCTCAGAAGGCTTCCTCGGGGAGGTGGATGTCAGGAGCAGTTGGAATGAGCAGAGTGAAATGGCTTAGGTGGGAATAGGGTTGGAAGGAGGGAGAGGAAGGGAAGTTATTCCTTAAAGAGTCAGGGTTCCCTCCGGGCCTGTAGAGCAGTGAGGACAGGACGCTATGGGGAATGGCCCTGCGGGGCCTGGTCTGTGCCCTGCATGCACCACTTTCTCCTTTCCTCCCATCCAGGGGTCGTGTTCCACTACCGCCCGGGATCCACCCGCTACTCGCTGACCTTTGAGGAGGCGCAGCAGGCCTGCCTGCGCACAGGCGCAGTCATCGCCTCCCCAGAGCAGCTCCAGGCAGCCTACGAGGCGGGCTACGAGCAGTGTGACGCTGGCTGGCTGCAGGACCAGACCGTCAGGTGAAGGAAGGGCCCCGCGCCTCCCCAGCCTACCCCAGGGGAAGTAGCCACAACCTGGAGATGCCAGGTTTGAGGACCCTGGCACAACACCCCGCACATGTGGATTAATCAATGCATTGGTGTCTCCATAGCTACTTTCTTAATCTCTCCCCAGATGAGTCATATTCTGAGGAGGTAAGGAAGGGCTCTGGTCAGGCTAAGTCGTTGAGAATTTCCCCTCAAGGGACAGAGAGGGAGTCCCTGCTCCGGAGATGCCTCCTCCAGTTGCCCAGAGCCCTTCCATGGGCCTCTCCCTCTTCTGAAGCCGGGGGCCACCCAGAGGCCACCAGACCCTTCCCCCAGCTGCAGAGGGAACCAGGGAGTGGTCTGCTCAGGGAACTTGCTGCATCAGAGGCTACTTCCTGGTTTGAATCCCACCAGACAACCCAAGACACATCCTGCCCAAGTCCCCAAGGGGCCAGCCAGCCTCAACCTGGGCCCTGAGAGCAGTCCTCATCCACCCACCCTCCTTTTCAGATACCCCATTGTCAGCCCACGGGCCCCATGTGTGGGCGACAAGAACAGCAGCCCAGGGGTCAGGACCTATGGTGTGCGCCCATCAACAGAAACCTACGATGTCTACTGCTACGTGGACAAGCTCGAGGGTACAGACCACATCGTCACATTCAGGGCCCTAGGCAGGCAGGGAGCTAGAGGGGAGATGCCACAGGGGAGGAACAGTCACTGCCACCACCCCATTCCCACCCAGCTTTCCAGATCCTGTTTAGAAAATAGACCCACCCAGCCCTTCACTCCGGTCAAGCTCCTTGTTTCTCTGCTAGATGGTTCATGTGATTTCCCCCAGCACTGTGGGTAAATAAATCCATTTATTTATTCTAAATAAATGCAACTCACACCACTTGCCATTTGGGGAGCCCCAATGCCCATGAGAAAATCAAAGACTCTGAAAAGTTTTGCAATAATTAAAAAAAAAAAAAAAATTCTTTAACTCTCTTTAACCCAGCATTTCCCAAGCTATTTTGACCACAGACCCTTTATTTTTATTTCATTTCATTTCAATTAAAATTCCTCCAAGTTAGGGTTCCACTGAACCCAATTTTGGAAATGCTGGTGTGTTCGAAAATTTTCAATATTGCCACCCCCTTGTTCTAGAGCGATAAATGAGCTTCCTTCCCCCTGGTGCTGGGCACTGGGAAGCCGTGATTACAGGACCCAACCCCTGCCTCAGTGAGTTGTCAGGGTGCTGAGGGAGATGGGCAGTTCCACAGCAGTCACAGTGCCTGTGATAAGTGCTGTGGTGTAAGGCAGCACAGGGGGGTGCCCAGGGAAGCCGCCAATCAGCCAGTGGTGGGAGGTGTGGGGGATACCTAAGTGTGACTGGAGAATCTAGAAAGGAGGGAAGGAGGAGTGGTTGCTTCCCAGTAGAGTGACCAGCTTGTCCCAGTTTGGCTGAGACTTCCCGTTTTTTCACACTGAAAGCCCCAAATTCCAGGAAATCCCAGTCCCATAGAAACCAGGATGATTGGTCACCCTACTTCCCAGTGTCCCAGGAGCTCTAAGGGGGATGGTTGAGAAGGGCCTGTTTGAGCTGGGCTGGGTCTTGAACCTGTGTGCCATGTGGGTGGGGATCCTGGTGAGCAGGGTTGAGGTAGAGGTGAGGGTGAGTGGGAGCCCTTCCCCTGGCTGAGCAGGGGTCCCACACTGCCACCTGCCTCTGCCCTCAGGCGAGGTGTTCTTCGCCACACGCCCCGAGCAGTTCACCTTCCAGGAAGCTCTGGAGTTCTGCGAATCTCACAACGCCACGCTGGCCTCCACGGGCCAGCTCTACGCTGCCTGGAGCCTCGGCCTGGACAAGTGCTATGCTGGCTGGCTGTTGGATGGCAGCCTTCGCTACCCCATCGTTACCGCACGGCCCGCCTGCGGTGGGAATAAGCCTGGTGTGAGGACCATCTACCTCTACCCCAACCAGACCGGCCTCGCGGACCCGCTGTCCCGGCACCATGCCTTCTGTTTCCGAAGTACGCACCTCACCTCTCCTCCAGATCCCCTGTCTCCCAGGGGCAGCTCCCCTGGGGTCGCCCCTCCTGGCCCTTCCCACCACACCCCTCCATCAGAGCAAGCAGGGAAAAGTAGTTCCCTCTGGGGCAGGGACAGCTGTGGAGCTAGTGGTACATTAGGCTTTGAACTCAAAGCAAGTGTATCCTTCTAAAGGCTAGTAGAGAGAAGTGAGCTGGGCTCTAAAATCAGGCAGGCCTGAATGTGAATTATGGCTCTGCTGCTTAAGAGCTGGAGCCCTGCTGGCGCGGTGGTTAAGTGTTCAGCCCCTAACCAAAAGGTCGGCAGTTCGAATCCACCAGTTGCTCCTTGGAAACCCAATGGGGCAGTTCTACTCTGTCCTGTAGGGTCACTATGAGTCAGAATTGACTGGACAGCAGTGGGTTTGATTTAATTAAGAGCTGGGCAAGTCACTTAATCTCTCTGTTCCTCTGCCTTATCTCCTACAAAATGGTTGCTCTGAAGATTAGCTGAAATGGTGCATGTGAAGCCCTTAACATAGGGCCTGGAACATAGCAAGTGTTCAGTGAATATTAGCTGTTACTATTATAAATTTTATATATATTGTTTTAATTTGTACGCCCTTCTCAACTTGTCTCTCACTTGTAGTTTTGTGATGAGTTTATTTCCTTATTCTTCACTGAGCATGAGTAATTCACATTTTTAACTGACTCGTGCTGTGGTCACGCTGCCTTATCAACCTTACTCCACTGAGTAATGTCATCAAACAACTCAGTGGGCATGGCCAGGGCATGTCTGAGGCACTGCTGAGCTCTGATTGGATGAGTTCTCAATGGTCCATAGGCCTGGGCGCACAAGGGCGTAGACCATAGGAACTGCTTTTGCTATATTTTACGTATCACACATCAAAACTGAGTTGGTGGGGAAGGGAGAAGAACTTCTCTGCATGATAATGTAAAAGGCTGAGTTCTCTGAGAGGGAGGGCAGGGCATGGCTGGGAATTAACACCCAGTCAGAGATGGAGTGCTGGGACAAATTCTCTGGAAGAATTTGCAACTCCTCTCTGCAACTCCCTGTGAATCTATAATTATTTCAAAATAAAGTTTAAAAAAAAACTTGCAGGTCCCCAAGTTTCCCAGACTTCCAGGGTCACCTTTTAAAGCTCAAAGAAAGTTCAGCCTCACTCCACTGCCTCAGAAAGGACAGTCCCTCCCAAAGGATTAACTGTCACTTAACTTCTTTGTGCCTCAGTTTCCCTATCTGTCAAACAGGATAATAGTATCTATCCGCTCAGGTTATTGTGAAATTAAATAATTTACTATCCATAAAGCCCTTAAAGCAGTGCCTGGTATGTTGAATAGATTCTGCAGGAGAAATGTTCCAGACCACCTTGAAAAACATTGCTGAAGGTGTGTGCCTGTGGATATTGTATAGTTGATGCTCATGGCTCTTACTCTTTGAGAAGGCAAAGAGTCATCACCTGCTCTGGGCAGGATGGGGGTGGTCCAGCCAGGCTCTTGCACAGAGTCCCCGTTCCTCTCCAGAAGGGCCAGCTTGGGAGGGGTCACTGGTTGGGGAGGGAACCTCACCACTAACATCCCCTTTAGGTGCTTTAGTGGTGCCCTTTCTGGAAGAAGAAGAGGGTAGCACACCCATACCACCCTCTGGCATAGAAGACTGGATAACTACCCATGTGGTGCCTGGAGTGGCTGCTGTCCCCTCGGGGGAGGAGATGACCGCAGTCCCAGACTTCACCATTGAGCCAGAAAACCAGACGGAATGGGAACCAGCCTACACCCCAGAGGGCACTTCCCCACTGCCAGGTCAGTGTGGCCTGGGCTGTGGGCACACCCTGAAGCCAAAGACCCCTGTCTGCCTAGGGTGTGTCCGAGGATGGCTTCTCTCCTTGGGGCCTGTGCTCTGCTTCCCTAGCCCTGTCACTGGCGCTGGGTGCTGCTGTGGGCAATGTCAGCCACCTCAGCTGACCTCCCCTCAGTGAGAGAAAGAGCAATACTTAAAATATGACCTTGGTTGCCTGTGGTGGTGGCCAAGCACCCACATCCAATGAGTTGTATGGATGGTACTCTGAAGGGGGCAGTGAGCTTCCTGGTCCCTTTCCTCCCTCTCTTCCTTCCTCCTACCTTTCTTCTTCCTTTCTAATGCAAGGTCCCATTAGAAAGTGTCTGAACACATCTCTGAGCTCTTGAGAGAAAAGTTTTACTGTGGAAAGAATGGAGTGTAGCTTCTCTGTATGAACTTAAAATGGGGACAAGTTAATAAATCTACACCTCCTCTTTCTTCCGCCTTTCCGACAGGGATCCCTCCTACATGGCCTCCCACTATTTCAGCAACGGAGGAGAGCACAGAAGGCCCTTCTATAACTGAAGTACCCTCTGCCTCAGAGGAACCATCTGCCTCAGAGGCATCAACCCCCTCAGCGGAGCCATTCACCTCAGAGAAACCATCCCCCTTAGAGGAACCATCCCCTTCAGAGGAACCATTCCCTTCAGAGGAACCATCTGCCTCAGAGAAGCCATCCACCTCAGAGGAACCGTTCCCCTCAGAGAAACCGTCAACCTCGGAGGAGCCGTTCACCTCAGAGGAGCTGTCCACCTCAGAGGAACCATTCATTTCAGAGGAGCCATACACACCTACACCCTCAGTGCCTAGCTGGACTGAGCTGCCAGGCTCTGGGGAGCCATCTGGGGCCCCTGAAGTCAGTGGTGACTTCACAGGCAGTGGAGAAATTTCAGGAGGCTTTGACTTCAGTGGGCAGCCCTTGGAAGAAAGTGCAAGTGGACTACCCTCTGGAGACCTTGATTCTTCTGCAGTGGGCTCAGGTGTGCCTATGGAAAGTGGGCTGGCCTCAGGGGATGAAGACAGAATTGAGTGGTCCAGCACTCCTGAGGTTGGCAAGCCACCCACTGAAGGCAAGGACATAGAGGGCTCTGTTTCTGGAGTAGAAGACCTCAGCGGGCCTCCTTCTGGAGAAGGTCCAGAAGCCTCTGCCTCTGGAATAGGGGACGTCAGTGGACTTCCTTCTGGAGTGGAAGGTCCAGAAGTCTCTGCCTCTGGAATAGGGGACCTCAGTGGACTTCCTTCTGGAGTGGAAGGTCCAGAAGTCTCTGCCACTGGAGTAGAGGACCTCAGTGGCCTTCCTTCTGGAGAAGAAGGTCCAGAGGCCTCTGTCTCTGGAGTAGGGGACCTCAGTGGACTTCCTTCTGGAGAGGAAGGTCCAGAAGTCTCTGTCTCTGGAGTAGGGGACCTCAGTGGACTTCCTTCTGGAGAAGAAGGTCCAGAAGCCTCTGCCTCTGGAGTAGGGGACCTCAGTGGACTTCCTTCTGGAGTAGAAGGTCCAGAAGCTTCTGCCTCTGGAGTAGGAGACCTCAGTGGGCTTCCTTCTGGAAGAGAAGGTATAGAGACTTCTGCCACTGGAGCTGAGGATCTCAGTGGGTTGCCTTCTGGAGAGGAAGACTTGGTAGGGTCTACTTCTGGACCGTTGGACTTTGGCAGACTGCCTTCTGGACCTCTAGGAAGTGGGCAATCTCCAGAAGCAAGTGGACTTCCCTCTGGACTTAGTGGTGAATATTCTGGAGTGGAGATTGGAAGTGGCATATCCACTGGCCTCCCTGACTTTAGTGGACTTCCATCTGGGTTCCCAACTGTCTCCCTAGTGGATACTACATTGGTGGAAGTGGTCACAGCCGCCACTGCAGGGGAACTGGAAGGGAGAGGAACCATTGGAATAAGTGGTGCTGGAGAAGCATCTGGGCTGCCCTTCAATGAGCTGGACATTAGTGGTGGAATTAGTGGACTACCTTCAGGAACTGAACTCAGTGGCCAGGCATCTGGGTCTCCTGACATCAGCGGGGAAACATCTGGACTCTTTGGCATTGGTGGGCAGCCATCAGGCTTTCCTGACATCAGTGGGGAAGCATCAGGGCTTTTTGAAGTGAGTGGGCAGCCATCGGGGTTTCCTGACACGAGTGGTGAAACATCTGGAGTGACTGAGCTTAGCGGACTGTTCTCTGGACAACCAGATGTCAGTGGAGAAGCGCCTGGAGTTGCTTATGGCAGTGGTCAACCATCCGGCATAACTGACCTAAGTGGAGAAATATCTGGGGTCCCTGATCTCAGTGGGCAGCCATCAGGGTTGCCAGGATTCAGCGGGGCAGCATCTGGAATCCCTGATCTGGTTTCTGGTGCTGTGAGCAGCAGTGGTGAATCTTCTGGCATTACATTTGTGGACACCAGTTTTGTTGAAGTGACCCCTACTACATTTAAAGAAGAGGAAGGCTTAGGATCCGTAGAACTCAGTGCACTTCCTTCTGGGGAGGCAGATTTGTCAGGCACATCTGGGATGGTGGATGTCAGTGGACAATCTTCTGGAGTAGTCGACTCCAGTGGGTTTCCATCCCAGGCTCCAGAATTCAGTGGCCTGCCAAGTGGAATAGCTGAGGTCAGTGGCGAATCCTCCAGAGCAGAGATTGGAAGCAGCTTGCCCTCCGGGGCATATGAAGGCAGTGGACTTCCATCTGGTTTCCCCACCATCTCTCTTATAGACAGAACTTTGGTGGAATCTGTAACCCAGGCCCCAACAGCCCAGGAAGCAGCAGAAGGGGCCTCAGGCATTTTGGAACTCAGTGGTGCCCCTTCTGGAGCACCAGACATGTCTGGAGATCATTCTGGACTTTTGGACCTTAGTGGACCGCAGTCAGGGCTGGTAGAGCCCAGTGGAGAACCTCCAAGCACTCCACATTTTAGGGGAAACTTTTCCAGCATCACCGATGTAAGTGGAGAAGCCTCTGCAGCCACAGGCACCAGTGGGAAGGCCTCAGGACTTCCAGAAGTTACTTTGATCACTTCTGATTTTGCGGAGGGTGTCACTGAGCCAACTCTTGTGAAACACTCCCAGCTTTTTGAGTCCAGTGGGGGAACCTCTGCGCCTGGGGACATTAGTGGAGCTACACCAAGGTTCCCCAAGTCTGAGGTAGAAGCGTCATCTGTCCCCGAATCCAGCAGTGAGACATCTGCCTACCCTGAGGCTGGGGTCGGGACATCTGCTGCCCCCGAGGCCAGCGGAGAAGCTTCCACGTCCCCGGATCTGAGTGGAACCACGTCGGCCTTCCACGAAGCTGATCTCAAGACAGCCTCCGTCCTGGGCAGTGGCAGCGGCACCTCTGCCTCCCAGGAAGGCCCCAGGGAGGGGTCAGCAGCCCCGGAAGTGAGTGGTAAACCAACCACCCCCTATGAGGTGGGCACAGATGCATCGGGCTTGTCTTCTGCCACTCTCCTAACTTCTGGAGACAGAACTGAAGCTGATGGAGACCTGTCTGGTCACACCTTGGGGCTGGATGTTGTCATCAGCACCAGCACCCCAGAGGCTGAGGGGACCCAGCAGACCCAGCGCCCTGCAGAGGCGCATCTAGAAATCGAGTCCTCAAGTCCCTTTCACTCAGGAGAAGAGACCCAAACAGCTGAAACAGCCATCTACCCAACAGAGGCTGCCGTCCCAGCTTCTCCAGAAAAGACAGGTGAATCGGGGCAACCTTTAAATGTGTTTGGGCAGTTCAGACTGTGGGCAGCATAGCATAAGGGGAGGCAGGATGCTTCTAGGTTCCATGCACAGGCCCATTATCAGCTCCACCACTATTCACTGTGCAGCCTCAGGCAAGTTTCTCGGCCTCTCTGAGCCTCATCTGTAAAATGGGAATGGCACCAGAGAAGGCGAAACAGGGTATAAATATATGTAAGAGGAGTCCCTGGGTGGCACAAACAGTTAAGCACTCAGTTACTAACCAAAAAGTTGACAGTTCAAACCCACCTAGAGATGCCTTGGAAGAAAGGCCTGGCGATCTGCTTCCAAAAGGTCACAGTCAAGAAAACCCTATGGAGTGCAGTTCTATTCTGCAACACACAGGGTCGTCATGAGTCAGAATCAACTTGATGGCAATGTTTTTAATATATGTAAAGCACTGAGATCATGCTTTGCACCTAGTACACACTCCGAAAGATTAGTGATTGTCATCGTCACAGTGGAGTTCCATCACATGAATGCCACTGTCTGTGCCTGGCACAGGGAGAGAGAAGGATGACTATTCAGAGAGTACTGGAAATTCCGCTCACCCACCCTGCCCCAGAGGGAGTGTGAGACGAGAGAATGAATCTGCTGATGACGTTTATGTGTTTGCAGGGTCAAAACCTGCACAGCTTAAGGAACTATCGAGAGCAGCTTGGGCTGTGTCCTGACTTTAGACCCCGTGTCCCCACCCCCCACCCCCGGTACCATGTGACTCCTCTGTGTTAGCATATTATCATGATTGCTTCTCCTCAACGTAAATGAAAGTGCTGGGCCCTCTCTAATCCCGGGCACCAGATACAGTGGCTTTGTTCTCAGGGATGACCTTGCACCTCCCTTTGTGCTGAGAGAGCTTTTGCAGTCAGAGAGAGATCCCCAGATGCCGTGGGGCAGGTACTCAGGAGGGACAGAGTCCCCAGAAACATGCTGACCCACGCCGGCCTCGTGGACCACGGGGGCCTTATGCCCTGACTGAGAGCTCTCGCCGGCTGCATGGGGACCCAGGGCGGCTGAGTTCTTGATGCTCAACCTCTCCCCTGGGGCTGCAGCCCCTGCCAGGTCCTGTGCTGAGGAGCTCTGTGGCGCTGGGACCTGCCAGGAGACAGAGGGACTCGTCACATGCCTGTGCCCCCCTGGCTACACTGGCAAGCTCTGTGACATTGGTAAGACCCTCATCAGCCGGGGGGTGGGTATGAGGATTGGGGCTGGATGGACTCTTCCATCCCCAGAAGGGACTGCAGGCAGGAGAAGGCAACCCAGGTCAACTGAGACTCTGGCTTCCCCACTGGGGAGAGGTGCACAGTGACCTCTTAGGGTAGAGCCATGGGATAAATGTGGCACGTCTTTCTAGAGTGTCTATTTTACTTGACAGTCTAGGAGAAAAAGAGTCAAATAATTAACTGGTAAGTAATCAGTTTTCTGTCACACCATTTGTTATTTTATGAGTAGAATGCAAAATATGCTTGGATTTTGAAGGTAAAACTTGAGACCTCAAAGAAATGTCATGCTTGGGTGAGTATAAGGTACAGCTAGTCACGCCCCTCTGCCCCTAGGAGGGGGACTCCAAAGGGGGCTGTCCAGGGTCTTACAGAGAACCTCACCAGGAAAGCCCCTGAGGCCCCTCCCTGGGTCTAGGGGGGCTCAGGCCCCTTCTTGCCCTGATGGAACAAGACAGACAGGACTACTCACCTCAGTGCTAGTTCAGGGGGTCATGGCTGCAGGACAGCTGTGACTCAGGGCACCCACCCCTGGGCACCTATCACTCTTGAGGCCTCTGTCCTTAGCCACAGGCTAGGCACTTGTGGGACTCTGTGAGGATGGGGCCTGGGTGAGGAACTGGGGGTCCTCTGGTGGAAGTGGCCCCCACAATGAAACGATTAGAAGCTACTTCCCAGTCTGTGGACACATCCAAGGTCTTTGGCCAGGATGACGTTTTGTCCCTTCGGTATCACTGCCCTCGAGGGAAGAAATGCCCAGTTGCCTCCAAGCTCTCTCCCCTGCCTCATACCCCTTATCCTAAGCCTCTCTCCTAAGTCAAGCATCAAAGACCCACGGTCTTTCATAAAAGGGCTTCGCTTGTAGGTCACATGCAAAAATGGAGAAATGAATCCTGGGGGAAAAACAACCACTATCAGGTAAACCGTGCTGGGCGACTATGCTCCAATAGCCTTTACATCATACACAAAGAAGGATGATTCTGTGTTTATATATATTAATATATATTCAAATTAACACATCATTATATATTATATACTCATATAATATAAATTACTGTATATATGCACTATACAGTAAATATATATGTATATATAAACAGACATTAGGGTGGCTATCTGTTCCTCTGTCCCCCATTGGGGTCAGCCTCTGCCCACGTGTGGCTACCTGAGCACACCTGTGCCTTCATGGCCAGAGATGGTGGCCTAGGGAGGGCCTAGACTTATTGCCAAGGGGAAAATATTTTCACTGGGCCCTAGTGACCCCAGGGGCCATAGATTTACCCTGATAGACCATCAGCCACCCCTGATGGAAGGATGGAGTGATGCCTCCATCCTGGAAGAGGCTGCCACTGAAGAAAACTGAGGGAGATTCTTACTATGGAGTCGATTCCAACTCATAGCGACCCTGTGTGTTATGGAGTACAACTGTTCCATAGGGTTTTCTTGGCTGTAATCTTTATAGAAGCAGATCATCAGGCCTTTCTTCCACAGCACTGTTGGGTGGGTATGAACTGCTAACCTTTAGGTTAGTAATGGTGTGTAAACCCTTTGTGCCACCCAGGGACCTGAGGAGACCCTAGGGGTGCACTTTCCAGCAAGCCGTGGCTGAGAAGACTCCTCAGTCAGCCACCAGTGTGAGCTCTGTCCTGTGAGAGGCTCCCCCTGGTGGACATTGTCTATATGCACTTCCTGCTATCATGGGTGTGTAGAAAGACTGGAAGCTCATCTTGGGTAGGAGTGCTGTGGAGCTCAGTTCAATCAGCCAGCTCAGCCTGGGTCTGCAAGGAAGAGTCTCAGATTGCCAACAGGACTTCCGGGAACTAGGGCAGCCTCCAGGACCCCTTTAGCATCTTCTGACACTTTTCTCTGTTCTTAGCAACCCTTGTCCCCAATCTGATACTTGAGGCAAAAATGTCACACTGATATCAGAAGCCACAGCAGGGCTGGGGTCCTCGGTGGCCCTGAAATTAGTAGAAGTAGGTGTTGAGTTGGAATTGACTCAATGGCAATGGGTTTTAGGAGACAAGTGGCCCTTGACTATCTTGCTATAAGGACAAGCATGTCTATTTCCCAAGGGTTCTCTTTCCCACAATTACTTCCCAAAACAGCTCTGCGATTAGCTGGGTAACATCCCCATTGAAACTGGAACACACAGAGGATAAGTAACTTCCCCACTCCACTGAGCTCTTAATTCATATGTTTAACACACTCGGCTAAATAAAGAACTCCCTCCGGAACATAGTAATGGTTCTAAAGAGCTAGACAGAAGCTGCTCGGACTTCAGGGCAACCAGAATGGAGAGAGGCTGAGGAATTAGAGTTGGGTCCGATTCAACACTCACAGCCAAGCCCTCACTTTCTCCATTTGTAAATAGGGATAAAAGGAAGTGGTTCTAAGCTTTAAAAAATTGTGATGCCTGGGTCCCATGCCTGCAGGTGCTGATTGAAATGATCTCGTGGCCTGGGTATTGCAGTTTTTTAAACTCCCCAGGTGATGATAATGTATACGCAGGGCTGAGAACCACTGCTGTGAGGACTGAGACCATACAGCATCAAGCCAGAAGAGGCAGTCACTAAAAATGTGTTCTCCTTCCCCAGCTCTCCACTGGGGAGGAAAGCTTCATCTCTACAGAGCCAGTGGTGAGGGTCGGCCCAGCACAAAACCTGCTAAGCCACCTCCATAACTGTGCCCCCGTGATCCCAAGTCACCCCTGTTCAATTTAGCCCAAGACTGTGCTTCCAAAAAGACCACAGATAGTTTCCAGTCTCTGCGGGTGACCCACCAGTTGTTTTGTGCTAGAAACGAGAACTACAGGTTGTTGAAGAGACCACAGATCAGTCATCCCGACGGGGCCATAAAACCAAGAACCAGTTGCTGTCGAGTCGACTCTGAGTCATGGCGACCCCATGCATGTCAGAGTAGAATTGATTTTTCAGAAGTAGATTGCTAGGCCTTTCTTCCGAGGTGCCTTTGGCTGAACTTGAACCTCCAACCTTTCGGTGAACAGCTGTGCCCGTTAACTGTCTGCATCACCCAGGAGGCCGTAGGACCTGGATATTTTTTAAAATGTAGCATTATTGTTGTGTCAATATTTGAATACTCGAGGAAAACTTCCACCAGCAAATGGGATTGGAGGCTTTATTTAGGCCTCAAAGAAAACATTTGACAAAAAAAATTTGCCATCTTGTTTAGTCAGTGTTCCACAATTTCTTGATAAATTATTAATCGTTACTTTTTTAAATAATATTTTATTGTGTTTTGGGTGAAGGTTTCCACAGCAGTTTAGGTTTCCATTCAACAATTTCCACACAAGTTGTTCAGTGACATTGGTTACATTCTTCACAATGCATTAACATTATCATTATTTCTGCTCTGGTTGTTCCGTTTCCATTAATCTAGTTTCCCTGCCACCTTACATTCTCATCTTCGCTTAAAGTAATTGTTGCCTGTTTTGTCTCATATAGGTGATTTTTTAAAGGACTGCAGTAGTTACAGATGATATTTATTATTTTTTGAGCCAATTTGTTTATTTGGCTACAAAGTGACCTCAGGGGTTAGTTTTGGATGAAGGTTTGAAGAGTATCTCAGGGCAGTAGTCTCGGGGAGTCCTCTAGTCTTCAACCAATCCAGTAATCAATCAGTACTTTTAACATCAAAATACACATCTACTAATGACCACTCTGATTCTTCAGTAATTAAAATCAGGGCTATTCTAGACATCTGACCCCCTTGAAAACCAGTGGCACACTCCCCACCTTCATTACTGATAGCACCTGTGGGTATTAGACTTCCAACTCTAGGTTTCAACCCTGGCTACTCCTTAGAATCACCTAGGGAGCTTTTAAAAACCACCATGCCTGGGCCTCAGGCTTAGATATTCTAATTCAGTTGGCCTGGAGAGAGACACAGACATTGGTATTTAAAAAAAAAAAAAAAAAACCTACCCTGGTGATTCTACTGTGCAGCCATGGTTGAGAAATAGTATTCTAAGCCGATCTCATACCCAGTTTCCCAGTCTTCACTGGTGCTGTGTGGACTTCACTTAGCTTCTCAGTTAGAACAGCATGAACTTTTAAAACTTAGTAAGTCTCTTTCTGTTTCACTGCCATTTTTCACTTTCTAGGTTTGGGGCTCTGATCTATGATTTGATACTTTTTCTTCCTCTAGGGGAAATGTTTTCTAACTTCAGTGAAACTTTTATGCCTGGGAAAGAAATGCTTTCAAAGCAAGTGAAAATCCAGGGTTACAAGTAAAAATACAAATTATACTTTCTTTAGTTATGATTGACTTGACCAAAAAGTCCCTGGGCAGATTTTGACAGGCAACTAATTGAATCTCAGAAGCAGGATATTAAAGTTACATCCAAGATCAACGTTTGATATAAGGAAAAGGATTTGAAATAGTATAAAGAACTATAAAAATGCTTTTTAAAATTAATGATGCTTATTTTAAAGGCAAGTTGGGCTTAATACTTATGTTCTTCTCATACCTTCTCTCCATTACATAACAGACCTAACGGAAAAGTGAGTATACTTACTCAGGTCTGTCCATCCTGATCGACCCTAGGTCTTTGCAGGGTGCAGAGCATCCACTGAGTAAAGGAGATTTCTCTGTGCTTCTTGAGGAGTTTTCCCCCAACCTTGTCCAGGAAAGTTATATCCAGAGTCGCCACAGACAGCTGTACACGTTGTGCACTGAACAAAACGAAAGATAACATTCAGAGCACAGTCTTCATGAGTGGCAACCCCTTTAGCTGGGCACCATTTGAGTCAAAGTGCCTCCTGCCACTCTTCATCTAGCCTGTTCTATGAGCCAAGTAATCTCACTCACTTGGAGGTCCTGGCCTCTGACCCAGGCAGCAGCTGGACAAAACATATTCTAGGCAGAGGGCTGGAGTCTCTAATTCATGCGCCAATGTGATTAGTTAGAAGTATCTCTACTCCCCTAGCCTTTACCAGGTAGAGATAGCGTAGGAAATGAACAGCTTACATGTGGGGAGCGTTTAGCTGGAGGGTCTTGGTCAGGAACATCCCTTTTAGTTATAGTAGCAGGAGAGGACCCTGACAGTCCTGGCTCTCCCCAGAGTCCCTGCTCACGATGACAGGTGAGCCTGTACTCCATTGTCTCTTGTCATGGTGCAACAGAGATGGAACCAGGTGCTGGGAGTCTTGCACCCAGTGTCCCTCTTCCTCCACACGGGCAGAGGCCCAACTTCCAGTGTCATTTCCTGAGTCTCTCCTCCAGCTCTTCTGATCTGTCTCCCCACTTACCAGCACATGGGCAAGTCACTTCACTTGTTTCCTTGCCTGTGAAATGCCATCATGATGTCCGTGCCACAGGGCTGCTGGGAAGATAATGCGCGTGAGACATAGCGTCTGCCTCGGAGAAGGTTCTTCACAGATGTTAGTTCCTTCCTTTCCTCTCTTCCTTCAGGAAGTCTGCCCATTGCCCACAGCCCTTCCCTTCCTCCACCCGCACTGCTGTCGCCTTGTCTGTGATCCCCTGCTCTGAGCTCACAGCAGGGCCCAGCCCAACTCTTCTGTTAGCTCCAGAAGCCAGGAGGTGTGTGAAGGCCCTCCCTGCTGCCCTTCACACAGACAGGTGGACAACACAAGGCCACTGTGGCCCTTCCAGCCACAGGAGGAGCAGAGGTGAAGCACCACCAGGCCTGAGCAGTGAATAGGAAAGCCCCCCACAGGATACCCAGGCCTCTTGTCACTGCTGGCAGTGCCTCTCAAAATTGCCCCAGCAGCACTTGAAGGCTCTTCTGGTCTTCAGAACTGTGACCCTTCTGTCCCTGTCGTCTGTGAATTCAGGACCCTGCAAAAAACAGCTTCTGAGCCCAGGAATTGGTTCCTTGAGCTTCAGTCCCGGCTGCCTCCTCAGATTTTGTGCTCTGGCCAGACACAAGGAAAACAACACTGCTCCCTGGGCCCAGCAGCCCAGGGCTGAGTGATGTGAAACAAGCCTCTGGGACAACCGGAAGCTGCCTGGCCTGACCTCCCTCGGGGCCTCTGCCTTTCCAGCCCACCTGTATGGGTTGGCCAGAGACCCCAGGGTTGGCCTCTGGCTCTTCTCCCCAGAGGCCACTCCTGTCCCCTGCTCTATACAACTGCTTTAGCGCCTATATTTGCTTAATTTCCCCTCGCCCAGTGCTTCCCATAATGACGCTAATGGACAAAAGAGAACAGTAGCTTTCCTGAAGCAGGAGAGCCGCCCCCAGCTTCCACCCCGCCGACTGGCCTGACCTATTGCTGCTACTGCTGCTGCTGGGAATCCTGGTGCATGCTGGGAATCCAATTGCATGCTGGGATCTCAGTTCATTCCTCCATGCATTTCGGTTTTACTTGGAACAGTTCTAGACTTGGAATTGTTGGAACTGCTGTACACTCCCTGAGATAAAGTTAAGAGCTTTGTGGGAAGTGAGAGAAGCCTAAGGACTGGAGATTTTCAGGCCACCTGTTGCACAAATCCAGCTCTGGCCTAAAGGATGTCTATAAGGTACCGCCATTATATGGATCCAGCAGAAAGTGTTTTGTCCAGCTTATCAGGGGATTGACTTTAATGGTCTCAGGTCTGCTCATGGGAGGCAAGAACTAAGTCCTGGAACATACTCTGGCGTCCTATTCCTCGCACAGGGCTTAGCTGCTCACATGGAAACCACCTGTAGATACCTCATTGGTTCCTGATGGTTGTGTGGATGCAGCTGCACCTACCAAAGCTTAGCCTCTTCAAATCACATATCATGGTGCCATTGATACACCACTTCACTGATCTCCTGGGAAGAGGACTTCCACAATACCTTTTATTGTGTTCCCAAGGAAAACCAGAAAGAACCAGCAAGAGCCTTTGGAGTACAACTATGAAGAGATCTTTCCAGGTCTTCTGGTTTCTCCAAAAGATGCAGAGAGATCAATTAGGTGATACAGTTCTGACCTTGGCTAATCAATGAAAATTGGAGGCAAAGGTTGATGACTTACCTATTCAGTTTCACAAGCACATTTGATCAGAAAGAATATCTTGGGACCAGAAGAAGAGAAAGGAAGAAGAGCCTGCCTGAGAAGAAGAGGCTGACGGGGATCATCCCAGGCTGGTGCTAGTAGGTGGCCACTTACTAAGTGCCTCACCAGCTTCAAAGGCTTGTCTTCCACTGGCCAGGATGGAACCCCTCTAGAAATTGTGACTCACTGGAGATGTCCAACTTCTAGGACCTTAAGCTTGAAGGAGGTTACGTGGGGAAATGTTGGACAGGGTTTCTTTCCCTTCCCCAAGAAAGAGATCCTGGCTTCATCTTTGTAAGATACTCTCAGAATCTTATTTACAAAGGCAAAGAAGTGTCTGCAACCAGAGAAATCTAATGAGTCTCATACGAATATCCCATGCTGCCATTGTCTCATTTGCCTACGCTCTGCAGGCCCCCTCTAGCCTGTTCATTCTAGTGCTGCAGAACCTTGCTGTCTTTCCCTGGTTCATAACTACAGAGGAAGCCATGTTCCAGATGGAAAAGAGAAAGTCCTCTAACCAAGTTTCAAGAGCTTGACTTCCAGTATCCTTGCTCACTGCTATGTTCCAAGCCAGTTTAGACCCCATGCCTTCTTGAAATATTCACAAGAGAAGGTATCTTGGAGGATCTCCATGCTCACTCTCACAAAAGGCATCTGGCTTCAGAATAACAAGATCTCTTCAACCCACTGGGAGACCTGACTCCAATACTCCAAGCTTGCCAGTCAAGAATAGCACACATCCAAGAAAACCCTTGTCTGGATCTTTGGTTCAGCACTCCAAGATGGTGGCAGCAGCAGCAGTAGCAACAGTTCTTAGGAAGTTCAGCCAGTCTCCTCCCAGGGCTCTGGAGAGCAACAGGGCTTGCCACTCATAAGGAGGCCACAGTGCTTCCAAAGCTGGAGTTGCCAGCAGGAGTCCTAATGGTGGCCCTTGGTTTCTTGCAGACATTGATGAGTGCCTCTCAAGCCCTTGTCTGAATGGAGCCACCTGCGTGGATGCCTTCGACTCTTTCACATGCTTATGCCTTCCCAGCTACGGAGGGAACCTGTGTGAGATCGGTACGGCCGTCTCGGCTTCAGCTAATGTTACTAACTGCTGTACCATCTCCTCCTCCCTCACCCTTCCCTTCTAACCACAGGTTCTGGGCCCTGGCCCCCAAGGCCCATCCAGACAGCCATTCCAAGGGCCACTACTGAGAAGCCTGCCCCACTCACTCACTCCTTCTCTTGCTGTTCCCCTTGAAAACTCTCCTCTAGGGCATTAGCTGATCTGACCACAGAAGACCCATGCAGGCTGAGCCAGTCTGCACTTTGGAAGGTGGGGCTCTGGAGGACCTTTAAAACACTAACCTCCAGGGCTTTCAGACCTGCGCTCCACCACTGAGGTCGGTGTGTAAGTCAGACTAAGAAAGAGCTGATTCCCTGAATTTGTCTTGAAGGAAGTTGGAGGGTGGGAAGAATTGGTTCTCTCTCCAGATGACAGCCACGGGTCTTTCCAGCATGGTCATGGGCATGTGCCTGCCTACTGTCTTGCCCATGGGACCTCTGTGGCCCCCCTCCACAGCCTTGGGAACCACCGTGCCACAGTGGCTAACCTGCCTTCCTTCCTTGTCTACCTGAGAGCCTGAGTGTCACCAGCATTCTCAAGTCATGCATGAGCAGGGACTGCTGCATGTTACCTCCACCTCATCACCCCCATGACAACTGCCATGTCAGTGCCATTCAGGCCCATGCTTCCTTTCTCCCTCCCTTGTGCCAGACAAAGGACTGGCCAGAGAGAACAGAGCCTCATGCAAGGGCAGGGGCTGAATTTCCTCTCTTGGGCCTTGCCAAACCCTCCACTTCTGCACCTGGGCTGGGCTACCAGCTCCACCAGGGGAGCTGTGTGCCAGGAGCCCTCCCAGGGCCAGACTGAGTCCCCTGCTCTCTCATCTTTGGTGCTTCCTAGTTTCCCCCCATCCTCCTGGATCTCAGGGGTTTCCCAACTCAGAAAGGGAGAAATGGGGCTTTTGGATGCTGGTAGCAATGGCCCACGCAGAACCAGAAGTGTGCAGGGGTGCAAAACCATTTTCAATGAATTCTCAAGTTGGACATCCCAGAAGCTTCCAGAAGACATCTGAGCAGGCTGAGGAGGTGGTTTTGGATGCATAGTCCTTGGAGGCACTGCCAAGGTTACAGACTGGTGGAGGAACTTGAGGCTTCTGGAAGAAAGGGCATGGACTGTCTTCCTCCCCTGCAGCCACCCACCCTCCATCCTAATCCCAAGACCCTGAGAAATAGGTACATGGAGTCTTGGCTAGGGTAGGAGTGGAAAGCTACAAGGATTTTCTCCCCAGCTTGCCAAAACGTTTGCCATGGGGGAGAGGGGTCTGTCTGGAACAACCATGCAGACAACAGCTCTTGAGTTTCCAAATGGGTGAGAGGGGTGCTCTGCTGGAGTGAAGACAGGGTGCTCACAGGGCTCTGCACCCTGATGGAGCAGAGGATGGTTCAGGAGCCACCCAACTGGGCTGCATCTCCTGGCCCATTCCAATCCTGAACCCTCACCTCCGCACAGGTGGCTCATGCCTTGACTCTGGCCTTCCTGCTTCTTCTATACTTGCCCAAATTCTGTTTCTGTTTCCACAGAGCCTCCATCCTGCACGGTCCTGGCCCCCTCCCAGAGAAGCTGCACCCCCAACTTTGCCTGCCAAGCTCAAACTTTAGACACCAAGCTGGCCCAAGTAGTGGCCGCACATGCCATCCTGGGATGAGGTCTCTGGTCTCCTCAGGTGCTGCTCTGCCACTGTGGCTTCTCCTGCCTCCTGCCTTCTTGCCAGATCTTTGCCTCGCCCTCTGGGGAAGGCATTGGCAGCAAGGAAAACAGATGCATCCTCCTTAGCCCCTCCTGCTGCTCTGCCTTTCTTCCCAGGCTGCTGGCCTCTGACGTTCCCCTCTCTCTGCTGTTCCCAAGTGTCTCTCCTCCAGTTTTGCCAAGCATCCACCCCCTCAGCCTAACACTCCTTCCCCTCCTGGGGCAGTCAGGCTGTGGATGGCTCCCAATCAGGGAGGCTGCCATATAGCCTGAGGCCCTGTACTCAGCTCCTGGGGCAGCCCTTCACCTGGAGACCCCCAGGGAAGAAGGGAGGGAGGGTCTTGGAACCCCCTCTGTCCAGTGGTGTGCTGGCAAATGTTTAACAACTGGCTCTCACAGAGGGAGAGGGAGCCCTGATGTATAGCATCTGCCCATTTCTGAGGTGTAAATACTCCCACCAGAGCCAATTTAAAGCTCGCATTCCAAGGTCACTGAAGATGGAGTTGGGAAGAGAAGCCCAGCCTCCATCCTCAGGCTGCCCAAGAGCTGTCCAAAGCAGCCCCTTCTCCAGAACTAGGACCTATTAAAAATAGGTTTGTGAGGGGTTGGGCTCCTCTCCTCTTCCCATCTACCACACACACACACACAAAACACAGAGCCCCAGAGGCAGACTGTGCACTCAGCTAGAGCCAGCTCTGATTGGTGGACTTCTCAGAGCCTTCCTTGGACTCAAAGCAGATGTATTTCTGCTCTGCCATCCCCACCCCAAGTTCTGCTGGAAGGAAGCTGTCAGCTCCATTTCATGTCTCCCACACGGCCACTCCTGCTGCCTCCACCTGTGTGCCCCTAGCTCCCTCCTCTCCCTGGAGGCCCTCGGCACTTCTGAACCACATGTGCCTTGAACATCAAAGCTGCCCAATCTCCTACATCCTTTTACCTGGCCTGCTAGCATGTGCTTACCCTGAAGAATGAGAGGCTACCAGCCTTCCAGAGCAGGCATCACCAGGGTGACATCAGGGAGAGCAAGGGTCCCTGACATTTTCCAGAAGGAAGAGACATGCTCTGAGGTCCCTGGAGGTCATGACCAGACCTTCCTGACTTACAGCTTGAGCTGGGCCTCTCCCTTCTTGGAGGGCATGACATTTAAGGTAGAGCAAATATAGGGGTTCATGCCATCAGACTGGCAGCAACTGTCCTCCCCAGTCGGCCTCAGGCCCCCCTTCATGCTCCTGACCTGTGTTGCAGACCAGGAGGTATGTGAGGAGGGCTGGACCAAGTTCCAGGGCCACTGTTACCGCCACTTCTCCGACCGCAAGACCTGGGTGGATGCCGAGAGCCTGTGTCGAGAGCAGCAGTCACACCTGAGCAGCATTGTCACCCCTGAGGAGCAGGAGTTTGTCAACAGTAAGTGGGGTGGGGCCTTGGGCCTGAGAGGAGAGTGGCCATCTGGGCAAAGGGCCTCACTCACCAGGAGTCAGCAGACTTGGGCCCAGTGAGTCTACAGGGGTAGAGGGTAGAGAAGGAGGGAAGGACATTTGCACAGCTTGAGTTCCCTGAGGGAAGAAGACAGAGGTCTTGGGGACCAGAAGCTCTGGCTGCGCCCAGACCAGCCCACTGTCAGTCAGAGTCAGCCCTCAGACCTAACCCTCTGGCTGTCACCAGCCCATGGGAGCATGGGAAGGTGGCCAATGTGCAGTCCCACCATGCACGTGTGAGAGCCTTCTAAAGACTCCCAGGAGCCCACCACTTCCCATCGCCCCTCCAAAAGCTCCAGTCACTAGGCACCATCAGTGCCCAGCCCCTCCCAACACCCATGTTCTCTCTCCAGACAATGCTCAAGACTACCAGTGGATCGGCCTAAATGATAGGACCATTGAAGGGGACTTCCGCTGGTCAGATGGACACCCCTTGGTGAGTCATGTCAAGGGCATCAGACACAGCTGGTGGCCCAGAGGAGAGGGGGTGGGACGAAAACTACCAGAGACAGAAACATTCAAACCTTGTCCCAGTACATAATGGGCAGCTGCTGGACCGTGAGCCCACAGGGGAGGGATGTGTCTCATTCAGGAAATGATGTCACGAGGAAGGAAATGAATAAAACCACCCTGAGGAATATGTAGACACTTTAGAGAGACTCCTTGCCCACAGAGGACTCAAGTCTACTCAAGGAGACAGACAGACAGAAAGCAACCTAGGTACCAAATGAGCTATATTGTTGTTAGGTGTCATTGAGTCAATTCCGATTCATAGCAACCCCATGTGACAGAGTAGAACTATCCCATAGGGTTTTCTTGGCTGTAATCTTTACAG
Organism: Trichechus manatus latirostris; assembly: GCF_000243295.1. Lineage (NCBI taxonomy): Eukaryota > Metazoa > Chordata > Mammalia > Sirenia > Trichechidae > Trichechus > Trichechus manatus. Next base: position 2,108,075 of record NW_004443945.1, read on the forward strand.
GAGAAGATCGCCAGGTCTTTCTCCTGAGGAGCCACTGGCTGGGTTCAAACAGCCAACCTTTCAGTTAGCAGCCAAGCCTTTAACCCTTGTTCAACCAAAGCTCCATAAATGAACTGTAAACCCAAACAAAATCCACTGCAGTCGAGTCGATTCAGACTCTAGCAACCCTATAGGACAGAGTAGAACTTCCCCATAGAGTTTCCAAGATTGTAAATCTTTACAGAAGCAGACTGCCACATCTTTCTCCTGTAGAGCGACTGGTGGGTTCAAGCCACCGACCTTTTGGTTAGCAGCCAAGTACTTAACCACTGCACCACCAGGGCTTCTAAATGAACTATATGGGCAGTAAATGCTGCAGGAGCTCAGGGGAGGCTCCATGGAAGAGGTGAATGTGAACAAGCAATTAAATTAGAAGAAAGCAGACTATCTTTCCCCTGAAGCAAGGCTGGAGGGAGAAGCCTGGGGCAGTCTGGAATGTGAGCCATGGTTCTGCCCTTTAGTCAAATCTAAGCAAGACAGTCTTTGGGGTGAGCCTCTGTTCGCCCATATGAAAAAGGGGAGTGTCGGCCTTCAGTGGAAGCTTGCGTGTTATGATGCTGAACAGGTTTCAGACTAAGACTAGGAAGAAAGGCTTGGTGATCTACTTCTGAGAATCTGCCAATGAAACCCCTATGGAGCCCAACAGTCACAACAGTTCAAACTGCAACCAATCATGGAGACGGTGAAGGACCGAGTAGCATTTCATCCCTTTGTGCATGGGGTCACTATGAGTTGGGGGCCAACTCAGGGACAGCTAACAACAATAATCAGCTCATTAACAAGACTGTGAATCCTTGAGGGTCTGAGCTCTGGGAAAAGTCCAGAGCCAGGCTGTGTAACCAGCTCATTCGAGGGCCCATGGTTTCCATGGTGCCCAGGACAACCCTTACCAGACTCCCAGCAGCCTTTGTGCTGCTCCTGGATGAGTCAGAAGTTGGGCTAAAACAGAAAGGAGACAAAGGAGAAGCTTGACAGAGGAGAAAGCAGGGGTCAGGCCAGGCTGCAGCTGCTCCTGCCCTTTCATCACACCTTTCCCCCTCCCTCCCTGCAGCAATATGACAACTGGCGCCCCAACCAGCCAGACAACTTCTTTACCACCAAAGAGGACTGCGTGGTGATGATCTGGCATGAGAAGGGCGAGTGGAATGATGTCCCCTGTAATTACCTCCTGCCTTTCACGTGTAAAAAGGGCACAGGTAAGCAGGGGACTGGGAGGGGGTCCCAAGCATATAGAATCAAGACTTTAGGCCCTAGTCCTGGCTGGCTGTGTGGCCTGGGCCAAGTCACCTCATCTCAGCTGCTGATGTCTCTTCACCTGTTAAACAAGCAGATCAGAGGTTATCTGGGGGTGTGGGAGGTTCTCCCAGCACCAACATCCCCAGGGCAAGCATCCTCCAAGGGCAAGTCTGCTCCCAGGGACCATGGACAGGGACAGGGAGAGGGTGGAGTTCACAGGCAGAATCCCCTGCTACACACACACACACACACACACACACACACACACACACACACACACACACACGGTCCCTTGGATGTGGGCAGCAGGAAGTAAGCCACGATCATGGGTTGGAGGCCTCCCTCTCTTTGAGGTTCTCAAGTTCATCAGTCACCAAGAGTCAGAGTTGTCAGGCTTTGACCCCAGAGGCCCAGAGAGCTCAGCTGGAAGTCTGTGGACACTGAGGTGCTGGTCGGACACCCCCACCTGTTCCTGCTCATGGCCTTTCGCCCCCAGGCCTCCTTCAGGTCCCACTTTTCCTGCACTGGAGGGTTTCATAAAGAAATTACAGGCCGTCTGGCTGGTCTCACCCTCTTTCCCTTCCTTCCTCCCTCCCTCCCTTTTGTCTTCTCTGCATCCCCTTAGGAGTCTCCCCTTTTTATTTTAACAGACTATATTATTTAGAGAAGTTTTAGGTTTACAGAAAATTGCGCAGAAAATACAGAGTTTCCATTTACCTTCCTCCCCCTACAGTTCCCCTTATTAACATCTCACAGTCCTGTGTTACATTTGTTACAATGGATGAACTGATACTGATATGTTATTGTTAACTCAAATCCATAGTTTACATTAGAATTTACTCTTTGTGTTGTGCAGTTCTATGGGTTTTGACAAATCCATAATATCACGTGTCCATCATTACAGCATCCTGCAGAATAGTCTAACTGCCCAAAAAAATGCCCTGGGCTCTGCCTATCCATCCCTCCCCACCTCCCCCCAAACCCCTGGAAACCACTGGTCTTTTCACTGTCTCTATAGTTTTGCCTTTTCCAGAATGTCAAATGGTTGAAATCATACAGTATACAGCCTTTTCAGACTGGCCTCTTTCACTTAGCAGTATGCATTTCAGGTTCCTCCGTGTCTTTTCGTGGCTTGATAGCTCATTTCGTTTCATCGCTGAGTGATTCTCCATTGTATGAATACACCCTGGTCTCTGGATATTGCAAACGGTTTGCACTCGGCTACTAACCAAAAGATTGGCAGTTCAAATCCACTCAGTCGCGCCATGGAAGAAAGGCCTGACAATCTATTTCTGTAAGATCACAGCTATTAAAAACCCTATGGAGCACAGTTCTACTCTGACACACATGGGGTCGCCATGAACTGGAATTGACTCAATGTGAATGGGTTTAGTTTTGGGTATGGGTTTGTATGGATGTACCACAGTTTGTTACCAGCACCAGTTGCCACCGAGTTGACCCCGGTTCACGGTGACTCCGTGTGTGTCAGAGTAGAGCTATTCTCCATAGGGTTTTCAATATTTGGTTTTTTGGAAGTAGATCACCAGGCACTTCTAAGTGGACTCAAACTTCCAACCTTTCAGTTGGCAGCCAAGCAAGTTAACTGTTTCTACCACCCAGGGACTCTAGAGTTTGTTAAACCCCCCACCCCCCATTATTTCTTCCCTGCTGCTCTGTACCACTGGGGGACCCAGATGTTAGGACCAATGGTTTCCAGATTCTTAGTACTGCATGAAAATTCCCTTCTGCCAAGAGTCAGGACTCACTGCAGGGTGGGCAGACACGGTGCCCCTCCTACAGTGCCCCAGCTTCAAGTGTCTGCTCCCGACTCTGGAGTTCTGCTCTGGGCTATCTCGTCGCAGCCAGAGGTGGCTGCACTGGCTCATCACCAGGGTAGGTCACCATGGAAGACCCTAGGAGAGCCCTTTCTAAAGGGTGTTTGTTCCCTAGTGGCCTGCGGAGACCCCCCCATGGTGGAGCATGCCAGAACCTTTGGGCAGAAGAAGGACCGATATGAAATCAACTCCCTGGTGCGGTACCAGTGCGCCGAGGGCTTTGTGCAACGCCACGTGCCCACCATTCGGTGCCAGCCCAGTGGGCACTGGGAGGAGCCTCGGATCACCTGCATGGACCGTGAGCATCTCACCTCCTACCTGTTGCTGGGTTCAGGGTTCAGTTCTGCCAAAATGGCCTTCTCTCTGCCCCAGAGCAGTAGTGCTGCCCTCCCTAGGACCCCAGTGGCCAGCTATCTGCACCATCCACAGAGATGAGTAAGGGCAGTGAGGTCAGAGAGCAGTGAAGTTCTAAATCCTGCCCCCTGCCCCTAGGGAGAGTGAGTTCCCCTGCCAGGGAAGGGCTTACCTTTCCCAAGAGGATGAAGGAGAAAACTGGTGGCCTGCTTTCCTTTCCAACACCAGCCTCAATCCCCTTAGGCCACGGAGGTTCGAAAAAATGAAAGCCCTTCGCCATGGAGTCAATTCCGACTCATAACGATCCTATAAGACAGAGTAGAACCGCCCCATAGAGCTTCCAAGGAGCAGTTGGTAGATTCGAACTGCTGACCTTTTGGTTAGCAGCTGAGCACTACCAGGGCTCCAGGAGGTTCAAAATGAAACCAAAAACAGGGAAGATGGGAAAGCTCCAGGCTGCCTTCATGAGCCCATGACCAGGGCAAGGTGGGGAGGAACTAGGGTTGGCCCCCCTTTCTTCCCAGAGTGGTTGGCGATACTTTTCCATCCCTTTCTCTCCCCCAGCCTCCACCTACAAGCGCCGGCTACGGAGCTCCAGATCCCCGCAGAGAAGCCGCCCCAGCTCCGCCCACTGAGAGAAGCTTCTGGGATGTGCCCAGGACACTGAGCCCAGCAGCCTTGCCAAGCTGACAGCGCATTCCACACAGATGGTGTCTTCTTCTAGTCGCTTTTTGTCATATAAGGAATTCCATTAAAGAAGGAAAAACAAAATCCCACATTGTGTATGCACCCACCCATCCCCAAATCGCCAGAAATGCATCTAATTTTTTTCTTCCCCAAATACCAAAGCAAAAGCAAACTCGTGTAACCCGTGGACTGAGTTTAGAGACATTTCTTCAATCTCTTGTTGTGCCTTTCCGGGGAGCAGTGCAGGGACGGGGAAAGGGGAGGGGTTAAGTTAAATAAAGAAGATTATTTTTTGTTTCCTGACTTTACCCAAGAGCAGTGCAATGGATTATTTCATCTCCAGGGAGAGCTGAGGCGGAGGGAGGAGGGATCGGAGGAGCTGGGAGGAGCTCGCGGAGGCCCGGGCGCGTGAAGAGCTCCGAGCCTCAGCTGAATGTATTGGACAAGACAGAGCCGGGAGGGCCGCGACTTCTGTCGCCTGGGGCAGAGGGGCGGGGTTCCGGCGAGGGTGAGTGGGCAGGAGAGAGCCCTGCAAGGGGTCTTCCGCAGCGTAGGAGTCGAGTTCCCTTCAGGGTCTCTCCTCCAGGGTCCTCTCACCCGGGTCTGCCACCCTAGCGGGTGTCTATCTCAGCAGGGCTGGGTGGGGGAGGCACTCCCTCCCCAGTGGGTGTGCCACCTATCCCCCTCCCCCTTCCCCCTCCCCCCCGGGACCGTGCAGGCACCAGGGTTCCGTGCACCTATTTATATTTTTGAAAATTGAAGATTATGATAATTATAATAATAATAAAGACATTGGAAGAGATCTATTTCTTTTCTTTTCCTTTCTTTTTTTAATTTAAGGAGAAGGCAGCCATGCTCTATAGTCTACTGAAGGGGCTCTTAGGAACAGTGACAATGGGGACACATTTTGATCAAATGGCCCCAAATTGGTGTGAATCCCGTCCGTTCAGAGAGCCTGGGACTGTCGTGTGTATTTTCCTTTATTCTTATGAGGGTGCAGTTGTGTCTGATGGATTCTGTACGTGTGTGTCTGTTTACAAACACGAGGTGCATGTGAGCATGTGTGTGCAAGCATGTGTGATATGCTTGTATGCATGCATGTGCCCGGGTGTGAAATGTCACTTGGGTAATGTGTGTCAGTTGATGGGTGCTGTGTGTGGGCACGTTGTCAAAGAGCAACTCAAGTGAGATGGCTGGTCACTTTGCACACTTTACGGACACGTGAGGATTCGCTTGGTGGACTGATCCGAAGAACAGAGGCAAAATCAAGATTTATAAGAAAGGAGGAAAAAAAAATACTGCAGATGATCTGGACACCATGAATCCCGCTGACACATTGTTGGGATGAACTGATTAGCTGGCTGCTCGCAAACAAGTCTGGGCACGCCTCCCTTAAGTACGCCGTGAGATGTCCACGAGCAGGGCGTCAATTGTTTTTTGAGTCTTCAGCAAACTGAGTTGGGCTGTGGAGTGTGCAGTCCTGGCCGTGTCCTTTCACCAGTACCTCCACCCAGGGGCCGATTATCCAATAGGCAAGGTAAGCACAGTGCTTACCTTGCTTACCAGATCATCTGTAGTGAACAATTTACTTTTTTTTTCACCACATCAAAGACTCTGCTTCTAGGTATGGCTGGCATCTGTCTCCCAACCTCACATCCTACAAAATCAAAGGCTTTTTTCAAATTTACAGTCCCTGAGAGGGGCAGATGATTCAGTAAGCGAGGTAAGCACAGGCTTACTTATGCTTACTTACTGATCTGTAGTGAATAATTTCACATATTTTATGCGGTGAAACCCATGTGAAATTGCTCACTACAGATGATCTGGTAAGCAAGGTAAGCACCGTGCTTACTTGGCCTATTGGATAATCCACTCAGCCACCCGTGCCTCCACTTTATTAGTAGCCAGGTCTGCCCACAATGCTCATCAGTTCTTCAACACACCTGTGGGTCTTTATTAATGATTGCATCCATGTATTGGTAAGTAAATGCCAGTATCTTTTTGGCTGTGTATGTGTGTGTGGTTGAGTGTCTGTTGGCGAATGTGTATGTGTGCACAAGATTACCTACAGCTCTGCAAAGAAAAGGTGGGCAAAAGTGGAGGCTATACCACCAGTCACATTAAAACAAAAAAAAAATTTGCAGTCGAGTCAATTTCAACTCATAGCAACCCTACAGGACAGAGTAGTACTGCCCCATAGGGTTTCCAAGGAGTGGCTGGTGGATTAGAACTGCCAGCCTTTTGGTTAGCAGCCGAATGCTTAACCACTGTGCCACCAGGGCTGCACCAGTCAGATAGTACCAAACAAACAAGAAAAACAAACCAAAACCAGTTGTCGCATGGTGACCCCATGTGTGTCAGAGTAGAACTATGCTCCATAGGGTTTTCCTTGGCTGTGATCTTTCAGAAGCCGATTGCCAAGCCTTTCTTCTCCACTGCCTCTGAACTGCCAACCTTTCAGTTAGCAGCTGAGTGCATTAACTGTTTGTGCCATCATGGGACTCCTGGTCACATAGGAGGGGATTAACAATTAATTAACTGATTAGTTGATGGCACAATTCTCTATGTCAGTGATTATCAAATTTGAGCGTGTATTAGAATCTCAGAATTTGCATTTCTAACAAGTCCTCCCGGTGGTGCTGATGCTTCTGGCCCCGGGGTCCACACTTGGAGAAGCACGTAGTTAGTGTCTTCACTAACTGATTCACTGGTAAGTGGTAGAGGTATGCACTCATGGAGGCAGTAGGTCTGGTTTTCTGAAGCTGAGGTGGGAGCTGAGGGTGGGGCGCACAGAGGGCTGGTCCCCGAGATCCCTAGCCTCCAAGATCTTCTGAGGGACACAGCCTCCTTCACATCTGGAGAGGCACCTCCCACTCTTCTGCTGGACTCCCCACAGACACACAGCCAGAGGGTGGAGATGGTGGTGCAGTAAGCTGGGACCCCAGCTGCTAAGCCAGTACCCCAGACAGGGATGCTGTAGGGCAGGCAAGGCCAGCACCAGCTCAGCCTGAAGGGGCAGACCACAGAGCTCCTGCCCACCTCGGCTGTCTTAGTTTCCTACTGCTGCAGTAACAGAAAGACCACAAGTGGGTGGCTTTGACAAATAGAAATTTATTGTCTCAGTTAGGAGACTAGAGGTGTGAATTCAGGGCCCCGGCTCTAGGAGAAGGCTCTCTCCGTCAGCTCTGGGAGAAGGTCCTTGTCTCTTTTCAGCTTCTGTTCCTTGGCTCCTTGCTGATCTCCATGTGGTCTGTATTTTTCCCCTGCTTGAGCTTGCTTGGCTCTGTGCCTTGTTGTTGTTAGTTGCTGTTGAGTCGATTCTGACTCATGGCGACTCCACATGTGCAGAGTACAACTGTGTTTCATGTTGTCGTTGTTGTTACGTGCCGTTGAGTCAGTTCCGACTCACAGAGACCCTATGTACAACAGAACAAAACACTACCCAGTCCTGCACCATCCTCACAACTGTTGTTATGCTTGAGCCCATTGTTGCAGCTACTGTGTCAATCCATCTCCTTGAGGGTCTTCCTCTTTTTCGCTGACCCTCTGCTCTACCAAGCATGATGTGCTTCTCCTGATAACATGTCCAAAGTATGTGAGACAAAGTCTCTCCATCCTTGCTTCTAATGAGCATTCTGGCTGTACTTCTTCCTAGAAGGATTTGTTCATTCTTTTGGCAGTCCATGGTATATTCAATATTCTTCACTAACACCGTAATTCAAAGGCATCAATTCTTCTTCGGTCTTCCTTATTCATTGTCCAGCTTTCACATGCATATGAGGCGAGTGAAAACACCATAGCTTGGGTCAGGCACACCTTAGTCTTCAAGGTGACATCTTTGCTTTTTAACACTTTAAAGAGGTCTTTTGCAGCAGATTTGCCCAATGCAATGTGTCGTTTGATTTCTTGACTGCTGCTCCCATGGGCGGTGATTGTGGATCCAAGTAAAATGAAATCCTTGACAACTTCAATATTTTCTCCGTTTACCATAATGTTGCTTATTGGTCCACCTGTGAGGATTTTTGTTTACTTTATGTTGAGGTGTAATCCATACTGAAGGCTCTGGTCTTTGATCTTCATCAATAAGTGCTTCAAGTCCTCTTCACGTTCAGCAAGCAAGGTTGTGTCATCTGCATATCGCAGGTTGTTAATGGAGTCTTCCTCCAATTCTGATGCCTTGTTCTTCTTCATATAGTCCAGCTTCTCGAATTACTTGCTCAGCATACAGATTGAATAAATATTGTGAAAGGATACACCCCTGATGGACACCTTTCCTGTCTTTAAACCGCGTAGTATCCCCTTGTTCTGTTCAAACAACTGCTTCTTGGTCTAAGTACAGGTTCCCCATGAGCACAGTTAAGTGTTCTAGAATTCCCATTCTTTGAAGTGTTATCCATAATTTGTTATGATCCACACAGTCGAATGCCTTTGCATAGTCAATAAAATACAGGTAAACATCTTTCTGGTATTCTCTGCTTTCAGCCAGGATCCATCTAACATCAGCAATGATATCCCTTGTTCCATGTCCTCTTCTGAATCAGCTTGAATTTCTGGCAGTTCCCTGTCCATATACTGCTGCAACTGCTTTTGAATGATCTTCAGCAAAATTTTACTTGAGTGTGATATTAATGATATTGTTTGATAATTTCTGCATTCTGTTGGATCACCTTTCTTTGGAATGGGTACAAATATAGATCTCTTCCAGTCGGTTGGCCATGTAGTTGTCTTCCAAATTTCTTGGCATAAACGAGTGAGCATTTCCAGCGCTGCATCCATTTGTTGAAACATCTCAGTTGGTATTCCGTCAATTCCTGGAGCCTTGTTTTTCGCCAGTGCCTTCAGTGCAGCTTGGACTTCTTCCTTCAATACCATTGATTCTTGATCATATGCTCCTTCCTGAAATGGCTGAATGTCGACCAGTTCTTTTTGGTACAGTGACTCTGTGTATTCTTTCCATCTTCTTTTGATACTTCCTTTGTCGATTAATATTTCCCCCACAGAATCCTTCAATATTGCAACTCGAGGCTTGAATTTTTTCTTCAGTTCTTTCAGCTTGAGAAATGCTGAGCGTGTTCTTCCCTTTTGGTTTTCTAACTCCAGGTCTTTGCACATGTCATTATAATACTTTACTTTGTCTTCTCGAGCCACCCTTTGAAATCTTCTGGTCAGCTCTTTTACTTCATCATTTCTTCCTCTCGCTTTAGCTACTTTACGTTCAAAAGCAAGTTTTAGAGTCACTGCTGACATCCATTTTGGTCTTTTCTTTCTTTCTTGTCTGTTTAATGACCATTTGCTTTCTTCATGTATGACGTCCTTGATGTCATTGCACAACTCGTCTGGTCTTTGGTCATTAATGTTCAGCGCATCAGATCTATTCTTGAGATGGTCTCTAAATTCAGGTGGGATATACTCAAGATCATAGTTTGGCTCTCGTGGACTTGTTCTAATTTTCTTCAACTTCAACTTGAACTTGCATATGCACAATTGATGGTCTGTTTTCTTTGAACTAAAATTTATATATCAATAATATCTACATAATACTAAACAAACAAGCACATGATATTATGTCATAATTTTCTTATTTTAGTTGCTAACTCAGTCACAATTTAATTTCTTTAAATCTAGCATCATCAAGCCGATGGTTTTTCTAGAGAAAGTAACATCATTTCAAATGTTTAGAGATATGATAATCTTAGTACAGATAAATTTTACTTTGCTGACTTGCTGAAAACCCTTGAACATGGTATTTCCACAGAAAATAGACTATATCAACTTATAAAAAGGACTATAATATTTCAGACATACATGCTATTGGACTAGATCAGGATTTTTTTAGAACTCTTGTATAAAAACTAATAAAGTTTTTCAAGTTGCTGCTAATCCAGAATAGCATGGAGCCTAGATTAACTACATAATGTAACACTGAGTAAACTAAATGAATTACTGTACATTTTTTATGAAAATATTGCTAATGTTTAATGTTCTAATTCTTAGACAGAAGAAACTGTTTTAGTCATCTAGTTAGTGCTGCTCTAACAGAAATACCACAAGTGGATGGCTTTAACATAGAGAAATTTATTCTCTCACAGTCTAGTAGGTTACAAGTCCAAATTCAGGGTGTCAGCTCCAGGGGAAGGCTTTCTCTCTGTCGGTTCTGGAGGAAATGTCCTTTATCAGTCTCCCCTTGTTCTGGGAGCATCTCAGCGCAGGAACCTCAGGTCCAAAGGACGCGCTCTGCTCCCGGCACTGCTTTCTTGGTGGTATGAGGTCTCCAATTCTCTGCTTGCTTCCCTTTACTTTTATCTCTTGTAAGATAAAAGGTGGTGCAGGCCACACCTGGGGAAACTCCCTTTACTTTGGATCCGGGATGTGACCTTAGTAAGGGTGTTATACAAATCCCACCCTAATCCTCTTTAACATAAAATTACAATCACAAAATGGAAGACAACCGCACGATACTGGGAATCATGGCCCAGCCAAATTGATACACACATTTTTGGGGGGGCATAATTCAATCCATGACAGAAACCATTATTATTTTCCTTTCCCTCTTTTAATATAAAAACCAGTTATTTCAGTAACTAATAACATTATGTTGGTTACAAAATACCCTATAAATTAAAAGATGTTATAACACATATTAAAGTTATAATTAAGTATATTCAGAATGTTTTAAATGGTTCCACCTATAGACTCCAAGAATAAATACTGAAATGACTATAATATGAAAAGTAGTTCTTGAATCAAACAACCCTCTCTTATGTTATTTATACTGGCTCTAATATTGTTAAACATTGTCAAACTTTAATCCAATACTCTAAGAAATGTTTTCACAAGTTAAAGAAGCTTTTGATGACCGAAAACCAAAATCCCAAAATCTGCCTGGTATTGTTCCAAAGAATCATGAAAAAGCATCAGCTAAAAAAATTCCCTGGCGTCTCATTGGAAAAGATTGTATGTAATTCTCTTTACCAATCCTTATGCTACTAAATTACAGAGAGTTAAGACTTAGATACACCTGTCCTTTTTGGACTGTCCAAAGGACTTAAACTGAAATTCAAATATTACAAGAATCAGAAACAGACAAACCTGATGCAGACTGCTGATCCCAAGACCTCCAGACCAGGCTGTATTCACCTCAACACTGTAACTAAAATCTTGTACTCACACAGACAATTGAAATTATTAGGCTGTGCCTTATAATGTTTGTTTTCCTGATAACTTTGTAAGTGTACTACACCTGGTTAGTCTCCTTCCATGGTGACTATTTTAGATAGACATCCTTGAACAAATTATTCTCTGCTTGATACTTACAGCCTTTAAAGTAACTTAGTTTTATTGATTTAGACTCATAGAATGATAATGTATTTGTTTCACTAATTAATAATTTAAACTATTGTTAGATTACTCATTTCTCACTCATGCAACCTGTCGAGATTCTGAGAATTTTTAACAGCATTGGTAGTTCTCATGGAATTGCGTTTAAATTGCCTTATTCCTATGTCAGAAATTCCCCTCCATAGTGTTAGTTTTTCATATCCTCACTAGAGGTCATTATCATCTGTCTAATACTTAAAATCTTTGAAGTTATTGTCTTCTATAAACGGGAACTCATAAACTGTTAATTTTAACTTACTGCTTTCATGCTAGAATTATTAGATAATATTGCATTAATCATCATTTTGCTAATTATAATAGCCACTGTTTTCCTGTTAAAATAGTATATATGCCTCCAAATGAGAGAAGAATTTATTCTGAAATCGGTGTAATTTTTGTAACCCTTGCCTTATTATATTATTTTTGATCAATATTTTTGCATTATAGAGCTTTCCTTAAGTATTCTCCTGCTGGCTCTCACAGCCCCTATTGAAACCTAGCATTAGAATACACCAGAAAGACCACTGTTAATGTTAAAGTTCTAATCTCTTTCTCCCAAAAAAGATGCAAAGCAAGTCTCTAAATATTTAGTTATTCAGTCTACGTTCCCACAATATTATCAAAACTTCTCCACAGAACATGCAGGAAATACTTCTGATTTTTGTAACAAATTAAGGAATCAAATTAATAAAGACAGTTCCCCCTTTACAATCACACCCTAGCTAAAGATTAGCTTCAGATGGTAAACAAGTTAGTCCCATAACCTGATGAAACGACTGAGAATCATATGCTGTGTACCCCTTCTAAGTATGTACTTTTATGTAGAAGTCAATTCCCCTATACTTGAGCAATGCTATGTCACTCATGTAGATAGAAGCTGCCCATCTCTACAACAAAATAGAGGGACCCTATGCCCTAGACTAACCATTTGAAATAGTCAACTTGTTCCTCTAATGTGACCCAACTCCTTACTAACCCATGTCCATGAGATCACAGAAGCTGAATGTCAAGCTATAGCCTGGTGAAGAGGTGCAGAGATAGCCGACTACTGAAAAGAAACCAAGCAGTGCAATGGCTTGTCATAGCCAACAGCAACTTAAAAATGACAATGTAAAAGCTCACTAAACTTAAACAGCTGCCAAAAGAAAAACACAAATCTTCAAGTCCATGCAGAAGAAACATTCATTCAAAAAGTGATCAAAGGATGTTCATAGAAATCTTTGATCAAAAGAAGGGAATGAGTAAGAGCAAGCAAACTGAAATACTTGATTAAAGTAAAAATGGCTGCTTTAGAGTTTGTGGCCCTACTCCATCTTGCCTTTCTTTTATTATTTGCAAACCACTGACTTATTCTTTAAGGCCTGTGACTAAATGTAAACCAATTTAAAGCTTTCTCCTTTTCTCTGTGGTTAAGCTGAGAGAATAACAATAAACAATTTCACAGGAGCTATTAAGACCTTTCCTTAAACAATGTCTCAGGAAAAAGGCCTTGATGCTGACTCTTATCTAAGTCTCCTAGGCAACTGCTGACAGGAAAAATTTCACTTAAGCAAGCTGTTTCTAGGAGAGAAATGTTCTGTAAAGTTCCTCCTCCTAGCCCCACGTCCAGTAACCCACCTTGTGTTAATCTAAGATTGTAATGTCCAATAAAAAAAAATACATCTCAAGGTCTTTGTTTTCACCTGCAGCTTTGCCATTTGGAAGCATTTGTTCACTCTGTAAAATGAGATGTTTTCCCTAGTTCGGACTGTTATCAAACCTTCAATAAATCTCCTTACTTTATTTTAATAGAGTAATAATTCATTATTCTTAGACAGTAATTATATTCTTAGAAACAGAAACCAGTGCTTTATTTTTCTGGGATATATTCCCAGAAGTGGGGTCCCTGGATCAAAGGATACGCACATTAAAAGTGAAAACAAACTAAATTTCCAACAATAGATTGACTAAGCAAATTGTACACATACACTACAAATTATACATACACTACAACTAATAACAAACTTTTACTGATTTGGAAAAAGGTTTATTAGAAGTTGTTCAGAAAAAAAAACATGTTATAAAACAGCATGTGCAGTATTACTCTATTTTGTAAAGATATATGCATAGAACATTGAGAAAGGGTAAACACCAAAATATCAACTATGGTTATTTCTAAGTGGTGGGGTTACAGGTGACCTTTATTTTCTTATTTTGCCTTATCTATATTTTCTTAGAGCCCTGGTAGTACAGAGGTTAAGCACCTGGCTGCTAACCAAAAGTTTGGTGGTTCAAACCCAGCAGCCACTCTGTGGGACAAAGATGTAGCGATCTGCTTCCATAAATATTTACAGCCTTGGAAACCCTCTGGGGGCAGTTCTACTCTGTCCTACATGGCCGCTATGAATCCACTCGATGGCAATAGGAATCTTTTCTAAGGAGTCTCAGGGTGGTGCAAACAGTTAACATGCTTAGCTGCTAACCAAAAGGTTGGCAGTTTGAATCCATCCAGAGGCACCTAGAAAGGCCTAGGTGATCTACTTCTGAAAAATCAGCCGTTGAAAACCCAGTGGAGCCCAGTTCTACTCTGACACACGTGGGGCTGCCATGAGTCAGAATCAACTCAGCTGTAACTAGTCTTCTATTTTCTAAATTTTCTACAGGGATCATGTGCTGCTTGTAGTAGCATGTTTCAGCTCTCTCAGGTTGCAGGGGGCAGAGATCAGCTCACCTGCCAAGGTTGGCTTATTTTAAGGCTCTGTGGGGAGGTGAGGATGCCAGGTGTTTGGGAGGCAGCACATTATGTGGGATAAGGGTGGCTCTGGCTGCCCCCTAGGAGCAGAGGTTGAGCATCTCCTTGCCCTTCAAGGGCAGTGAGAGTGCTCTTGCTCTGAGAGGCGCCGGCCCTAGTGTGTCTTGGCCCAGTTTTGCCATGGCTTCTGCTTCACCGGTGGGTCTCTGCTTCTCTGGCTGTTCCAATGCCTCTCTTCATTCTCCTCTTTGCTTAAAGCATCTGCTCATGTATATTTCCTCCTGATCCATGGCTTCTGCTTATTGTCTGTTGTTAGCTGCATGGCAACCCCATGCAAAATGGGATCGGATCATTGTGATCCATAGGGTTTTCATTGGCTGATTTTTGGAAATAGATTGCCAGGCCTTTCCTCCTAAGTCCATCTTACTCTGGAAGCTCCAATGAAACCCGTTAAGTATCACAGCAACATGCAATCCTCCACTGATAGACAGGTAGTAGCTGTGCATGAGGTACACTGGCCAGAAATCAAACCCAGGTCTCCAGCATGGAAGGTGAGAATTCTACCACCGAACCACTGCTGCCCTTGGTTCTGCTTACTGCCTTCCTTATCCAGATTTCTTGGTTTCACCACTTCCCTACCACTTGTGTTCCTGCTTCTCTGAGGGTTTTACACTCTCCCCCTTGCACACTTGAGGGTTTTCAAACACCCTAAGAAAGATCTGACTGGGGGACCACTCACTATTCAGTATTTGGAGCATCTGTTGGGCAAAGCTCTAACACCATGTCAGAGGCCACTGGTCAGCCTATAGATGGCTTCTTTGGGTTCAGCTGGAGATCCCTATAACCAGGGTGGTGGGATTATATTGTTTGCCAGTGATCCATTGCTACTGCAATAATGCTTTGTATAACAAAACCAAAGTACAAAAGCCAGTGGCTGAAAACAATAAGCATTTATTTTGACTCTTGAGTCTGAGGATCAGTTGGATGATTCTTCTGGGCTAACCTGAGCTTGGCTGATCTCTCCTGGGTTTGCCCATGCATATGCTCTAAGCTTGTGGGTGGGCTGGGGGCTGGCTGATCTAGAATGGCCTCAGCTGGAACAGCTTGCCTTGGTTCCACATGGTCTCTCATCCACAACAGACCAGTGTAAGCTTGATCTCATGGTGAAGACAGGGGTCTAGAGCTGTGCTTGAGGTCTAGGCTCTGAACTGGCACACTGCCACCCTGACATTGGCAAAAGCAAGTCACAAGGCCAGCCCATATTCAAGGAATGGGGCAATAGACCCCAACTCTGATTGGGAGCTACAAGGTCACAAAGAAAGGGACATGGAAACAGGGAAGAGAAGAATTGGGTTCCGTTTTGTAATCACTCTATCATGTGGTGATACAAAGCTTGGTGAACACAGGTACAGAACCAGTTCTGGCTCCTTTCTCAAAAGGGCACTGTGGATATGGCAGACCCTCAGGGCATCCTGTCAAGGAATTTAGGGGGAAAAAAAAGTGGGTGGGAGAGACAGGGGAATTTACTTCAAACAACACTGCTTTGGTCACTGTGAAATTCTAAGACTTGCCTTCCTGCTATTTTGACAGCAATTTAGGACATATTTCTGCAAACTGGTTATTCTTTAATATATAAACACGTGCCAGTTGATTGCTTGGTTATTAAATACAGTTATTACTGAACTTATGATTTCTCCCCTCCTCCTAAAACAAAAAACCCCAGAAACACAAAACAAAACCCTTGGCCTATGGCAGGCCCAGCGCCCCAGAAGGAAATGTACCACAGACCTCCCATCCCTCTGGCCTCTGAACTAGGGAATGGTTTTGAGTAATCTAGCTGAATAATGGCTTTGAGTAATCTTCCATCCTCTGACCTAAGAACCCAGCCTCCATTTACAGTATTATTCCCATGGGAAAATGTACTCCAAATTCCAACCAGCTGATGTGCACATTAATTTTCACTCTGGACGTTAGGGAGGACCAGAATGTGTTCTGTTGTAGCTCAGTCTTTTGATGTTGTTGTTTTTGTTTGCTGCCATTAAGTTGGCCCCCAACTCATGGCAACCCCATGCACAAAGGAAGGAAATGCTGCCCATTCCTGCGCCGTTCGCCTGATCATTTGTGAACTGGAATGTTGTGATCCATAAGGTTTTTATTGGCTGACTTTTTGGAAGTAGATTGCCAGGCCTTTCTTCCTAGTCTGTCTTAATCTTGAAGTGCCAGTGAGACCTGTTTAGCATAACAACAGGCAAGCCTCCACTGACAGATGGGTGGTGGCTGTGCATGAAGTGCACTGGCTGGGAATTGAACCCTGGTCTCAAGCACGGTAGGTGAGAATTCTACCACTGACCCACCACTGCCCCCATTAAGTCCTGTCCCCTGTCCCCTTCTTCATCTCCCTACCTCCCCTATACATACACACTCATCTCTCACATGGTACCTCTTCTGTGAAGCCCCAACCAGGTGTTCTCTCTCCTTCCCTTGAGCGCCTTGGGTCCTTGGATCTGGCTTACAGTAGTAACCTTGTTTTGCCCGGGTTCTAGAGAGTCATGTGAGAGTCCTGACCCTCTTATAGAACATTAAGATTCTTGAGGGCAGGAACTAGTATCTCCTCATCTTGGTATCCTTCCAGGAAGAGTACGAGGGATATAACTTTTCTGAAGCACCTACTATGTGCCGCACATGCTTTCTCACATACTTTCTTTTACTTATCCCGCGGCTCCTAGCCGAGGACCTGGCACATACTAGATGCTCAGTAAATAATTCAGTTGATTGACAGTCTCCTGCTCTGACAACCTCCATGCAGCGCCCTGTGTCTCAGTCCTCTCCTGCCCACTCGTGCACGCTCTCCCAACCTCCCTAACTCACCGGTGCTGCCCAAAGCTGCCCTTGCCACCCTCGGGGCACGTGGCAGGACTGGCTCCCTGCGGAACCGTCGTCTGGTGTCTGAGGGAAAGCCAGCCCCCTCCTCCCCACCTCCCACCCCCAGCAGATGGGACACAGTGAGGTTGCTGGCTCCCCTCTCCAACAAGAGTGGGAACAGACTGGCTCCCCGGGACTCATGATGTGAGAGCATGTGAGCTGGGTAGAAAGCTCAGTCCTCAAACTCAGGTGCACATGAGGTTTAACTTTACTTTTCATAAATCAACTATTCTGCTAAACTGTGGGGAGCTTAAGCCTGGTTCTTGGAGATCCATTCCCTACTCCATCCACACCCCATCGCTGGGCCCAGGTCCCAGATCTTAGGCTGGGCCAAGGCATCTGTCATCAGACAGATGTGCACGTGGTTACTGCGGAGATGTCCGTAATCTCAGCATAGAGATCACGCCCCAGGTCCAGGAACTCTGCGAATTGCAGCTAGCAAGGCCCCCACCTAGACAGATCTGCTGCCATCCTTCTCTGGGGTCCTGTGTGTGACCTCTGGGGGGCAGCAAGGACCCAGGTAAGGTCAGCTCCAATTCTAAGGTTCTTTATTGTGTGATTACCTGCCAGCTGCCAGCCTCCATGCTGTCTCAGCCCCTGAGGGCCTGGGAGAGGTGGGCCCAGCTGGTGGAGGCAGCACCACTCCTGGTCAGCACAGCAGGCTGAGCACAGAGCTGCTTTCCCTAGCAGGGCACTGAGCCTGGCCGTGACTCTGCCCCTCACTTGCTTTGTTTTCTCCTTAGTGGCTTCCTAGGACGCCTACCCAGAAGCCCTAACAGAGGCACAAAGCTTCACCAAGGTCTTACAGCCACTGAGCGGCCAAGACAGGATTCCAAACCAGGCAGTCAGGCTTCTAACCAGTACACTAAAAGCTACTGAGTAGATCCAGATGTCAAGGGAGGTTCCAGAAGTCCTGATGCCTCAGTGCCATTAGGCAAGTCATGCTGATGGGCTGAGACACAGTCATAATACATAGATGATAAATAAATCATTAAAAAGTGGAATTCAAGCCGAAACTTACAATAAAATCAGTTCTTTCTGTTCCATTGCAAACCACCCCAAAACTTAGTAACTTAAAACCACAAAACTCATATTTGCCCATGATTCTGCAACGTGGGCAGCTTGACAGGGACAGCTCATCTGTTCCACGTGGCATCAGCTGGGGCCGCTTGACAGAGGCTGGAGGATCCAGTTCCAGGATGGGGCGCTCACACGGCTGGAAGCTGATGCAGGCTGTCTTCGTTACCTGTTGTTAGCTGCCATCAAGTCGATTCTGACTCACAGCGACCCCATGTGGACAGAGGAGAATTGCTCCATAGGGTTCAAGGCTGTGACCTTTCGGAGCAGATCGCCAGGCCTGTCTTCTGAGGCACCTCTGGGTGGGTTCAAACCACCAAACTTTTGGCTAGTAGTTGAGTACTTAACTGTTAGCGCCTCCCAGGACTCCTTCTCTGTGCCAAACCTGCTCTTTTTATGTCACAAAAGTGATTAGGTTTAAGATACAACCTATATTGATATGGTCTTATTATTCCCAAATAGGATCACATCCACATGTTATAGGGGTTAGGATTCCAACACATATTTTGGGGTGACACAATTCAATCCATAACACCAGCTGAACTGGCCCAGCTGCCCTGTGACGCCTGGGAGGGAACTGCCCCCACTGTGCCCACTGGGACGGAAAGCTGTGGCCAGAGACTGAAGCAGACACAGGGGAGGGCTGGAATGGAGGGAGGGGTCGCAGCACCATTTATTGTCCCAAGAAAGCACACACACCTGACACACACCTGAGGGCCACTCCCCAAGTGGGGAAAAATGAGAAGAAAACACAGGCTCTTTGGAATCAAGAGAGAAGGGGCAATAAGGGAGGGGAATGTCCCGATTTCGAATAGGAACCTAGGCACTCCCTTCTAGCCACAGCTTCTCTGAGGGGCTGATTTGGGCCAGCAGATTAGCAGAGGGGTAGGAGGGGTGGGGAGCTGCATGGCCCGAAGCCCCCTCCTTCCCTGAGGCTGAGTCTGAAGCCACAAAGTGGAAGGAAAGGCCAGCTCAGCCCTGACTCCCTGAGGCACCGTGGACAGGTCACAGCCTCCTCTGAGCAACAGCATGCCCAGGGCAGGGAGAGGGCCAGACTCAGTGATGACAGGGGCCTTTTAAAAAGCCCCAAAAGGGCAAATGTCCTCGAGGAGGGGGCAGGAGGATTCCTGGAGGGCAAGAGACTTGGGGGTATCCACTGAGCAAAGGGAGGGCTTGGATTCTGTTGGGTTTACAAAAAATAGTAATATTTTTAAAATAGTTTAAGTTGCGAAGTATAAAAACAATACTAAAATCGCCCTAACCCTCAAGGGAAGACGAACCATTCAATAAATACACAGCCGGTGAGGGACTGGGCAGGTGCCGGGCTGGCGCCCCGGGTTCTACCGCTGGCGGTAGCAGTAGACCCCATACTTGCGGCTCTGCGGGTCTGGGAAGCCAAAGCTTCGGACACCAGGCTCAGTGGGCCCGCAGTTGCGGCGAGGATGAGCCACTGGGTAGCGGACACTGCCATCTGCCAGCCAGCCAGCGTCACAGCGGTCCAGGCCCCGGAACTTCCAGGCGGCGAAGAGCTGGCCCACCTTGGCGATCTGGGCCCCGTCCTCCTGGCAGGCTGTCTTTGCCTCTGTCAGGGTCAGCTTCTCAGGGTGCTCCAGGTAGTATACCCGCCCTACGGGGAAAGGGGGATGTGAGTGCTAGGTGGCCAGGGGCACAGCAGGGCTGCAGTAATGCCAGCTTGTCTGGACGTCCCCCACCAGCCCCCAAAGATCTGACACCTGTGTGAGTCCAGGGAGCCATCACGTTGTGGGAACATGCAGTGCATGCTCTGGGGGCGCCTTCCCAGGCATTATCCCCTTTGGAGAGCTCCACCCCACCCACCACAGGTTGGGGGCCTCCATCACCCCTCCCTAACTGCACCCTGGGTGGGCACCCATCCAGGCTGGACCAATCAGAATCGCACCCATCAATCATTTATGGAGTACCTACTATGCATCAGGAGTCCCAGGGGGCACAAACGATTAAGTACTCAGCTACTAACTGAAAGCTTGGTGGTTTGAACCCACCCAGAGGCTCTTTAGAAGACAGGCCTGGAGATCTTCCTCTGAAAGGTCACAGCCTTGAAAACCCCATGGAGCAGTTCTACTCTGTACACACCGGGTCACCGTGAGTCAGCATCGACTCAAGGGCAACTAACAACTACTAGGTCCCACACTCTTTTTGAAGCGCTTGGGATACGGCGCTGAACCAATTTTTTTTTTACTTACCTGTCTTTCCCTGAAATGAGTTGCTTTTTGAGGACAGATGGTGTTTTGTTTGTGTATGGTGCCCCAGAGCCTAATCTAGGCCCCAGCACGCAGTAGGTACTCAGGAAATGTTTGATGGATGAATAAGCCAATGATTAGCATGAAGCATCAGCAGCAAAGCACTCAAAGCTCAGACAGACATCACTTCAAGACCCACCTGGCCCTCCAGGGGAGCCCTTGTGGCTCAGTGGTTAAAAACTCGGCTGCTAATCAAAAGGTCGGTAGTTCGATTCCACCAGCTGCTCCTTGGCAACTCTACGGGGTGGTTCTACCCTGTCCTATAGGGTCGCTGTGAGTCAGAATCAACTCGACGGCAACACATTTAGTGCTCCAGGCCTCCAGGTGAGGGGCCAGAAGGGTGGGCTGAGGGTCTAAGCTCCCTGAAACGCCACCACCAGACCCTGGGTGGGTGCTCGGCCGCTCCACTCACCCTTCAGGGCAGCGGCGAAGCAGAACACGTCATAGCGGTGCAGGCGGCGGTGCCGCGGGCCGTAGCTTCGCACGCCGGGTGCCAGGCCCAGGCCGCCGCAGGGCTGTCGGGGCAGCATAATGGGGTACTGCACCGAGGCGTCCTGCAGCCAGCCCGCATTGCACCAGTCCAGGCCCTCCTCCCAGGCCCGAAAGAGCTGCTCAAAGGAAGCCAGAACCGCATCCTGCTCCTCACAGGCCAGCTGGGCGTCATGGAAGTTGAGCTGGTAGCGCCCCTGGCGGGGCTGGTAGGGAAAGACCACGCCTGAGGAGAGAGGAAAGAGGAGCTTGGAGGGGTGGGCAGGAGCTGAGAGGGTGGGAGACCCCAGTGCCCTCCTATCTGCACTGGGATATGTGCTGTTTCATCACACGCACACACACGTGTGCACACACACGCACACCCACGCTGCCCCTCAGTAAAACTGCAATTTCCTGTCCATTCTCAGAGTTCTCCAAATCCAAGGCAGAGCCCATGTCTGGCTTACACCCTCTCCCAGAAGTAGGCTGGCACATACTCAGAAACATTTATTCCATTTTTAAGGTAATTAGTTCATCAGCTTGTCAATGTCCCAACTATAGAGTTGGAACACGGCCTAATTCACAGGGCTGTTGCAAGGACCCCATGAGGAAGGGCCGTCATCTGCAGAATCTCAGCAACGCTCTCAATAGCTGAGACCTGACCATCAATGTTATTATTAGGGTGGAAGCTTCTTAAGGGCCTGTGAGAAACTTGAGCATGTGACAGATGATTATTCAGGGGAAGGAGAGGCCCTAAAAGCTGTGGGAAGAGGAGGGCTGGTATAGGGCCCGTAAGTAAAAGGAACCTGAGGGATGGAGGTCCTGGGGCAGGGGACTCCCCTCCTGGTGGCCAGGGTCTGCTAGGGGCCACAGGCTCCCCTCAAACTTCACTGTTCATGGTTGAAATTTTACTAAATTAATAAACAAATAAATAAACTTTATATAGAAAAAAGTTTTGCGCTCTGCCGTTTATTGAGCTAGACACTCGGGGCACATCTTACCCTCATCTCTTCTGAGGGAGTAAAGAAGGAACTACTGTTAGTCCCCGTCTTATACGTGAGAACCGAGGCTCAGGCAGGATGAGGCATTTGCCCAGGTGCCACAGCTAAGACAGGTAAACCAAAAAAAACAAACCTGTTGCTGTCGAGTCAATTCTGACTCGTAGCAACTCTATAAAACAGAGCAGAACTGCCCCATAGGGTTTCCAAGGAGCGGCCGGTGGATTCGAACTGCCAACCTTTTGGTTAGCAGCCAAGCTCTTAACCACTGCACGTCCACATCCAGGGCTCCACAAGACAGGTAAAGATGGGTTCAATCCCAGGTCATCTAACCCAGAAGCTTTGGATTTGTCCCTGGTCCGACCTGGCTCTCGAACAAGTAGGAGAGAGATGGGAACACACAGCCTGACCTAGAGGCAGAAAAGGCAAAAGTAACTTAGAGACCTCAAACTGGAGCCCACAGACAAGATCTGGCTTGCGAGGTCTGGCTGGTTTGGACAGCACCATGTTTTCTAAAATATAGGAGATTTTTACATAAATATCCAGAGATTTCACATAAAAAAATATAAGCTTCTCTAGTCAAATCAGATAATCTGGCAGCACTGGGCCTGCATTCTGGCGAAGCATCATTGGCTGAGCCTGAGTGGAGAGGTTCCCTTTGAATGGGGCATGGGCTTAGCAGTGTGCCCCAGTCCCCATCACTCCCTATTACTCACACTGCCTCATTCACTTGTGTTGCCTGCAAACCCTGCATGAATCTTTATCCTGTCTCTAAAACAGCTGTGTGACCAGCTCCCACTGCCCTCTCTGAATGGGATATGAGAGGGAGTAGAGGGTAGGAGATTCTTAAGCCAGACTGGTTCAAAGCCCAGCTTTTCCATTTACAAACTGTGTGACCTTAGGTAAATTACTTTACCTCTCTGTGCCTCAGTGTCCTCATCTGTAAAATGGGGGTGATAATAGTAGCTTCCTCCATAGAGTTGTTTTGGGGGTTAAGCGTGTGAACCTGTCCAAGGCTCAAAGGTCTTGATGCTCTTTCAGGGTCCTCTCCTCCCCACCCCCAGGTGCCAGCATCACCTAACCCCAGTCAGAGCCTCACCCCGCAGCTCCAGCTCCACCAGGCCACTCTCATCTTCCAGCCCATCAATGACCTCGCAGCGGTAGCGCCCATAGTCCTCCAGCTGCAAGTCCCGGATCTCCAGTGAGACTTCACGCTCCCCGTCCTGCCGCAAGTGGACCCGGCCTTGGTAGTCCCCGAAGGAGCGATGCTTCAGCCCGATGGCCACAAGCACATCCTTCTCTGGAGCCCCGTTCTCCGACAGCTTCCACCATTTGATGCGCACAGGCCTTAGGGAGGCCAGGGCTGGCTCGTAGTGGTAGTGACAGGGTAGGGTCACATTGGCCCCTCGGTGGGTGAACAGGGTCTCCTCGGGCGTCTCCACCACCAGCTTTACTCCGTTGAAGAGGCCTAGGGGGAGAGGCAGGGTGCAGATGGGGAACAGCTGCAGCATATCTGTACCCCTGCAAGGACCGCCCCACCTTTATCCCCAGCTCTCTCTAGGCTCAGGTGTGGTAGATTGCAAAAATGGACATAATACTCCACCCCTCTGCAATATGACTTTGTAGCTCCTCCCACCAAGAGGTGGAATTTATTTTCCCTCCCCCTTGAGTCGGTACTGGCCTTGCCACTTCCTTGGACCAACTGAATGTGATAGAAGTGATGTTCCTGTTCTGAGCCTAGGCCTCAGAAGGCCTTGCCGCCTCCACTTTTTCTCTTGGAACCTTGCCAGCTGCCATGAGAACAAGCCTGGGCTAGCCTGCTGCAGGATGAGAGACTACATGGAGCAAAGAGAGCCGCCCCAGTTGAAGCCAACCTAGACCAGCCATCCCTCAGCTGAGCTGCCAAATTACTGCAGGTGCATAAATGAGCATAGCCAAAATCAGAACAACCACCCAGCTGAGCCCAGCCCAAAATGCTGACTGACAGAATCATGAGCTAAATAAATGATTGTCGTCTTAAGCCACTGAGTTTTAAGGTGGTTTGTTACGCATCAAAAGCTAAACGATAGTTTCACAGTTCCTCAAAAAGTTAAACATAGAATCATCATATGATCCAGAAATTCTACTCCTAGGTATATACCCAAAAGATTTGAAAGTAGGGACTCAAACAAAAACATGTTACAAATGTTCACAGCAGCATTATTCACAATAGCCGAAAGTAGAAACAACCCAAACGTCCAACAACAGAGGAACAAATAAACAAAATGTGGTCTATTCATACAACATAATATTATTCAGCCATAAAAAGGAGTGAAGTCAGTACCTGCTACAACGTGGATGAACCTTGAGAACTTTATGCTAAGTGAAATAAGCCAATCACAAAAGGACAAATATTATGATTCCATTTATATGAAATATCCAAAATAGGTAAATCCGTGAAGATAGAAAGTAGATTAGTGGTTGTCAGAGGCTAGGGGATGGGGAGGTAAGGAATGATTGCTTAATGGATACAGGGTTTTCTTTTGGGGTGACAAAAATGTTTTGAAACTAGATAGAGGAGGTAGTTGCACAATAACATGAATGTCCTAAATGCCACTGAATTGTGCACTTTAAAATGGTTGATTTTATGTTATGTGAATTTCACCTCAATTGAAAAAATAGTTAATTTCAGAAGCTAACTGGAATAGCAGGCAACAACATGAGCATCTCCACATGAGGTGGGTGGCTAGGACCAGCAGCCATGGCCTAGATGCCCCCAGAGTCTCTTTCCCTACCATCCTGGTCCGGGGGAGCACAGCCTCCCCTTCACTCTCTGGTCCAACTGTCCACCATGATTCTTCCCAAACTCCTAGTAGCACTGGTGAGCAGGGGCCAGAACTTCTAGAGGAGACTATGCTAAGGGCTCAGGGGTAACAAACACAGAGCATAAGATGAAACAAAAGAACCAAGTTTACGGATCAAGGTGGACTCATCTTTAACCCTCTCTAGGGGTCACAGGAGCCCTGGTGGTGCAGTGGTTAAGCACTTGGCTGCTAACCCAAAGCTCAGTGGTTCAAACCCACCAGCCTCTCTGCAAGAGAAAGATGTGGCAGTCTGCTTCTGTAACAATTACAGCCTTAGAAACCCTATGGGGCAGTTCTACTCCGTCCGATAGGGTCGCTATGCATCAGAATCGATTCAACAGCAATAGGTAGGGGCCTTGCTCCCAGCGTGGTGCAAACAGCTTGAGCTTGGCTACTAACCAAAAGGTTGGCAGTTCAAATTCACCCAGCAGTGCTGTAGAAGAAAGTCCTGGTCATCTACTTCTGTAAGATTACAGCCATTGAAAACACTATGGAGCTTAGTTCTACTCTGAAACATGTGAGGTTTGCTATGAATCAGAATCAACTCCACAGCAACTAAGTTTTTTTTGTTTGTTTTGGGTTTTTTTTGGGGGGGGGGGATTTTTTTAGGAATCTCACTGCCTTTTTCTCTTGGGTCTGGACTTCAAGACAAGCATGAGGTATGCAAGGGAAGAGGTAGTCTTGGGGGTAAGCCAGGAGGTAGACAGAGAGGGTCCCTGTAGAGGATCTCATGCTGAAAAAGGTTCTGTAGTGCAGCGGTTCTCAAAGTGTGGCCCCTGCACCAGCAGCTTCAGCATCACTGGGAACTGACTACAAATGTAAATTCTTGGGTTTCACCCCAAAACCAAAAAAACAAACCGAACTTGTTGCCATGGAGTTGATTCCACCTGAATCTGAAACTCTGGGGTGGGACCCAGCACTCTGTGCTCTAATAAGCCCTCCAGGTGACCCTGATGCTCACTCTCATTAGAGAATTCCTGCTGTGGAAAGATAGCACTGCAGAGGTTGGAGATAAAAAAACCCTGGAGTCAGGCAATCTAGGTTTGAATCTTGGCGCCACCATTTCACAGCTCTGTAATCTAATCAATCTTCAGTTTCCTCATTTAGTGATTAAGGGCTACAGCTGCTAACCAAAAGGTCAGCAGTTCGAATCCACCAGGCGCTCCTTGGAAACCCTATGGGGCAGTTCTACTCTGTCCTATAGGGTCATTATGAGTCAGAATCGACTCAACACAACGGGTTTGTTTGTTTGTTTTTTTGGTTTACAGTCCCTGTGGTGATGCTCAAATAAGATGAGGCAGAACACCTGGAACACAGAAAAGGCCCAATAGACGTGAGCCAGGACTATTAATTAGTGGAGATTTCCTTTGTTTTCCCCTAACACCCTTTGTTATTGTCGTTGTGTGCTGTCAAGTTGATTCCGACACATAGCGACCCTACAGGACAGAGTAGAACTGCCCCATAGGGTTTCCAAGGCTGTAATCTTTACAGAAGCAGATCGCCAGGTCTTTTCTCCCATGGAGCAGCTGGCGGGTTCAAATTGCTGACCTTTCGGTTAACAGTTAAGAGATTAACCAATGCACCACCAGGGCTCCTTAACTCCCTTTAGTGTCCCCTGTAAAAAGAGCAGAACAGACACAGAGACACACACGGGGGAAGATGCCATGTGAAGACAGACACACATCTACAAGGCCAGGAACGCCAAAGATTGCTGGCAACTGTTAGAAGCTAAAGTAGAGAAAGAAAGACCTCGCCCTATAGCCACACCCCGAATTTGGATTTTTAGCCTCCTGATCTATGAGAAAATAAATTTCTGTTCTTTAAAGCCGTCCATTTGTGGTATATTTTTGTTGTTGTTACAGTAGCACTAGGTAACTAAGACAGCTCGGCTCTAATACCCAGGTATTCAATCAAACGGTAATCTAGCTGTTGGCGTGAAGGTATTTTGTAGACATGGTTAACATCAACAAACAGGTGTCTTTAAGTAAAGGAGATTACCCTCGATGATGTGAGCAGGCCTCATCCAATCAGTAGCATCCACTCCTGCCTGAGCTTCCAGCTGTGGGTCTGCCCTACAGATTTCAGATTTGCGAGCCCCCACAATCATGAACAAATTCCTTAAAATAAATCTCATTTTACATATGGGTGCGTGTGTGTGTGTGTGTGTGCCTGACCCAAGCCATGGTGTTTTCAATCGCCTCATATGCATGTGAAAGCTGAACGATGAGTAAGGAAGACCAAAGAATTGGCACCTTTGAATTGTGGTGTTGGCGAAGAATATTGAATATACCATGGACTGCCAAAAGAACGAACAAATCTGTCTTGGAAGAAGTGCAACCAGAATGCTCCTTAGAAGCAAGGATGGCAAGATTACGTCTTACATATTTTGGACATGTTATCGGGGGTATCAGTCCCTGGAGAAGGACATCATGCTTGGTAAAGTAGAGGGTCAGTGAAAAAGAGGAAGACGCTCAACAAGATGGATTGACACAGTGGCTGCAGCAATGGGCTCAAGCATAACAACGAATGTGAGGATGGCACAGGACTGGGCAGTGTTTTGTTCTTTTGTACACAGGGTCGCTATGGTTGGAATCGACTCGACAGCACCTAACACCACCACCAACATATATATACGTAAATATATTTGTATATATATTTAAATATACATATACACACATTTGTTTATATTTACACATACATATCTGGTACATACATATATACACATGTATATATGTATATATATTTATTTATATGTACACATACATATCTATGTGTATATGTATACATACGTATACACACATACATACACTGTATATATGTATATATATTTATATGTACACATACATATCTATGTGTATATATACATACACACATACATATACATGTATGTATATATATTTATATTTACATGCACATATCTATGTATATATACACACACATACACATATACATACACATGTATATGTATTTACACATACATGTCTATGCATATATATATATATATATACACACTCATACACACACACAAATATGCATATTTACATATTGATTCTGCTTCTCTGAAGAACCCTGATTGATACGGACCCCAAACCCTCTTTCTACCCAGAAGACCAAAAGAGGTCACATTTAAATCTTGAAAAATTCCAGGACTTTTGAGAAAGTATAGAAAGCGCAAGCGATTGTCCTTAAATAAATTTGGCTCTGGGTCTGACGAGGCAGTCCACCACAAGGGCCTAGATGGCAAAGGGGCTGCTGACTTTGCACCCCACCCCCATCCCAGCCTGAACCCTGCATATCACAGCAGAAGGCAGGGAGGAGGCCGCCCACCTTCGCTGTGGCCGTGGCCCAGGCCCCAGCTGTTGGGGCCGTTGGAGTAGTAGAAGCCATTGTAGAAGGGCAGTCCAGGGGCACAGGGCAGCAGGAGCAGCAGCACGAGCAGCAGCGGGCTCATCCTGTCACGGACGGCTGCAGCGCCAGTGTGTCCTGCGCAAGGCTAGGGGCCTGGGCAAGCTGGAAAAGGAGGAAAACACACCAATTAGAGCAGCCCGCTGTAGAGGGCCCAGGAGCCTCTGTTCCATCACCCACTCACTCCCCCACTCAACAGTCTTTTATGGAGAGTTACTACATGCCAGGCTAGGTCCCGGGGTGGCATGAACGGTTTGCACTCAACTACTAACCAAAAGGTTGGCGGTTCAAACCCACCCAGAGCAGTGCCATGCAAGAAAGGCCTGGTGATCTGCTCTCATAAAGATTACAGCTAAGAAAGCCCTATAGAGCAGTTCTACTCAGTAACGCATGGAGTTGAAATGAGTTGGAATTGACTCCACAGAAACAGGTCACACTCTCTCAGACCCATTATCTGCCCTTCTCTGCTGCGCATTGGTCCCTGGGGTCAACCTCCTGGGCCCCTGGGCTCTCTGGCTTCCAACAGGACACGCCTGACAGGCAGGGGCCTTTCTATGGAAAATAGCATCCAGGGCAATTAGTGTTAAATTGCTGAATGATCTCTCACAGCTGGAGACGGAAATTGTCATGGCCAATAGAAACGGCTCGTTGGCACCCCACCTCAAGCAGCACCCAGGGCACGCCCCTACCTGGTACACCTTAGCTATGCCGACAGGAGATGGACGGGAGGGAAGAGAGAAGACGGTATTTCTTCCCAGCTCGCTGCCTGCTCCAGAGCCTCTGAGTAGCGTTGCCTCTGCAGCACCTTTGGCCCTTGAGGACACAGCTCCTGCTCTCACGGCTCCTGTAACTCTACTTCCTCTTTCTTCCCCTCCAGGTCTGGGGGTGGTGACTGCTGTGGCTTGTCTTCAGGTCCCCCAACTCCCTTGCTTTTTCCCTTCATCCTGCCCTCCAGAAGCAGCCCCTTCATTAAAGTCTGTTTATGGGAACCAAAACCAAAACGAAACCAAACCCGCTGCCATTGAGTCGATTCCGACTCATAGCGACCCTATAGGACAGAGTAGAACTGCCCCACAGGGTTTCCAAGGACGGCCTGGTGGATTCGAGCTGCCGACCTTTTGGTTAGCAGCCAAGCTCTTAACCACTACACTACCAGGAACCAGCTGAGGCGAATTCGGCTTGCTGCCAGGACCCTGGCTGACACCAGGGAGAGGAGGAAAGAGGGCTCAGCAGGACCCGTGTTCAGGTGCCCTTGGGTGTCGGGCCCAGAAGTTTGTCCTCTGTCCCAAAGGCCCTGGGTGCCAATGATGGCTTTAAGCAGAGGGCCACAGAATCAGACACACATCCTAGAAACATCCCTCCAGAGGCTGCGTGTAAGGTGGGTCGTGGGGCCGCACGAAGAAAACAGCCATTTGCAACTATAACGATTATATGCAGCAACGTATAAAATGCTTAGGGTGTCATTTAAGATGGACAAAGCAGAATGTAAAATTGCTACTGTGCTGTGATTGCTAGCATGCGGCCTTATGAATGCCCGCGTACAGGAGCTAGGGGAGGAAACACCAAGACAGAGAGGCAGGGAGGGAGGGAGGGGGAGAAGAAGGAAGAGGAGGAAGGGAAGAAGGAAAAAAGGGAGGAAGGGAAGGAGGGAGGAAGAGAGAAAAAGGAAGGGAGGGAGGGAGGAAGGATGGCTGGAAGGAACGAAGGTCCTCGTAGGAGTTACTTTTCTCTCCCTTCCTTGAGGCTCCACATTTAGAACCAGGAGTGAAGTGGAGACAGGACTGAGAAGCTTGTCGAGGCTGAGCTGGATGTCCCGGGTTCCACCCATCCTTGAGCACCCAAAGCCCAAATCCTGTCACACCCGGTGCCTCCTCGAGGGGAGGGCCCCTAGCCTCTGCCTGCAGTGGTCCCAGCCTCTTCCAGCAGCTCATCCGGAATAGATGCTCCCCCGTGAGAAAGGGCTTTCCCCCAGATGAGCAAATGCAAGTGTTTCTGCACAAAGCGACAGTTGTCTCCCTGAAAAAATGCATATTTTTTCAAAATCATCATTAAAAAATAACAGGATTAGGGAGAAAATAAGGTTGGGACAGACAACGGAAAACATGCAACTTTGTAACCAGAGTGCTAACAAAAACTAAAATGATCCTAATAGGAAACACCAGCCCTATGAAAGCGCCCTGAAGTCCACTGATGTCCTCCATCAGCCCTTTGCAGCCTCCACCTTGGGGGCAAGCGCCCCCTCCTACAGGACGTAGGTCCTGGGGGCATTTGATGCCACTGGAGACCAGATGTATCAAAATTAAACATCGGATCCAGGGTGAAGCCACCTTCATCAATCTTTTTTTTTTTTTAAACACAGGGGAAATGTCTTTGCAACTTCTTCATCTGGAGTTCTAGTTTTATCAGAACACCCTGTTTTGTAGAATGTGCTCTTAACCTGCTAAACTGAGGTTCAGAAATGCAAAATCGTTTACCTAAGGTTCCTCAGGTAATAGGTGAAGGAGCTGGGACTTGACCACATTCATTCAACAAATGTCTATCACGCATCTACCATATGCCAGATGAAGCAGGGGACAGGTGCTCCTTTAGACAGGATGGAGCAAGGTCACACAGTGAAGGTGTGAGCCTTGGTCATCATGGGGGAACAGCATTCCAGGGAGAGGGAACAGCAAGTGAAGCTTTTGGCAGGAAGAGCCTGGAGGCCAGTGAGGCTGGAGCCCAAGGAGGGTGGGGAAGAGTGGCGGAGAGAGGGTGAGGGAGGGTGGCAGGAAGTGAGGTCCAAGGGGGGACCAAGAGTTCCATGATGTAGCACCTTGGACTTTATTCTAAGAAGTGAAGACACTAAAGAGTTCCCAGCAAAGGAGTCATATGAATCTTATTTCCATTCTAAAAGCATCATTCTGGCTTCTTCCAATCTCATATCAAATGCATGCCTTCACCCTGGTTCCTTATTTCCAAGCTAAGAAGAACCCTAGGTCTCACCGTCACTTTCTGTACAACTGGCTCCAATCTGGGCACCCACCTTGGTCTACTCTCTGATTTTAAAGCCACCTCAGATACAGGGGTGTGGTCCAGTCAACACCCCTCCCTGCTGGATGCTAACCCTGCAGTCACGTAACCTTGGAATGGGTGGGGGGACGCCAAGCAAAACAAAATGGGTTCTGAAGGAAAGATCGGGCTTGTGTCCAAGAGCTACAGCTCAGGCGGGCCTGGGCTGTGCTTTTCCAGCCCTCTCTGAGAGGACGAGGCACAAAAAAGCGAGGTTTCCAGTTAGACTCACTGATTGGATCTGGGCTCTGCCATCTGCTAGCTGGGTGCCCCTGACAAGTCATTTGACCTCTCTGAACTGAAATTTCCTTATGTCCAGAAAAGATTAAGGGGGGATGCTTGGAGCCTGAGGACAAGAACATTCCTGAATGCTAAGGTTAAAGCATAGAGCAGAGTCCTGAGTAGCAGATCGGAGTGGCAAATACTGCTTAGTCACTGCCCTACCTCTGCCCCATCCATGACCACTCCTGCTAAGGGGAGCAATGGACAGCCCCCACTCTCCTACCCTGGCCACCCCAGCCACCTGCCCCTCAGGACCACCACTGAGCTCCCAGCTGGAAGACCCAGTCACTTCAGCAGTAGGTAGCTTCCCCAGTCAGCTGGAGCCTTGCCTGGGCACCCAGAACTGAGCTTGGCGTTAGAGATGGATACACCTGCATCCTGCTTAGTGACCTTGGACAAGTTACTCAACTTCTCTGTGCCTTCATTTCCTCATCTGTAAAATAAGGATTACAGTAGTACCTTCCCATAGGGCTGTGGTAAGGATTATATAAAAAGAATTATATCCAGCCCCTGACACATAGCAGGTGCTTAACCGACAGTAGCTAAGATATACTGGCAGAAGAACATAAGTGGCTAAGATGCCACACTCTAGAATCATATTGGCTGCCTGGATTCAGGGCTGGCTCCATCCACTTACTAACTGTCACTGGAGAAGTCACTAAACCTCTCTCGGCCTCTCTGTTTCCTTGTCTGTAAAATGGAGGTCACAACAATACCAACCAGAAAACATTTTTGTGAAGAATACGCCTGGTAGGAGCCAAGCACTCAAAAAATACTAGCTATTATTGCTATTCGTAACAGTTTACAGGGTGAAATCTCACATCTCAGTGGATCTTGCTCCTCTCTCATTGCCTAGGAGTGAGGGCAGGCACAATTGTCATCTCTTCAGTTAAGGAAACTGAGGCCAAGGGCATGTGTAGGTGAGTGAATTACCCAAGGCTTTACCTTTGGTAGATAATTGTCATGGACTGAATTGTGTCCCCCCAAAATGTCTGTCGACTTGGCTGGGTCATGATTCCTAGTATTGTATGATTGTGTAATCTGATGTGATTTCCTTATGTGTTGTAAAATCTATCATTATGGTGAGGTTATATGTGATCTCTTTATGTGCTGTAAATTCTATCACTATGATGAGGTTATACTGATGAGGTTTACAAGATTAGTGTCTTAATCCAATCTCTTTTGGGATATAAAATAGATAAACGAGCAGAGACACACTGGAAACTCATACCATCAGAAAGCAGTGCCAGGAGCAGAGCGCATCCTTTGGACCTGAGGTTCCTGTGCTAAGATGCTCCCAGACCAAAGAAAGACTGATGACAAGGACCTTCCTCCAGAGCCGACAGAGAGAGAGAGAGCCTTTTCCTGGAGGTTATGCCCTGAATTTGGACTTGTAGCCTACTGGACTGTGAAGAGAATAAATTTCTCTTTGTTAAAACCATCTACTTGTGGTATTTCTGTTAGAGCAGCACTAGATGACTAAGACCATAATAAAGCACATCAGCTGCCGTTGAATAGACTCCAACTCATGGCGACCCCATTTGTGTCAGAGTAGAACTGTGCTCCACAGGGTTTTCAATGGCTGATTTTTCAGAAGTAGCTCACCAGGACTTTCTTCCGAGGCACCTCTGGGTGCATTCAAACTGCCAACCCTTCAGTTAGTAGCCGGCTGTTTAACTGTTTCCTCTACCCAGGGCCTCCTCTTTGGTAAATTTAGTCCACTGTTTTTGGTAAACCAGGGCGTTCTAATGGGCCCCCCTCTCTATAAATGCTCCTCTCCCATTCACCTCCTCCCCCCAAGATGTGACTGCTTCAGCTCAGAGGCACTCCCTTCACGGATCATCCAGCTGCTCCCCAGCCAGTGGTCCCCAGCCCGCATCTGCACCAACTCCTCCCTTCGGGCCCAGCCACCACTTGTCTCAGAACCCCTCCACGCACCAGAACAATAAGCCAAGTTCTGACTTGGAGGAGAGGTGGGTGCCTCACCCCGCCACCTCCCACCTCTGCACTTCCCCACCAGACTCACATCCTCACTAGGCGAGTTGTTGAGTACAAGTCCCTCAGACACCAGCAGAGGGCAGCATTGCCCTCCAGGTCTCCACCAGCCCGGCTCCCGGCGAGGAATTTGACATCTGTGCCCCTGTTTAAACAAGGCTTATGAGCGCCTTTGAAACTGGCGGCCCCCGGAAAGTGGAAGCCGGAGGTGTTTCCTACCAGCATTCCCAGCCCGCTGACCCGTACAAGGCCGCGGGAGAGGGGCCAGGGCGCCTCCCAGTCACCAGCAGAGGCACTGCCGAGGGTCAGCGCTGGACACCGCGCGGTGCAGACAGGGTCGGAAGCTGCCCGTGGCCACCCTGTGAGCTGGTGGCCGGGCTGAGTCCAAATGCCCCGCGCTGTTTCCTTCCTGGCCGCTCATGAGCCCTAAATTTCTCCCTGAGCGACCCCATCTCCCAACCAGGGCTTTACCCTCCACCCTCCCTACCTCTTCTGGGTCTTCTCTCCCTAGGGCAGACACCCCGGTGAGCCAATGCCTGGAGCCGACTGGCATCCATTGCTTTGGCCCTGGGGCGGCCAAAGAAGGCCTGGGCTAGGCAGGGAGGGAGGCAAGGAAGCGCAGGTCCGCCCGCCCGCCGACCCTCCCAGGGGGATCATTCAGGCAGATCCCCGGGGGCAGCGCCCCACGCCGCGCGCAGAGCTGGAGGCAGCAATTTCGACCGGGTTGGGACGAGACGGGAAGGAGGCGGGAGGGGGGCCCTGGCGGGAAGAGGGCTGGAGCTGGGCGGTGGTCTCGGAGGCCACCGGGTTCGCCCGGAACGTGCCTCCTCGCGGCGCGTACGCGAGTCGCGCGCCAGTCGGCCCGCGCCCGGGCGCTGCTTCCACTCCACTGTGCCCGGGGCGTTCCCCGCTGGTGAGCACAGCTAGCTCGCTGGGCACCCCCCTTGGGAGGGGGCGCCCCCGCTGGAGACCCAAAATGGGGAGGGAGGAACCCGGCTGCAGAGGTCCCCAGCAGCCTGGCTAGCCCCGAGCCACCTACCGTCCCCGGGCGGCTCCTCGACGGCTCAAGCGCTCGGGGACTCGGGCTGCCCGGGTCCGAGGCAGCAGGCGGATTTGGGGATCTTGAATGACCAGAAAGGAAGCGGCTCGGGACAAACCCCCGCGCTCCCGCCAGGCCAGCCCCTTAAAGGAACACACGCCCCTTTCCCTCCCAAGGGGTGGGCCCAAAGGGAGGAGTTGCTGCAAACGCAGGCAGTCTCCAGTCTTGGCTGGGGACCACCCGGCTGGGGAGCAGCTGGGTGATCCGTAAAGGGAGAGCCCCGGATTTGAAGCAGTCACATCTTGGAAGAAGAGGTGAATGGGGGGTGGGAGAGGAGAGTTTGTAGACAGGGACCCATTAGAACGCCCTGGTTTACCAAAAACAGTGGGACTAACAGCGGGATCCCCTCTCTAGTGCTCTGCAGGTGAACATGGCTGCCCCCTTCCAGAGAGGGAGGGGTGAGATTTCTGGATGCCTTCCCCTCCCCCATAAGAAGCAAGGGGCTTGGGGACATACCCCTGCCCCTGAGTTAGGCCATCATGAAATCACCAGCCAGACCAACAGTGCCAAGCACATAGTCCATGCTGCCCCCAGTAAGTGGAGTTTCCGTGAGTGGCCTGGGGGAATTGAAGGCCCAGCACAGCCATCAGGGTGGCTGCCTCCCAGAATGGCTGTTTGGACAAGGTGTTCTCTTCCCTGGGAGCCCTGGCCTGGCCAGCCTTGTTGTTCTCAGAAGAAAAACCTAAGGAGGCCCTTCAGCTTTGCTGGAAGATGAGCCATGGGATCTCCAAGCCCAGAGCTTCTTCCCAAACACACCTCCAGACAGCTGTGTGAGTGCCTAGCAAACAAACAAACCAATTGCTATGGAGTCCATTCTTATTCATGGAGACCCATGTGCTGCAGAGTAGAACTGCGCTCCACTGGGGTTTCAAGGCTGTAACCTTTCAGAAGCAGCTCACCAGGCCTTCCTTCTGAGGCACCTCTGGGTGGGTTCCAACTGCCGACTTTTCAGTTAATAGTCGAGCACTTAACTGTCTGTCTGACCCAGGGACTGTGTGTGTGTGTGTGTGTGTGTGTGTGTGTGTGTGTGTGTGTGCAGTTGGCAGCAAACAGGAGCAGAGTTAGCAGAGCTAGGGTGGACTAGAGGGTAGATGCCAGGCTTGACAGGCAAAAGGGCACCAGTGGCAGTGCCTCTGCAGGGATGAGACATGTCTGACCATACGCGCAGGATGGATTGGAAGGGAAGTAAACAGGACACAGCACCAATCAGGAAACTCTACAAGCTTCTCTAACAAGCACGGCCAGGCGTTCTGCAGCCTCTGCTGGGCCAGGCTTTGCACCAGTGCTTGTGTGCATTATCTGCCATAATGCCATGGAGTCGTCCTATTCTTTCCATTTTATAGATGAGGGAACTGAGGCCCAGAGAGGTCGTCTGACTTGAGACTTTGAGCTGCTAATCACTCCACTATATTTAAACCAGGAACCGAATGGAGACTGGAGTTCCGGGAGAGGCAGGGTCAACAGGCCCCAGCGCTGACCCCAGGGAAGCTCGGTTTTGTTACAGTGGGGGTTGGGTTCTCCACGCTGGCTCTCAGGACTGCAGTCAGAATACAAAAGCAACTATGTGGAGCTGATGGTGAAAGCCGTGGATGCAGAGACCGTCCAGGGAGAGAAGCCCAGGAAAGATGGGCCAGGAGGGTGGGGGGTGAAGAGACTCCGGATAGCATCACAGGGTTCCAGGAGTGGAACCTTCTAAAAGGCCACACATGGCCAACCCTTCCAAGGCTACAAAGATGAGATGGGGAGTGGACTGGGAGTGGCTTTAGTGATTCCAGCATCACCTTGGGTCTCCTGGGCCAGGTGGGGGCCTTCTGACCACGGCCCACCAGCCCGAAAGGTCAGTGGTCCAATGAGAGTGGTCTACAGAAAATACGCAATGTAGCGAGAAGGGGAAAGTTGATCGATGGGAGTGGAGCTCAGGCCTGACTCCCCTGGACTCTCAGTTGCCGCTTCTGCAGAGCAGGGCTCCTGGATTCCAGCAAGGCTCAAGCTACAGTTACTGGGGAGGCAGAACCATCCCAGAGCCAGAGAAGCTGGGGAGAGATGCCTCTCCTGCTGTCTGCTAGTCCCAAGGGAGACTAGATCTGGAGTTGGGGTAGGGAATGCTCCAGAAGGAAGTTCTGACACCAGCAACCACCAGGAATGAAGCCAAACCCAATCCACCAGCTCCAGGGAGAGCTCAGAGACAAGGCTGAGTGAGCCTGGGGACCCCCAGGGACAGGAACCCCCACACCCCTATTTCAAAGGCCTGTGCCTTTTATTCTGTCTCTGCCCAGCCACGAAGCCCTGGCAACAGCAGCCCTCAGGAAAGAGCCACTTCCAGACTGGTTTCCCTGACGAGGTTCCAGCAAACCCTCACCCTCCCTCCCGGCAGCCCAGAGGCATATCCCATTGTGGCTCCCAAAGTTTGGTCCTGAAAATTCACCCTGTATCCCAAACCTCCACTACTAGGGTGGCTCCATAAGCCCCTTTCCCAGCTAGTCAGTCCCTCCTCTATCGGCCAGCCCCCTTCCCAGATTCCCAGGGCGCTGGCCTGCTCCGCCTCACCTACTGGCCACTTCCCGGTGGGCCCCCATAGGGGAGGGCAGAGCTGTCCTCCAGCCCTGGAGTGAACATGCCAGTCATCTCCCAGTGTGCTCACTTGGCAGAGCCTCGGGCCCCTCCTCCCCACCCCACACTGCCCCCCACACCAGAACCTCCTGGGAGCAGCCCAGGTGCATTCTGGTTCCAATAGTTTCTCCAGCCCACTGCTCCAGTGGCAGAGAAAATGGAAACTGCTGAAGGGGAAAACCAGCAGCTTGTCTTCCTGACAGGGAAGGGGGCAAAGCAGGACAAGGCGTTGGCGAGACAGCCTCTGTGCCAGGCACTCCCCAGGCCCCTGACCGCACTGAGGAGTGGGGCAGCCGCTCTGGGCCCCCGAACCCGATGGGAATGCAGGGGCCACTGAGGGGAAGAGGACACGCCTCCAGGACTTGGAAGTCTGGGCCTTCCAGTAAAAAAACCAGTTGCCGTGGAGTCGACTCCAACTCATGGTGACTCCATGTGTGTCAGAGTAGAACTGCACTCCAGAAGGTTTTCACTGGCTGATTTTTCAGAAGTAGATGGCCTGGTCTTTCTTCCGAGGCACCTCTGGGTGGGGTCGAACTGCCAACCTTTCCAGGAGCAGCCGAGCAGGTGAGCGGTTGCACCACCCAGCGACTCCTGACCCTCCAATAGGACCCCTCAGTGGCGTCCTCCTTCCTCCTGCGGTTCAGCTATTTGTAGTCGGGCAGGAAACACCAAGATGGCTGGGGCTCAGGTAGGACTGAGGTGGAAGAACAGCACAAGCCAAAACCTGTTACCATGAAACAATGACGTACCGAACCACAGCAAGAGGCCCAGTGGATAATATAAATATATTTTGGAAGCTGCCTGTGTACTCCCCGTGAAGAACCAGCACAGAGGTGCCCTCCCCCAACCCAGCACCCTATCTTCTCCCCAGAGAGCACCCCACCCTCTCTGTCGCTTTCTAGGCTTCAGGACAAGGGTCAAGAGAGGTCTCCAGGGAGATAAGGGGAGAAGTGTCTGGGGGATAGGTGGCCTCTGGTCTCGGTGGGGGTGGGGTGGAGGAGTGGAGGCCTTATCTGCAGCCTGGGGCCTCGGGCCTTCCTCTGGGACCAAGGAGGTGGAAATACAGGGAACCCACACCCTCTCCTGAGCCCCTACCGTCCACCCCGGACCCACTCAACTCCTACAGTGCCTACGAAAACACAGTGGCATGAGAGAATGGACTCCCCCCTCCTCCAGGCCCTGTGGGAGGTGAAGGGTCAGAATGAGGGGAGGGAGGGAGGAGTAACTGCCCAGTGGCGCCTCCTCTGACACCCCGGCCCCTCCCCACCCCTGCTCTGGCTACAGTCAGGAAGAGGTGAAAGGGCACTGCAGCCCACTGAAAGGGAGGAGAGGGAGCTGGTCCTCCCCACATCCTCACAGCCTGTTCAGTCCCTCCACCGAGCAGCAGGGTGGGCTACAACATGCATCCCAGCAGCTCCACACGCAGGGTGATGCGGTTGTGCCAGGCGACGGGCAGCACACGGATAAAGCGGGCCTTGAAGGGCGTCTCAAACATGTTCTTCTTGTGCGAGTTGTTGTCCGAGTTGCCGCGGAAGATCTGGAAGCAGTAGGGGCATTAGGAGGCCCCAGGTAGGCCCCTGGGCACCCAGGAGTAGCAAGGGGAGGGCAGCAAGACAGAGAGACACTTACCCTGCTGTCTACAGCCCCATGCTCCTTGTACTCAGTCCAGTTCACACCGTCGTCGCTGTAGGCCACTTTGTAGGCTGCCACATACTGGATATAGCCAAAGTCGCGGGCCCCCTGGGTGATGATGCCTGTCACCTGCCTCCGGGAACCCAGGTCAATCTACAAGAGACCAATTTCTTTCCCTGGACCATCTCCATTAAGGTGGAAAGGGGCAGACACATTGGGGCTTGAATCCCAGCTACTTCACTTGGCTGAGCCTCAGTTTTCTCATCTCTAAAAAGGGCATAAATAACACCTCCGACTCTGCCAGTCATGGTGCTAGGCACTT
Organism: Trichechus manatus latirostris; assembly: GCF_000243295.1. Classification (NCBI taxonomy): domain Eukaryota; kingdom Metazoa; phylum Chordata; class Mammalia; order Sirenia; family Trichechidae; genus Trichechus; species Trichechus manatus. The sequence goes on from NW_004443945.1 coordinate 2,147,314, forward strand.
CACTGCAGGTAAGGCTCAGATTTCAGAGACTGGGCCCTTGCCAACCCCTGCTCCCCCCCGCCCACCTCAAACCTGCACTAAGGTATGATGGGAACACCGTCAGGAGACGCCACAAACCTATAGTGGAAGTAACTGCTGTAGAGGCCCCCTGCAGGGCTGTCCCAAGCCTTACACTGGTGCTGAGGGAGCCCAAAGGCAGGTAGCTCACAGAACCCAACTCTGCAGTGGGCTCCTGGGGGCCTAGAGACAGACCTCCCACCCCCAACCTCAGTCACTGACGTCCCTTACCACCATGGGAAGCCTGCCAGCTGCCCCCGCACAGACAGTCCCAAGATCCAGGTTCCAAACCCAACTCACTGCCAACCAGCACGTAAGCCCCAGGCAACTCCTAATCCTGCTGGGCCTCATTTTCCTCATCTATAAAACAAGTTTTCCACTACTCTTGTGTGTGTCCAGTTTCAACCAAATCCAAGGGCTGTCTTACTTCTGATACTCAACACTGCGTCAGAACATCTGCTCTTTGCTCAGGCAGAAGCCCTGAGACGCCTGGGCCAGGTTTCCCTCTTCCACCCCATCCTGCTGGTCTTGGGCTGAGCCTTCTCAACCTTAGGGCAACTAATGGAGGTGGCTGTACCCCTAACCACACACACACACTCTCTCTCTCCCCAGCTCAGAGCCCTGGCGGAAACAGCACTGCGCCCTCACCTCACTCCCTCTGGTTACAGGATCAGGAGAAACGTGGGGCACGTGGGAGGAAGAAAGAGGAAAGTCAGAGAAAAACAACGCTTTTCAGAAACCCTCTTAGTGAGCAGAAGCCTGGGCCGGGCAAAGGTCAAAGGTTGGCAGCCCCAGCAGACCTCAGTCCTCGACCCCAGCCCTACATCCCGGAGGGCCTGGCCCCACCTGCAGCCACTCAGAGGCACTGTTCCTCTCGGCTGTCCAGGCGTTGAACTTGCCCTGCATGTCCAGGCGCGCGTAGGAGGGACGCCAGCTGAAGGCATTCAGGCCGAAGGTCTTGAAGACACTGGAGGCCGTGATCTGCTGGTCGCGGATGGTGTTGTTCTTCAGGCCCAGGGGATCAGAGCATCCTGCTAGCAAGAGGAGGTGTCACTAGACCTTGGGATACACAGGCTCCCCAGGGTGCGAGCACAGGGCATGAAAGGGAAGGAGCTCTGTGTCCTGATCAGCCTCTGGCATCCTCTGGGACAATAGAAAGACGCTCCCACCACCTCTCACAGCCAATGGTTCTGCCTGTCCCACCAACTCCCTCTGTCCTCTCCTCACCTCAGCCAATGGTCTCAGCTCCCACCCCTAACAGGCCTCTCACAGATCACCCAAAACTTCTCACTCACCACTCTTCTCCCTCAGCATCAAGGCAGCCCCTGCTCCACCACCTCCCACCTTCCTTCAAGGCTTGACTTATAAGACACCTCCTCCGGGAAGCTTGTCCTGATCACCTCACTTGGCCAGGACTTCTCCCTCCTCTCGACTCAGCACTTCCTCTATGGTGCAGTTGTGTTTATACTGCTGCATCTGGAATTGTCGTTAAGAACTTTAATAGCAAGCCAAAACCAAACCCATTGCTGTTGAGTGATTCTGACTCATGGTGACCCCATGTGTTACAGGGTGGAACTGAGCTCCACAGGATTTTCAATGGTTGTAATCTTTTTTTTTTTCCCATACAAAAATTTATATGTACATTGTTATGTGACTCTAATTGGTCTCCCCATACTGTGACAGCACACCCCTCCTATCCACCCCTGATTCCCCATGTCCATTCAACCAGCTCCTAACCCTCTCTGCCTTCCCATCTCACCTCCAGACAGAAGCTGCCCGTTTAGTCTCTTGTATCTACTTGGGCTAAGAGGCACACTCCTCATTAGTATCACTTCAAGTCCCACAGTCCAGTCCAATC
>NW_004443945.1:2149833-2197822 GCF_000243295.1 Trichechus manatus latirostris
CTTTTCTTGAGTTCTTATAATAGTGGTCTTATACAATATTTATCCTTCTGTGACTGACTAAATTCACTCAGCATAATGCCCTCCAGATTCCTCCATGTTCTAAGATGTTTCACGGCTTCATCGTTGTTCTTTATCGTTGCGTAGTCAGTGGTTGTAATCTTAACGGAAGCAGATCACCAGGCCTTTCTTCCACAGTGCCGGTGGGTGGATTCAAACTGCCAACCTTAGTAGCCAAGAGCAAACCATTTGCCCTACTCAGGGACCTAAAACCAAACCCACTGCCGTCGAGTTGATCTGATTCATGGCAACCCCAACCACTTGTTTATTCAGTGCTAACTAAAGTCATTTAATCTGCCACAGAAATGGTTAAGCAGATATTACTAACCCCATTCTACAGACGAGAAAACTGAGGCCAAGAGCCATTAAGTGCTGTGCCCAAGTTACACACACAACTTCTAACCACCACGCCACACCTCGCCTTGATGTCGTCTCCACCATCCATGCACTCCACCCCAACATGTGAAGGCCTGCCTGGTGGTGACCCAGCAATGACAAGGATGCATTCCTGCCCCCAGTAGCTCCCAGTCCATACAAGTGAGAGAAGTGCTGGGACTCAGGATCCTGTGTCTGACCTCAGCAGCCCCCTCCCTCGGTGTCTACCAGAGGGTTTCACACACGCAGCAGACCTTTCTGGGGTGCGGGAGACCTGTGAGGGCTGCTCCTGAGGAGCTGACCTTCGTTTCACTCCGGCTCACCCCAAACACTCAGGAATGTGCCTGCTGCTCCACGCTACTCATCTGCACCTGCTAAGTGGCCACAGCTGGGCAGGAGAGAAACCTCCCAGGAGAATGACGGGTGTGTTTCACAGCTGGCAGAATCCCCACTCCATGACTGTGTGTCCCCTTGGGAATTTGGGGCGGGTGGGTGGGTCCTGGGAGCAGGCACTATTACATGGTGTTTATCTCACTGTCTTCCTGGATGCTTGCACCCCTGCCATTAATGACATTTGCCTCCTGTGTGCTGATGATGCCTGTCACCTTCCTCCCACAGAGACTGGCTACTGGGCTGGGAGGTGGCTTCTCTCTTGGCTCCAGACCTGGGAAGGCCTGAGGCAGCCTAAAGCCTGGGGCAGCTTTGCAGAGGACAATGTCAGCCCTGCAGCATTTGCTCCAGGTGGGGCCTTCCACAGATCATTTGCTTCAGCAGTTCATTCCCCCGCCATGCTCGGCTTCCCCAGGAAGTTGGACGTCGTTCCAGGTAAAATGCAATTGGGAGGGGTACCGGGGCAAGGGCCAGGACTCCCAGCTCCAGGCGACCTCCAGGACTCACTACGTGCCCCTGGGAAGTCCCTTCTCCTCAATGGGCTTCAGTTTCTCCATCTGTAAAATTAGGAGGTACTATTGCAGTGCTTATCACAGATCACCTGGGGGTCTTGTCAAAATGGGGATTCTGTTTCAACAGATCTAGGATGGGGCCAGGAGTCTGCATTTCTAGCAAGCTTCTGGGTGATGCTGGTCTTGCTGGCCCATGCACACACGTGGAGTAGAGGACTCTAATCCACCTACCCTGATCCAAGCCAGCATCACCTCTGGGATGGATGACTATGAAACTTCTCACAGGTCTCCCCTCAGCCCCATTCTCCCCACACAGCCTAAAGGAACTCTTCTAGACACGAATCTAATCAAGTCCTACTAGCACTCCACAGACAATGGCTACCACTTGTTTCAGGATAAAGACACAAATCTTAAAATGGTCCATAAGACCCCACCTGGTCTGGCCCCAACCACCTCTCCAGCCTCATCACCCACCAAACTCCCCTTGCTCTCTAGGCTCCAGCCACACTGGCCTTCCTTCTAGCCTTCAGCGCACCCCAGGGCCTTTGCATTCACTGATTCCTTTGCCTGGAACACTCTTTCCAAGCTTCTCACATGGCTGGCCTCACCAATCAGCCTCCACTCAAAGGCCGTCCCAACAGAGCAGCCCCTGTGCCACCTCTTCTAACCCACTTCCCAGCCCCACAGTCACCATCTAGTTTTTTCTTCATAGCCCTTAACCTGTCTGATCTTTCGCGTATTTGCTCCATGACTCAAGCCGTTCTCCCTCACAAGAATGCAAAACATGGGGTCAAGGATCTCTCCTATATTGTTCCTAGAGCTGGGCACTCAGTAGGAGCTTAATAAATATCTTTGAATTAAATAATCAATTCACCAAGGACACTGTGGCTGGGAAGAGGAATTCTGGTACAGGCCACCAGTGCCTCTGTGGATCCCCACGAACGCCCAGACCTCTGCCCCACGCATGTGCACGCACGCATGCGTGCACCCACGTGCATGCACACAACACACACTCTCCAGCCAGCTGGAATGCCTACTTGGGAAGGGAAAGGAGGCAGCCCAGTCCTAGAAGGAAGTAGGCAGGGCGGCTTCACTTCCTCACTTTTCCGATGTTCTTCCACTCTTGGCCTTAAGAAGGCGCCAGCTGCGATAGGGTCATGCAGGCAACACAGCCAAAGGCTTCAGACCACCACAGTGGGTGGCACAGGCCTTCAGGGAAAGGAACACAGGGTGGGCTCCCACAGACCTGGCTCTGTCCTTTACCAAACTCATTGCCAGTTCTGACTCATGGCAACCCCATGTGCTACAGAGTAGAATTCCTTCATACGGCTTTCTTGGCTGTAATCTTTATGGAAGCAGTTTGCCAGGCCTTTCTGCTGGGTGCGTTTGAACTACTAACCTTTAGGTTAGGAGCTGAGAGCAAAATGTTTGTGCCACCCAGGGACCTTTACCACCTGTTGCCATCAAGTCGATTCCGACTGATAGCCACCCTACAGGACAGAGTAGAACTGCCCCACAGGGTTTCCAAGGCTGTAATCCTTACGGAAGCAGACTGTTGCATCTTTCTCCCATGGAGCGGCTCGTGGGTTTGAACTGCCGACCTTTCAGTTAGCAGCCAAGTGCTTAACCACTAGTTGCCTAAAAGTCCCTTTAGCAGAAGGCAGTCTTTTACTCGCCATTTAAACGATAAAGCTCAAAAGGCAGTAAGCCTAGGAGAGGGAACACATGAAAACACTGACTTAAGTTCACACACACACACACACACACACACACACACAAGACTAAATCCAGCCAAGCAGAGACCTCAGCTCTGATGGTACTGGGTGGTCTCTGAAACGGGAAAACAGAGGGGAAAAAGGGGACACAGGAGGGCAGGTCTTGGCTAAGACAAACAAGACAGCGAGCCACCTCCCTGCTACACAGCTCTGCTCAGTGAACCCGACAGTTCCACCTGTGGCCAGGAGGTGGCACTGTGGCTGCAAAGCAAGGGAACTACGAAGCCCTCAAGAAGAAAGCTGAGTTGAGTGGGGATGGAGCAGAGTTGCTGGGACACCTTGGCCTCCCCTGCCCCTTTGCTCTGGAGTTAGTCAATGTTGAGATTTTTCTGGCTCAGCTGAAATCTGTTCCTGTCTGCTTCTCCCATCTCTTCATCAGAGATCTCCCTGGAAAGGGCAGCCGAAGCACCAGTTCCAGACCTATGGCCCTAGAAGCCTCCATGTTTCTCTAGAATGAAGACTATAGGAGGTTTGGGGGGTAAAGCACTGGAAGGGTGGGTGTTAGGAGCCCAGGGATCTAGTCAAAGCTTTAATACCTACCAACTGTGTGCCCTCGATAAACAAATTATCCAAGCCTCAGTTTCCTCATTCATTCCTCACTCGTCAAATATTTATTGAGCACTTCTATAGATGCTGGAGCCCTGGTGGCACAAGTAGTTAAGCGCCTGGCTGCTACCCAAAAGGTCTGTGGTTCGAATCCACCATCTGCTCCTTGGAAACCCTATGGGGCAGTTCTACTCTGCCCTATAGGGTCGCTATGAGTCGGAACTGACTCGACAGCAGTGGGTTTGTTTGTTTTGGTATGGATATTAAAGGAGTCACTTGGTAGCACAAATGGTTAAGTGCTTAACTACTAGCCAAAAGGCTGTTGGTTCGAACCTGGCAACGTGCTTGCGAAAGGTCACAGCCTTGAAATCCCTATGGAGCACAGTTCTACTCTGCACATACAGGGGGACGCCATAAGTCAGAAATCAACTCACGGCAACTAACAGCTAACAGATATTGAGCCAGGCACTGTTAGGTACTTGGAATACAGCAGTAAATAAACTCCCTGCCCTCATGGAGCTAACATCTGTAAAAGAGAACTAATGCTAGTTGTTCTAGAAGCTCAAAGAACTAACCAAAGAAAGTGAAAATGCTTTGAAAACTGTAAAACATCCCACTGAGGCAATGTCTTTTTCCCTCTACCAACTACAATGCTCAGGGCCACGGGTTGGCAGAGGGCAAACCCCTGAGCAAGACCGCTGATGGCCAGGTGAGCCCCCTAGTGTGTGTCTCCTGCCTGTTGTCCCTGGGCCTTGCTGCTGCCTGCCCAGCTCAGCTTGGCTGAAAAAAGAGGGAGCAGGGAAGGGCCATCTCTTAGAAATGGCCACAGCCCCCAGCACTCACCATTCAACTCACAGCCAAGCAGCTCGAAGCGGACAGTGCAGCCCCGGTGGCAGATCACAGGGACCAGTCTCACATACTGTGCCTCCAAAGGGGAGTCAAACAAGTTGGTCTTCAAGCCATTGTTGTCCACGTTACCCACAAACACCTAGGAGGGCAGGGCAGATTACAGGAACCAGTCAGTGTGGGCAGTCCCACTTCTTGAGGTTGCCTTGCCTTCCGCTTCAGTTCGGGGGTAAATAGATGAGGTTGGGAGAGACTTAGCAAAGCTAGCAGGAGCTTGGATATTAGCCCTTCCTTCAGCCCCCAACACAGATTCCCCTTCTTATACCCTTCTTGGTCATCATGGGGTCCTAGGCATAAGGCCCTGTCTTTCACACAGAGCTACCTCTAACCTATAGGGTGCCTCTATGCAAATTAGAAAAAGGCATTCTTTGCTCAAGATACTTTATTTATGATGACCATTTTCTGACAGATTTAAGTATATAAGCATGCGATGTCTACATTGTAAACGGTGCCTACTTGGTAATGGCATCCTTGAGCAGTGTACAGCCTACACGACTGTACATGGCGGCCCTGGAAGCTCAGAATGCATCCCAGCTCTACCACCGCCCTTAACAGGCCATTTCACCTTTTTGAGTCTCACTATTCTTCTCTCTCAACCATAGCACATGGGCACAATCTGGGTTTCCTAACTTCCGATTACCAAGGCACACCTGAAGGCCCACCTCAAGGCAAACTGCCCAGGGTACCCTCCTCTCATTGGGGGCCCTCAGACAGCATTAGATCCCCAGGGGGTGCTAACCACAGCCCTTCTTTAGGGCCCCAACAAGCCCCACCTTGTCTCGAAGCCCCTCTGCATCCTGGATAAACTGGAACTTGCGCCCATCATCGCTATAGGCCACCTTGAAGGTCTTCAGGTACTCCGCACTGCCCACACGGCTGGCACCCTGCGTCACCACGCCTGTCACTCGCATCTTCCGCAGCAGGTTCACCTGCACAGGGGGCACAGCGGGCAGTACCCTCATCTCCCAGGTTCTTTCTGTCTGAGGTCCAGGCCAACCCACTCCTATCACTCCCCCAACTCAGAGCAACACAAGCAGGACAAAGGAGGGGTGGCTGTGCTCTCCCAGGGAGCGAGCAGGGCTCTGAGCCCAGTGCTCATGGAGGCACACAAGGAAGGGCAAGGCCCCACTCCAGGGCAGAGAGCCTCTGCCACCACAGACTAGGATCTGCTCCCCTACCTCCAGGTCCCCCAAGGCTGCCTTCCACTTACTGACACGTACACCCCCTCCCTTCACCTGGGGGCACCTGCTACCTTGCTACCTGGACCCCAGTTATGAACCCTCCCTTGGTGGGCCCCCAATGCAGGCCCGCTCATCCCACCTTCTCCCCTCCATGGCCAAGCCCTTCACCACCCAGCCCCAGGGCCATCCCTCACAGGCCCTGGTAGTCACTTGTCCACACCTGGATCCAGGGGTTCTTGTCATAGTTACTGGCCGTCCAGGCATTGACGATGCCCGTGCGGTGCAAGCGGGCCAGCTCTGGGGCCCAGCGCTGCAGACCCATGAAGCCAAAGTACACCGAGGAGGCAGAGATCTGTGAGTCAGCAATGGCACCATGCTCCATGCCCAGCGGCACGGTGCAGCCTGAAGGAGGAAGACGACAGTTAGGCGGCCACTGGCAGGTGCCAGGGCCAGCGGGGACCCAGAGGACAAGAAAGTAAGGCAGTGTGGCCTCTCTTGGACCCAGAGCCAGAGAGAACCTCAGACCCTACACCGAGAGCAGGGACCACAAAGGGACAATGAGGATAATGCACAAAAGGGGGACAGGTGAGGGGGCACAACAAGGCTGGGCTGGGGATGAGACAGAGAGAGAGGTTAAGCACAGAGGCACGGAGGGGTGGGACCCAGGGCTGCTGGGAGGAGGTGGGCCAGGCCGGCCTACATGGGACTGCCAGGACTGGCCAGTGGAGTCTCATTCCTACAGGACACCGGCAGCATTATTCTGGCATAGGGGGGTGGGCTGGTGGGAGAGAATACCAGTGTGAGCTCCTCTTCCTCGCCTCCCCCTACTACCAGCCCCGCCCTGGCTTCCACATGAGCAGGGGGCTGCAGGAGAAGGGGCGTCTCAGACAGCAGTGAACAGTATGTGAACTGTACATAAAGCAATAAGAAAATCTGCCTAGTGTTCTCTAGAATCCGCGGGCAGGAGTTTTCCGGTGGGGCATGAATATCATTCTGTTCTCCCTGGTACCCTCTGCTCTTCTACCTGCTAGTCCTGGCCCAGCCGTCAGTGACTGTCACCCTCACCACTACCCCAGTGATGTGGTACCAGGTTGGGGGAAAGGGTTTCAGGCCAGCTACCAGGCCTGCCAAAGGGCCGAGCCTCCTCTCTCGTCTCCCAGGGATCCCTTCCAGGCAGAGAGCCAGGGGCAGACGGCTCTTGCTGAGCACCTCCCATAGCCCAGGCTCATGCAGAGGGTGAGACACAAAGAGGTAAAGCCAGATGCGCAGGAGCAGAGCCACTTGGGGCTGAGCAGAGAGCTGAGCCCAGTCTGCCTCCAAGATCGTCCTCACACCCTGGGCCTACACAGAGGGGGCCCAATGTGCAGTCTTTGGACCTGTGGGATCCTTGTTGGCTCCAGGGAGCACTCCACACATCCAAGGTGGTCCCTCTGGGGGACCCCCTGCCTGTGTGGTCACTCCCTACCTTCTGACCAGGTGCCGCCATACCCAGCCTGGGCAGACCCCGGGCCGAGGAGCCTGAAGAGGGCTTAGTGAGTAATTCCAGCTCAGGTACACCCATGGTTACCTCGGCTCCCAGCACAGTAATTAGTCTGCCCACCTGGCCCCACCCTAGGCTCTGTCTGCTGTAGCAAGCCCCCTACCGCTCCCACATACACCCACCCACCCAGGATCTCAAACACATCTGGCCTCAGCCTGGAGCCCAAGGCACGGGCCCTCGGCGCTGCCTCCTCTGAGGGCAACGGCATCCCAGGCGCCTTACCTGCTCTCCCCCAGGGTCCCGGCTCCCACCCAGCCAGCCCCAGCCAGCCCTCCTCCTCCTGTAGCTCAGCAAACCAGAGTCCGTCCCCACATTTGCCTGGAGGAGGGCTGCCTGGCCCCCGGTCTGACATGCCTAGGGCCTGACCCACTGGACTTCGGGAACCTGGGACCCCATCCCCGACTCCACCCATCCCTGGGCCCAGATGTGGACCCACCCACCCCAGAGCAGGCTGGGAAGAGTCCTGTTTGGATGGGAGCACAGGGTGGGAGGGGCTCCAGTGAGGCCGGGACAGAGGACTGCATGGAGAGCCACTGCTGGCCATGTCGGCTGGGGACCCACCCAGGGCAATTTTGTGGCCAAGTGTATAGTGAAGCAGGGTCAGCCCCTCTGCACACACTGGGCCTCTGACAGGCCAGCCACCGCCCAGGCCGCTCCCTCCTCCCCCAGCTCCGTGAGGAGGCCACAGTTCAGATCTGGGCCAGGAAGTGTCAGATCCCAAGGACTAGCCTGATTTACTGACCTCCTGGGCTCTGAAGGATTAACAGTGTGTTTATTTTCCCCTCTTGCTAGAAAAATCCAAAAACTTCCAGAGCTCTGTGTCTAGCTCAGGCTGCCCCAGGAAACAGCATTCCCATGGCCTCTGGGGGTCACCACACTCCCTCCTCCCCTGGAGCAACATGAGGCTTAGCCTGCAGTCCCAGGAGAGAGGTCCAGGCGGAGAGACACTGGGGAGGGACAACAGGATCCCGTGTCCTCCCTTGGCCTCACTGAGGCTCTGCCCCATCCTCACCCAGAGGAGACCTCAACACAGGAGGTAAGGCCAGCACATGGCCTGTGCCACCAGGACTGGGGCTCAGGGTCTGCCCCTACAAGCAGACACCCCGATACTCACTGGTCTCACAGTGGATGCCTGCATAGCCCTGAGGGCACTTGCAGATGTACTGGGTGAAGACGTCCCCTCGGCGCGAGTCGTTGGTCACCTGGCATTCGGCATTGTGTTGGCAGGGGTTTGGCAAACAGGGACCTGGGGAGGCAGGTAAAATGGACAGGTGGTCAGGCAGGTGCTGGGGACAGAGATGGGGGCAGCAGATGTGTCTAGTCCAAAAGGACACACCACCAGAACTCAGTCTACTGTCCACATCTCCCCCCACCCCAATCTGCCTGATGGACCCCAGCAAAGGATGGTCACATGTAGGCGAATCAGTCTAATAAGGGAAGCACCTAGCTTCCCAAGTGGCCTGGGAGTTTTTCCAGGGTAAATGCTGGCCAACAAGAGAGGGTGTTGAGGACCACTGCCCACTTCAGGAAGAGCCCAGTAGCCAAAGGCCCCTACAACTTCGAACCCGGGCTGTGGTGCGGCAGGCACAGCCCAGGGCAGGTACCTGTCTCAGTCTCATTGCACGTGGGGCCCGTAAAGCCTTCGGAGCAGAGGCAGTAGAATGTGCCATTGTCCAGGCCCGTCAGGCAGATCCCATCATTCAGGCACACGTTAAAGTCACAGAAGTCACCTGCAATGGCAGCTCTGACTCAGGGGCAGCAAGTCATTCATTTGATAAACTTTTCAGGGGGCCAATTACCATGTATGTGCTGGGCCCTGAGACAGAAATCGGGCATAGTCCAGGTCTCAAGAAGCTATCGGGAAAGAAGTGAGTAGGTCAACACATCATGAAGAGGCGTCACATGCCTTAGCAGAAGCAGCCTGCACAAGGGGCAACTGTAAGTATGATTTCTGCCAAGGAGATGAAGTTCTTGCAGAGGAGAGGACATGTGAGCTGGGTCTAGAAGACAAAGTGTGAGTATGCCAGGCTGGGGAGCAAGAAGAGAACATTTTGAAGACTAGTAGAAGTATGGAACAGCATGGTGTGGTAGAGAACAGTAAGACACAGCTAGAAAGGTGGGCTGGAGACAGACTAACAGAGACCTTATGAATGACACATTTAGACTTTTCATCCTACAAACCGGTGGTTCTTAACCTTCCTTCAGCCTCGCCACCATTGTCCACCAAGAAAAAAAATCACAGAGATTTTCAAGTGTGAGGTGAGAGTAGCGAAGCCACTTTCAATTCTAGCAAGGAGAATGTCGGAAAAAAGCCCATCTGCAGAGATGCTGAGGGGCTCCTCTGTGGTCGGGAGGCGTCCTGTAGCTGCAGCAAGATCCCTCTGTGCTGGGTGCAATCAGATTGGAGGGGGTGAGGTGGGAGGCCCGGAGAACGTCAAGGAAGCTGTCGCAGGCATCTGGTGAGAGAGGAGGGCCGGACTGGAGAGACACATGCAGGAAGGACTACAGAGGAGGAAGGAGGGTTGGAGGACACCGAGGCTTCTGCTTGGGGGCCGGAGTGACAGATGTGCTCTACTAGCCACAGTGGGAAACACAGAGGGAAGAGCAGGAGCACACTGGCGGTAAGTTACGCATTTGGGTTTTAGATCCGAATGATGGTATGTAGGGTGGCCAAGGGGGCCCCAACCCCACACTCAAAAATGAGTCCCTTAAAGGCTGTGCTTGAGGCCCACCTCACTCCAGCCTGTCCCCAGTGAACTGCAGCCCACTGTGTCTGCCAGGCTAAGGAGGATCCTCTAGCTGATCTTAGCACCCCAGAAAGGCTATCCCAGGCCCCAAGCCCAAATCAGTCATTTGGGGCAAGACATGAGCAATCTTTTCTCCTCACCCCCAGAGTCCCCCCCATTCCAGGCTGGAGGGCCCTCCTGAAATCCCAAAGCCCCAGAGAGCTCAGGGCACAGCTCCAGGGAAGAGAGCACCATTAATGAGGCATCAGAGCTCCACCTCAGCCAGGGCCTCAGGAGCTTAAGGCCGCTCCCAATGAGCTATTAGTCATTGGCTTTAAATAGCAGGTTAAATCCCTCCCCTGACCTGGGAGGCGGTGACACTGCCACAGACAGAGGCTTGAGAATGGTTAGAGTCCTGGACTCCTGTCCTAACATGGTCCAACTCCTCTTCCTCTCCCTCCCAGGCTCACATTCCACCCCCCACCATACCCCCAGCAGTGCAGCAGGAAAAACGGAAAGTGAAAGGTGTCTGGGACCTGGCCAGGCCTTATACTGACAAGGGCCAGGCCACCTGTGCAGGGCACATGAGGTGCTTCCCCTTTCCAGAAAAGCCAGATCACCCTCTGCAAAACCTCCTTTGGGGTTTCAGGGTCCTGCTCTTTGAGAAGAGTTCCCCAGGGACATTTTACCAGGGCTCAAGCCGTGGAGACGGAGTACAGGAGTGGAAGGGGACTTTGAGGACTGAGCTGTCTTTCAGGGTTGCTGGGGAGGGCCAGAAGCTCCCAAGTCTGTGGGAGTTTGGACTGGCCTTAAGGCCTGAGCTCCAGACCTGGGGGCCACACTGGCTACGGGATGCAGAGCCAGGACCCAGCTGTGAGCCCCTCACCTCAGCCAATCCTGTTTCTGTGAGAAAACAATGGAGGGGGTGCCTGAAGAGTTCTTGCCCTCACCAGGCAAAGGGCACCCCTTTCTCAGCCCTGGCGGGGATGATGGGGCATTACATTGAAGGCGGTGGGGCAGTAGGTGGGCCCTCCAGCCAAGGCAGCCCCACGAGCAGGCTACAGGAGGCCCAGCTGTGGCCGAGGGCGGGGGAGGACCAGGGAAGATAAAGCTCTGGCCAAGGCCTCAGGAGGGAGTCAGGAGACTCCCCAGCAGGAGGGAGCCCTTTTCCAAGCGCCTTCCCGGCTGTTAGCCCCTCCAGAGTCCCACCTAGAGCCCACGCTCACTCTGCCCCATTCCACAGGCTCCCCAGCCCCTCCCTAACTGACCAGACACCTCCAAGTGGGCCCAAAAAAAAACAGTGAACCGTCCAGCGGAGAAGGGGCTGAGAGGGGGTTGCTGGCAAAGTTGGCTGGAGAAGACTTAGCAATACAAGAGTCCTGGAATCTTCCAGGTAGAAGGGGTTGTGAGTCAGGCACAGTTCAGTGGCCTTTTACAGATGGGAAAAGAGAGGCCCAGCACAGCGGATTCCTTTGTTGTGTGTAAGCCACATCCGTGAGGGCGGCAGAGCTGTCACCCATTGTCCCGGGTCCTCGCGCCTCCATCACTGCTCAAAACACACTGGCGCAGACACAGGAGAGGCGGCGCCCGTCCCTCCCTCCGCACAGCCCCCAGCGCTTTGCAGAAGTTTGCAAACAGTGGAGGTGGAGGAGGAACCCTGGCGGCGCAGCCGTTAAGTGCTCGGCTGCCAACCAGAAGGTCAACGGTTCGAACCCACCAGCCGCTCCTCTAACCTATAGGGTCTTTATGAGTCGGAATCGACGGCAATGAGCTTTGGTTTTGGAGGTGGAGGGAGGGCGCCCTGGCGAACTTCCGAGCGGCGCGGAGAGCAGAAGCGCGGGCGCGTGGCGGGATCCACTCACCAGAGAAGGCGAAGAGACCGGTGGCGCAGAGGAGCGCGCCGCAGAGCGCGGCCAGCAGGCGAGGGCCTGGCATACTGCGGAGACAGGGGCGCGGGACCTAATAGCTCAGCTGATCGGACTGGCGAGCTCTGACTCCTTCTCCGGGTCTGGAATAAATCAAGCAGCGCCGCCCCGCCCACCCGACCACGCACTCCGCCCAGGCAGGCGGGAGGCGGACTCGAGGCGGGGCTCTGCGGCGGGGAAGGAAAGGGGTGAATGGAGCGGCCAAGGGCTCCCGCCTCCTGCCCGCCCACAGCCGGCATCGTGCGTCGCGCAGGCGGCCAGGCCCTGGTCCCGCGTCAAAGACTCCGGGTCCTCAGTCGACCGCGCAGGGAAGGGCTCAGGAGACAGGAAGTTTTCTTAGGAGTTTAAAAAACAACAACTTTTAGACTTAGAAAAAGATCCTAAACCTTGTTCATAATAAGAGAAATGGCAAATTAAGACTACAATGAGCACCATGATTCAGTAATCAGATTGGCAATAGCAAGTTATTAGTGCACTGTGAGTGCGAGGCTGTGGGGAAACAGGCTCAAGCTTGCCTTGTTGGAAGGAGTGAGAATTGCTTCAACTTCTCTAAAAGACTATTCGGTAATATCTATCAAAATGACAAATGCTAAGACCTCAAGACCTAGCAATTCCACTTAGAGGAATTCATTCTACGGAAGCTCACATGTGCAAAATGACATATATACACGGATATTCATAGCAGTATTGTTTGTAATGGTAAAAGACTAAAAAAAACAGGTGAGGCTTTACTGGCCTAACAGAGCCCTGGTGGCGCAGTGGTTAAGTGTTTGGCTGTTAACCTAAAGGTCAGCTGTTCGAACCCACCACCCGCTCCCTGGGAGAAAGATGTGCAACTCTGCTTCTGTAAGGATTTACAGCCTTGGAAACCCTATGGGGGAAATCTACTCTCCTCTGAGGTCGCTACGTGTCAGATTGACTCTAAAGCAACGGGTCTGTTTGTTTGCTTGCTTGCTTTTACCAGCCATAAGATCTCTGCAACTACTCACCTCTGTCCTGCTAGCTGGAAAGCAGCCATACACAATTGGTAAAAAAAAGTGAGCATAGTGGTTGTCCAAGGGCAAGGAAACCAGGGAGCTTTCCCAAATTCAAAATTTACTACAAAGCTACCGTAATCAAGATGATGTGGTACTGGAATAAGGATAGACATATAGATCAGTGGTATAGAATTGGGAGTCCAGAAGTAAACCCATACATCTATGACCAACTGATTTTCAACAAGGTAGCCAAGTCCATTCAATGAGGAAAGAATAGCCTCTTCAACAAACGGTGCTAGGACAACTGGACCTCCACACACAAAAGCATGAAGTTGGCCATGCACAAAAACTAACTCAGAATGGATCAAAGCCCTAAATGTAAGAGCTAAAACTATAAAACGTTTAGAAGAAAACATAAGTGTAAATCTTTGTGACCTGGGGTTAGGCAATAGTTTCCTAGATAAGACATCTAAAGCATGAGCAACAAAAGAAAAGGTAGGTAAATGGAACTTCATCAAAATTAGAAACTTTTGTGCTTCAAAGGACACTAGCAAAAAAGTGAAAAGAAAACCCACAGAATGGAAGAAAATATTTGCAAATCACATGTCTGATAAGAGTCCAATGTTCAGAGTATATAAAGAACTCTTACAAGTCAACCACAAAAAGACAACCCAATTGAAAAGTGGGCGACAGATTGGAATCGACATTTCTCCAAAGAAGATATACAAATGAACAATAAGCATATGAAAAAAACGCCCAACATCATTCGTCGTCAGGGAAATGAAAATTAAAACCACAATGAGACACCACTTCACATCCGCTAGAATGGCTATAATTAAAAAGACAATAACAAGTGTTGGTGAGGACGTGAAGAAATTGGATGACTTTGCTGGCGGGAATACAAAATGATGCACGGCTGTGGAAAACAATTTGGCAGTTCCTCACACAGTTAATTAAACAGAACTATCATATAACCAATAAGGAGCCCTGGAGGCACAATGGTTAACAGCTCAGCTGCTAAACAAAAGGTCAGTGGTTTGAGCCCACCAGCAGCTCCTGCACCTGTAAAGATTAACCAAAAAAAACCAAACCTGTTGCCACTGAGCCGATTCCAAATCACAGTGACCCTATAGGACAGAGTAGAACTGCCCCCATAGGGTTTCCAAGGAGCAGCTGGTGGATTCAAACTGCCAACCTTTTGTTTAACAGCCAAGCTCTTAACCACTGTGCCACCAGGGCTCCCTGTAAAGATTATAGCTTAGGAAAACCCTATGGGGCAGTTCTACTCTGTCCTATAGGGTCACTATGAGTCGAAATCAACTCAGCAGCACACAACAACCATATAACCAAGCAATTCCACTCCTAGGTATAGCCCCAAGAGAACTGAAAACATACATTCATGCAAACACATACATGAATGTTCATAGTAGCATTATTTATAATGGGCAAAAAGTGGGAACAAAACAAATGCCCATCAACTAATGAATGGATAAACTAATGAATGTACATCCTTACAATGAAATATTACTCAGCCATAAAAAGAAATGAAGTATTGATACGTGCTACATCATGGATGAACTTTGGAAACAAGACACAAGACAATATATTGTATGATTCCATTTATGTGAAATGTCAAGAACAGGTAAATCCATAGAGACAGAAAGTTGATCAGTGGTTGCCAGGAGCTGGAAGGAAGGAGAAATAGGGAACGACTCCTAGCAGATACGGGGTTTCTTTCTGGGGTGATGAAAATGTTCTGAAATTAGATAATAGTGATGGTTGCACACCTTGTGAATATATGAAAAATCACTGAATTATACACTTCAAAAGGGTGAATTTTATGGTATATGAATTTTATCTCAATTAAAAAAATATACCACACTTCAGAAATCCACCTCTGAAGCAGAAAACCTCTGCAGACAGAGAGGGCTGCAAGCATGGTGCCTTGACAGTTAACGCCACCTACTCCTACAGAATAAAAATTCCTGATTCCCTCACCAGCTTTCCTCCACCCACCTGGCACAAGTGCACAGTTATCCAGTTAAGAGACATTCGATCATTGATTTATTCAACAAGCATTTATTGAGCACTGACTGTGGGAGCATTGTGGCTGGAAACCCTAGCTGCACATTAGCATCACCTGGTCAGCATTTACTAAATACAGATGACTAGGCTTCATCCCAAAGCAATTAAATCAGAATCTCTGCGGTGGAGCCTGGGCATCAGTATTTTTTCAAAGCTCCCAAGATGTGAATAATGTGCAACAGTCTGAGAACCACTGGTTAGACTCATTGAGAAGAGACCTTGGTACCTGGAGCTGACAGAGGATTTTGATGGAGGAGAGAAAAGGTAAAGAGGGAGGAGATTTTCTTGTATGATCTGACCTTTGTAGGATTCAGTGGAACAGCATCTTCTTCTCCTGAACACTTTTCTTACATAGTACTAGAGCATCATAGCATTACAAGATTTGATTGACCTTTTCTAACAACAGTTATCACATCATGATACTGGTAGTCCATTAAAAACTTTCAGATTTTTGTTCATACAAATGGCAGGAAATCAGGTGCACCTTCGTTTTTTAGTCATGCCCCTACACAATCAGAGAACATACTTTGCCTCCAGAGACTTAACAAAAAATCAATTAAATCAACAAAACCCTAAGTCAGTGGGGTTGTGGGAAATAAATACATTTACACCTAATTGGTGGAACTACAAGTTGATTCAGTCTTTCTGGACTACAGTCTGACTGTTTGTAGCAAGACCTACAAAACTTGACCTGGTAATACTGCTTAGGGCGAATTCTCCAAAAGGAAATTAACCAAATAAAAAATCATGTGCAAAGATGCACATGGCACCACAATTTATGGTTTTGAAAAACGGAAAACAGTTCAAAATGCCCAGAAATGGAAGCGCTAAACTAACTTGTTATGACAGACCAGGGTAGAGCTATCAAGACTAGAAAGGATGTGGGAATCTGCATGTGAAAGAAGGTGAATTGGCACAGTAGAAAACCCCTCTCAAGCTTCCATGATTATCAATGGCACGGCTATGCAGAAATACCTCTATGTGAAAACTAAAATCAAAAGAGAACTGAATTATTTCACCAGCTTTCTCTGAGCTAGGCACTATTCCAGGTACTAAGGGAACAGCTCATTAAGTCCCTGTTCACATGATCTTGTATACGTAAGAAAAGAAGATAATTTCAGGTTGTGATAAAGTGCCACAAAGACAATACAACAGGATAATATGACATGCTAGAATGTGACGAAGGGCAGGGAGGCCAGTTTAGATAAGGGTGGCCAGCAAAGGCCTCTTTGAAAAGGTGACATTCACCCTGAGACCCTGAATAATAAGAAGCCAGCCTTACAAGGACTGAGAAAGCAAAAGCCCTGAGAAACAGGAGAGCCCAAAATAGACCCCCACCAATACTGTCAATTGATTTTTTTTGCAAAGGTACCGTGGCGATTCAGTGGAAAGGGGACAGTCTTTTCAACAGATGGTACTGGGACAATTGAATGCCTATATGAAAAAAAAAAGAAAGAAAATCTCACACCTTAAACAAAACTTAACTCAAAATGGAAATGCAATTCAATTCATAGTGCCCACTCTAACCATAAAAAAAAAAACAGACAAACTCAAATTGAGGGCAATTCTACAAAATACTAACCCAATATTCAAAACTGTCAAGTTCATTGAAAAATAAGGCAAGTCTAAAAAACTGTCACAGACCAGAGGACACTTAAGAGACATAATGACTAAATGTGATGTGTTATTCTGCATGCAATCCTGCAACAGAAGAAAGAAACTAGTGGAAAAGCTAAGAAATTGGAATAAAATGTGTTTTGTTAATAATAATGGACCAGTGTTGGTTTGTTAGTAGTGACAGATGTATCATGGTCATGGAAGATGTTGACAATGGGGAAACTAGGGGAAGGGTGTATGAAAAAAATCTTTGCAACTTTTCTGTAAGTGTATAACTACTCTAAAATATAAAATTTTAAAAAATAAATAAAAGTACTGAGAAAGACACAAGCCTGGGTGATTAACTGAGAGAGCAAAGACCGGCATCACTGACTCAAGAGAGGGGAGGGATGTCCCCAGTGAGATCGCAGAGTGGACAGAAGCCAGCTCTGGGACCTTGTCAGCCTGGGTTTGAATCTTGGTTCTGCCATATACCAGCTGGGTGATCTTGAGCAAGTTATTCAACTTCTCTTTGAGCCTCAGTTTTTCTTATCTGTGAAATGGGGGCAATAATAATGCTTCCTGATGGTTTTCAGTTTGAGGCTGATATCAACATTCATAGACGTGTATCTGGTGAACATAGGCACACATACATATCTGTTGGATGTTTACCTAGAAATTACTGATTCATAAGACATACACATGTTCAACTATAGCAGATACTGCCAAAGAGTGTTCCAAAGTGCTTGTACGCCTCAAATTTTTTTTTTTTTTTTGCACATAGGATGAAATACCACTTTTTACCAGCCACTCAATAAATAAAATGTTGAGCAAAAGAAACCAACACAGAAGAGTGAGTGTTCTGTGATTCTGTGTATATAAAGTTCAAAGGCAGCAAAACTAATCTATGGTTTAGAAGTCAGAGTAGTGTTTACTCTTGGGGGAGGGCTAGTGACTGATATGAACACAAGGAGATTCCCAGGGGCTGGGAATATTCTGGTTTTTGATCTGGGGGTTAGACGGGTGTGTTCAGTGTGTGAAAATTCACCAAAGTATGCACTATGATCCATGTAATGTATTAAATATATGTTACACCTCATGAATAGTTTACATTGTAAAAATTCTACTGGGGGGACTTTAAGAAGAAGAGTGGTATTTTTAAAAGATGATTTTGGTTGCTAGGTGGAGAGTAGGTTACAGGGTGTATTGTTTTCCTATCTGTGGCTGCTGTGACAAATTAGCACAAACTTGGTGACTTAAAACAGTACATACTCATTTTTTTCTCAGTTCTGGAGGCTAGATGTCCAAAATCAGTTCCACTGGGTTGAAATTAATGTTGTAGGCAGGGCTGCACTCCATCCAGAGACTTTAGGGAGAATCTGTTCCTTGCCTCTTCCAGTTGCTGGCATTCTTTGGCTTGTGGCCACATCACTCTAGTCTTCAAGGCCAGCGTGGTCAAACCTCTCTTTGCTCCATCTTCACATCACCTTCTCCTTTGTGTGTGTGTGTGTGTGTGTGTGTGTGAAACCTCCCTTTGTCTTAGGAATGGAATGGCATTTAGGGCCCACCCAGGTAGTTCAGAAAATCTCCCCATCTCAAAATCCTTAACTTAATCACATCTTCAAAGTCTTTACCATATAAGGTAACATCAACAGGTTCAGGGATAAGCACTTGATATCTTTGAAGGCCATCATTCAGCCTACGGCACAGGGGGACAAGAGGGAAGTCCAGCGGCGAGTTAGGAGGCTATGGCAGTGGTCCAGAAGAGAAATTGGTTGCTTGGGCTGGGGTGGAAGGAGTGGCATTGGAAAGAGGATAAATACTGGATGCATTTTGAAAGTTGAACCAATAAGACTTGCTGGTGGATAGGATGTATGTGATTAGGCAAGGGAGGAATCAAGGGTAACACCAAGATTCTGGCCTGAGCCTTTAATGGAGATTAATTGGCTATTACTTATCTGTCTCATCCATACCAAGTGAGCTCCTTATGCAGTGCCCAGCACAAACAGGAAGCACTCTTAAAATATTTGTTGAATGAATGAAATGACTCTCTCCAGTTGGCAGAACCAGAACGAGTGTTTGGAGGTGATAGAGAAGTACATTGTCTACAGGATAAAGAGGTACTCTCCAATGATCAGAGCTATGTATCCTATGAGGTGGGCACTCACATAGTGGGGTGTGGGGTGAGCTCCCTGTGACTAGACCTGTGACTAGAAGGAGTTAAGCAGAAGGCATGTGTCAGGAGGACAGTGTATGAGAGGGGTAGTGAGGGCAGGTGCCCTCTGAAATCTACTCGATCTCTAGGATGCTGATTTATGATTCTTGTCAACACTGCCCAACTCTATTGATGCCACAGGCAGAGAAGGGATACTTCGGATCCAGCCCCTCCTCCTCTGATTTCTAGCATTCGTGAAATCAGGGATCACACGAGCTTGAGCAGACCAGCACAGCATCCCCATGCTCACACCCTGAAAACACACACTGCCTTTCCCAAACCAAATGCTCTGAGCACATACCACAGTCTTCGAGCAAACATCCCAGCCCAGGACAAAACAACCCCCTTTTGTTTCTAAGCCAGAGGCCAAGGACCAGGGGCCAGTGCTGGGGAATAAACGTGCCCTCAGTTTAAAAATGTAAAAGTGCTTTCTTGCTGAAACTGAATGGCCTGGTCAGATTCTGAGGCTTCTTCATGTGGTTTTCCATACTTGAGTTGGGCTCCTGTTGACCACTGTCCTCCACTGACTCCTTTGACAGCTCCCTCCCATCCTGACCCTAATTTCCCCTTCTCTGAACACCTCAGCCCTGACACTAGGAACAGCCAACAGTCTCCTATTTACATTTGTCCTGATATGTCTCGTCTGAAACCAGGCAAGTGGGTGTTGTACAGAAAGATTTAGAGCGTGGGACCTGGATTCAAGTCCCACCATCACCTTTTAACTGGCTAATAGTCTTTGCCAAGCTACTGGTAAGGCACATTTTTTTCCCTTTATTTAAAAACCCTGCACCATAGCTACCACTTATCTATTGTCTATTTAGTGTTTTTCCATCCCCACCCTTTTTGTGTGTAGACTTTTTCATGAGTTTTTAAAGTAGTGGTATTATACAGTATTTGTCCTTTTGTGATTGACTTGTTTCACTCAGCATAATATGGTAAGGCACATTTAATTTATTCATTGCACAAATATTTAATGAACACCTACTATGTGTCAAGCATTGTGCCAGGAACTGGTCATTAATTGTTGTTGTTAGTTGCCTTCAAGTCAGCTTCAACTCATGGCAACCCTATGTATAACAGAATGAAATCGGTCATCATCATGATCGCTAAAAAGTATGTGGCATCTTCCAGCACTATATCCAACAATGTTCTGTTGTGATCCACAAGGTTTTCACTGGCTGATGTTTAGAAATATATTGCCAGGCCTTTCCTCCTAATCTATCTTAATCTGGAAGCTCCGCTGAAACTTGTCCACCATGGGTGACCCTACTGGTATTTGAAATACCGGTGGCATAGCTTCCAGCATCATAACAACACACAAGCCACCTAAGCATGGCAAACTGACAGGTAGGGTGGTAGGTAGGTGTATACATTAGTAAGCAGTAAACCACGCCTGGTTCCTGGCCTCATAGAGCTCAGAGACTAGCTGAGGGGACAGAATATAAACAACTAACAAACAAATATAAATTTTCAAGTTATGATAATGAAAAGGAATGAAGAATAGGATGCTAAGGAAGAATAACAGAAAAGACATACTTTTAATTGGGTGAACTGGAAGCCTTCTTCGGGGAGGTGATGCTTAAGCAGAGATGGTATAATAGTTTCCTATTGCTGCTAAAACAAATTATTGCAAATTAATGGCTTAGCCACACAAATTTATTATCTTACACTTTTGTAGGATACAAGTCCAGCACGGGGCTCACTGGGCTAAAATCAAGATGTTGGCAGGGCTGCATCCCTTTCTGGAGGCTCTAAGGGAGACTATGTTTCCTTGCCCTTTCCAGCTTCTAGAGGCCACCCACATTCCTTGACTCCTGGCTTCCTTCCTCCATCTTCAGAGCCAGCGACGTTGCATCTCTGTGCCTTTCTCCCACAGTCATTTTCTTCTGACTCTCTTTTGCGTTCCTCTTCCAAATTTAAGGACCCCAGGACCCCATAATTACATAGGGAGTCCCGATGTCACAGGGGTTAAAGCGCTCGGCTGCTAACCAAAACGTTGGTGATTTGAATCTACCAGCTGCTCCACAGGAGAAAGATGTGGCAGTCTGTTTCTGTAAAGATTTACAGCCTTGGAAACCCTATGGAGCAGTTCTACTCTGTCCTACAGGGTTACTATGAGTCAGAATCAACTCAGTGGCAGTGAGTTTGGTTTTGGGGTTTCACATTTAAGGACACATGTGATTACATAAGGAGCCCTGGTGGCACAGTGGTTAAAGCCATCAGCTGCTAACCGAAAGGTCAGTGGTTGGCAATCGACTCGATGGCGATGAGTTTGGTTTGGGGTTTTTGATGATATTGGGTCCCCCCAGATAATCCAGGATAATCTCCCTATTTAAAACCAGCTAATTAGCAAACTTAATTCCATCTGCAACCTTAATTCCCTTTTGCCATGTAACCTAACATGGTCACAGCTTCTGGGGATCAGGGCGTGGACATCTCTGGAGGCCTTTATTCTGCCTGCCACAGATGTGAAGAAACCAGTTATGCGAGGGGGGAGAGAGTTCTAGGGAGAGAAAACAGCTGGAATGGAGGTCCTAAGGCAAGGGTTTTTGGAGCTGGCAGGAAGCCAGTGTATCAAGAGTGAGAGCATTAGAAGAAAATCAGACGAGGCTGGAGAGACAGATCACGTCAGAGCTGGTATGTCATGGGAGGCATTTGCAGTTGACTAAGTGCTGTGAGAAGCCATTGAAAGGCTTTGGCAGAACCCAATTTGATTAAAGTTGTTAAGATCACTCAGGCTGCTGTGTGAAGACTGGATCACAGAAGATAATGAATGGGAAGGCTCTTTGAACAGGTAAAGCAGTGTGCACATTTAATGGAAGTAGATTTTCAACTGTCAAGTGAGGAATCAAAACATTTTCTGTATTGCTGCATGGCCGTTTGTTCAATGCTCAACAAATGCTAGTATTGGAGGCTGTTACTGAATTGAGTAGTTTACAAGTAGCTGATGGTGACCTCTCTGACCTGGGGTCAGCTCCTGTGGCATACCAGTTTGCCCTAGAGTTGACCCCAACTCATGGCAACCTATGTGTGTGAGGGTAGAACTGTGCTCGTAGGGTTTTCCATGGCTGATATTTTGGAAGTAGATCACCAGGCCTTTCTTCTGAGGTGTTTCTGGCTGGACTCAAATCTCGAACTTTTTGGTTAGCAGACGAGTGCGTTTACTGTTTGCACCACCCAGGAACTCTTCCCGTGATATGACCCCCTTATCACCCTCCCCCTTGACCTCGAGTGGATTCCAACTCATAGTGACCCTGTAGGATAGAGTAGAACTGCCCATAGTGTTTCCAAGGCTGTAAATCTTTACAGAAGCAAACTGCCACACCTTTCTCCCGTGGAATGACTGATGGGTTCAAACTGCCAACCTTTTGGTTAGCAGCCGAGTGCTTAAACACTGCACCACCAGGACTTTTGTTTCTCTCATAGCATAGGTAGCCCAAACCAGGTCCCAAAGATGCCTCAGGGTGGTAGGGGTGGACCCCTTCTCCTCACTCCCCAGCCTGCTTAAGTGGTTGAATGGAGGTAGTGGGTAGGAGAGTGTTATATTGGATTGTGTTCCCCTAAAATGTGTATCAACTTGACTAGTCCATGTTTCTCAGTAGTGTGTGATTGTTCACCATTTTGTCATCTATGTGGTTTTCCTATATGTTGTAAATCCTACCTATATGATGTTAATGAGGTGGGATTAGTGGCAGTTATGTTAATGAGGCACAACTCAATCTACAAGATCAGGTTGTGTCTTAAGCCAATCTCTTTTGAGATATAAAAGAGAGAAGTGAGCAGAGAGACACAAGGACCTCATTCCCCATGAAACAAGAGCCAGGAGAACAGCGTGCCCTTTGGACCTGGGGTCCCTGCACTGAGAAGCTCCTTAACTGGGGAAAATTGATGACAGGGACCTTCCCCCAGAGCCGACAGAGAGAGAGGGTCTTCCTCCGGAGCTGGCATCCTGAATTTGAACTTCTAGCCTCCTAGACTGTGAGAGAATAAATTTCTCTTTGTTAAAGCCATCCACTTGTGGTATTTCTATTATAGCAGCACTAGATGACTAAGACAGAGGTAAAAGGAGTCTGTATGGACTCAGGAGGTGAGTGGTCTCTGACGCAGGGCATGCATCAAAGAGAGGCTTCTAGGAGGCTGCATCTATTTTGGAAAGGGAGCACACCCAGGCTTAGGTGCAATATTTGGTCTGCAGAGCTACTAGCAAGGATGTGGAAGAAACAGCATAGAAAGATCTATTTTTACAGGGCTCTTCTCAAAGCCTTTCTAACCAGGCCAGCTGGACATCTGGACAACCCATCTCATGCCTGAGTCCAGAGCACGACATTTCCAGAAGAACATCATGTCCTTCCTCAGAAATCAAATCCAGGGAGGGCTGGAGCCAGAGTCCCAGACTGGGCTGGATTAGGGATGGTCAGTGAAACACAGGTCCACGAGGACTTTGTGCTAGCTAATCCCTCCCTTCCACCCCCCCAACCCCCTTCTCACTACTCTCCCTGTCCCCTATCCCCTATCACCCTCCTGCTCCAGCCTCTCCAGTTCCTCTCTGCCACCAGGGCTCCTTGCCTCTATCCCTTAGGAAGGATCATTTCGGAGTCTTTTCTATGAAAGATCCCTGACCTGCTTGGGAGCTGTGTGTCTTCTTTTTCCTATTCACTACTTCCCCTTTCAAGTCAGCAGCCCAGGAGAAGAACTAGTCAGACACTCCTTTTTCCATTTCTTCCAAGGAAAAGTCAACCCTCTCAGTGAACAGAGTAGCCAATTTGGAATTTCTGACTTCTTGCTCCAAACCTACTGCTCTCTAACTTTGGCCTCGAAACCTCTCAGAACTCAACACCTGAGTTGTAGCAGACGTCAGGAAAGCAGAGTTGCCAGGTGAGCAAGGTGGTTGGCCCAGCCTCCACCGGCTTCCAGATATGTCACTGCGCCCAGGGAAACCAGCCTGGCTGTGTGGGGCAACCTCTTCACCAAGGACGAGAATCCATACTTCATCTGCTGCCCAAATCCTTGTGCCACGTGCTTGACCATCAAACAACAGCCTCTCTGCCTAACCTCTAATGTGCTTATTCATTCTTTCATTCAAAAATATTGACTGAACAACTGCTAAGCTGTGTGGTATGTACTGAATCTTTTACCTTCCAGTTCTCAGCAGGGTCTGAGCCCCTAGCCCCTCACCTAGTACTGCCAACCTCTTGATCATACAGCCCTTGGGGGTGTCCCAGTTCCTAGTCTTGCCCCTGTCCTGTCCTCATCTCCAAGTGTCTCCTAACTTCAGCAGAAGAACTTGCCAGGATGTGGGCCTCGAGTCAGAGTTCACCCCCTCCTCAACACATTCCTCAGGTCTAAGCTATTTATCTCTGTAGAGTCTACAGTCTAGAGTCTCTCTGTCTTCCTAGAGTCTAGAGCCTCTCCGTCTTTCTAGAGTCTAGAGTCTCTCTGTCTTTCTAGGTTAATGCCCTAGGGGCCCCTGCCAGGCAATGTGGTGGCCTTTGGCCAGGGGAGCTTTGGCTCCCAAGTCCAGATTCTTTCAAAGGCTTACCAACAAAGTGAATTCCAGAAAAGCCCCTTCATTTTTCCAATAATCCAGTTTGTAATTGTTGAATCAGATAACTCCCATATTTCCAAAGGGCAAATATTAATTCTCAGAGATAGTACCACCTAACCCTTAAGGAGGAAAGGGAAATTTTCCTAAGGACCCTATAATTTGCAAGGCTGCCTCTAGGATGCTGACTCAGTACGTCATACCACCCCTCCCCTACTCCCTTGGGCCTGCCAGGATTAAGAAAGGGTCCTTGAGTATTCATGTATACTGGTATATGTAACCACCACTCACATTTTCTGCCTCTGGGGTTTATAGGTATGCTTTTGTAACATTTTTAATATGTGCTGGCATAGGCACAGGGACTTCTGTAACTGCGTAAAACGAAAGGAAGTTCGTGGGCGCCATGTTGTGCTGAGCAGTTATTGTAGGAGGTGCTGCAGCCAGTAGGAGTGACTGTGAGTGACTTTAGTCTCTTTTTCCTCTGTACACAAGTACATGTAAGTACCAATTACATTTTTTGGCCCTTTGGAATTCTGAACAAGTTAAGCCTTGTAAGGATATTTACAGTTTTATTTGTATTATTGGGTAGGTGTGGTTTTTGGGATTAGGTAATATTCATGCGAAAAGTTTATTTTTAGGAGAAATACAGTGTAAGCACATGTTGCAGCATCCTTGATGTACTGTACGTACTTCTTGTGCAATTGTCAGGGACATATTTTCTGGTTTCTGAGCTGTAAGTATTTGTCTTGCAGTAAGAGGTAATTTATTGTGGCAGTAATGTTCCCACAACAACATTGCCTTCGGGGGCCTTAGTTTTTCAAGAGGCTGGAATTATGCAGTGTCTCACCTTGTGTATTCTCATACTGGTTTGGAGGTACAGTATTTGTATTACCAGCCTGTTGTGATGGTTCAGGTTCATGTCCACTTTGCTCAGCCCTGATTCACAGTGGTTTGGCAGTTATGTGATAATGTAGTTTGGCATTTATGTAGTGATGTAGTTTGGCAGTTATGCCATGATATAATCATCCTCCATGACATGATCTGATGTGATCCGCCAGACAGCTGTGAGGGGGAGTTTCCTCAGGGGAGTGTGGCCTGCATCCAGTATATATATAGACATTCTGGCAAGGCTTCCTTGCTCTGAATCCTGCGTCGAGTTTGTCATCATCTGAACACTGGTTCTTGGGCCGTGAGCCAGCAGCCTATTGGCTGACCTACTGATCTTGAGTTCATTAGTCCCTGCTATCACGTGAGCCAGGAAAGGCCTCCAGCCTGAGCCTGGAATTACCTTTTCCTGAAACACTCCTCTTTTTCAGAAATACCTAAATAGATGCCTCAACAACTTCTAGAATATTTATTTTCTCTACTCAACAATGAGAGTGATTCTGGAGAGGAGGGTGGTTCTGAAGAAGAGAATGTCCAAGATGCCTCAGAGGACCTTTCCCTACCTGTGGAATCTGAAGCTCATTGCACTGACAACAACAACAGGGACGTGGTATCAGAGGATGCTGAAGCAGTTGATGTTACACAAGAAATGGGTCAACCACATAATAATGGCCATGATGACAGTGAAGAAAACAAAGGGGAATGTTGCAAGGATGTCTCCTACTTTGAGCAGATAATGAGCTTGCTTCAGCAAGATGCCAAAGTTACCCAGGCTTTACTTAAGAAGATACCGAAGTAGATTCTTTTTGTCCATCTTTGCAGAAGAGATGTTGGAAATTATAAAGGACCAAACGAATCTGTATGTGACCTAGGAGTGCACAATCCAATACAGAGAGGGCAGGAGACTGGAATGCCAAGTAGAAACTGGCAGCCTATAACCGTCAAGGAGATAAAGGCACTCATTGCTCTGCGTATACTGATGGGCATCTGCATCTTGCTGGAGATCAGACATTACTGAAAGGGGCTGCGTGGGAATTTCACATTTATTGTCAGCTGTGTAGGCCTAGCATCTCAGGTATTGTGGTCTTGTTAATGCATAGCTTGCATAGTTTACTTCTGCATGCTCCGATGATTCTGATTTATTTTCCTTCTCTCTTCCCTCCTGTTTTCCCATGATTTCATAAAACTTTAAAATTAACCTAAGGTCCTCTTTGGGAGGTAGAAGAACAAGTGATAAAATCTGAAGGCGAGATGACTGAACAAAGGAACCATCTTGTGACTGAAACCAGGATGACATCAGACGATCTTCAAGAATACCCGCAGAAGGTCAACATGTCTGGAACAAGGTCATTGTGCACACCTCAAAGGGGAACAAACACTCCACAGATTTTTCGGACCCTGACCCTGTCCTGATAAAATCCTCTGATCGGCCTCCAGAGGGGGAGGCAGATTTTGGAGGAGCTCATTCCCCAATCTCTTGTATATCGATATACAGTAAAACACTCTTGCTGCTCACCTCATCCCTGTCTCAGTATTGGCTTTTGTGGCAGGCAGCTCAGAAGTGCATTTTGCGGTAACATTACTGGTCCAGTGACCCCCTCTTTGCTGTTACTGCCATGCCAGACCTTCCCACTATAACAAGATTCCAGAAACTGGGCAAGAACATAAACTGCAGTGACGATTCAAAAGCCATGCCCAAAGGAGAACCTGGCTATAACCGGCTCCACAAAACGCGCTCTGTTATTGACACTCTCAGTAGCCTCCTAAAGGAAGTGTATGTGCCAGCAGGTATCATGGCAGTTGATGAAAGCATGGTGCCATTCAAGGGCCGTTCATCAATGAAGCAGTACATGCCAATGAAGCCCATAAAGCGCGAGTACAAAGTTTGGTGTTTGGCTGACTCACGAACTGACTTTGTAAGTCACTTTGAAATCTATTCTGGAAAAAAAAAGCATGGACAATGACTCATTTCGCTTCCTCGGAGAGAGTGCTGTGCTTGAACTATATCACTCACACAACCATTCTCATAGGCTCATTGCCTTCGACAATTTCTTTTCCTCCTATCACTTGATGGAAACCATGAACGACAGAGGACTGTATGCTGTAGGCACAGCACATGCCAGCCGAAAGGGCTTGCCAGAAATTACAAGGAGTAAGGACGGATTGTTGCATGGAAAATCTGTTTCATACAAAGGGATGTGTGTCGACAATCAAGAAGCAGAACAATAAACCTGTCACAGTTTTGTCAATGCTCCACAATCCGAAGGATATGACTAGTGTCAGAAGAAAGAACAAAAATGGTACATACTTAGTAATCCCTTGCCCAAGCGCCGTTGTAGAATACAACACAATTGCGGGAGGAGTGGACCGCTTTGACCAGAGGCGAGCAAGGTACACAATCGGAAGGCCCTCCGTCAAGTGGTGGCATCGATTGCTGTATTTCATAATTGACTGTGGCATTGTAAACAGCTTTACAATGTGGAACTGCAACCATGGGGGCAAATGTGACCAGTTGTCCTTCAGGCTCACTCTCATTAGGCAGCTTTCTGAGGGCTGAGAAATCAAAAGAAGACGAAGATGCTCCTTTTGTGTCAGGAACAAGCCAGAAGTCAGCAGGGTTCCAGATGATGTCTGGCTCCGACAGGTTGGAGATCATTTACCTGTCAAGACAATCAGAAGGCGACAGAGAGACTACAGCACTAAGAAGCAGACTCAAACAACAATTATGTCCAGCCAGTGCAGGGTGCCCTTATGTGTTACCCTATATTTTCAAAAGTCCCACTCAACAACAACAACAAAAAATTGATACAAAAAAACAATTTTTTCCCTGCTTCATTCCACCTATCTGACCTCCAGAGTTCACTGGTATACATGTGTACCACATAATAGTAATAAAAAACCATATTACATAAGAAAATATTACCAACACTCAAGGTGTGTTGGTACAAACATAAAATAATTCACTCATGAAAAGGTTAAAGGCTGCTGTCAGCTTTGAAATGACCACTTGTAAAGGCTCAACTGCATTCTTAGCCAAGGGTGGCCCTCTTCCTCAGCCACTATCTCTGTGTGTGTGTATGAATTTCTTTCTTCTGGTGATCTTTGTGTTTGGGCTTTTAAAGTCCAGGTGCCTGAGGCATCCATGCAATTGGAAATAAAGCCCTCAGAAGCAAGTTGATCCATACATTTAAAAAAAACAAAACCAGTTCCCTTCCAGTTGATTCTGACTCATGGCAACCCCATGTGTGTCAGAGTAGAACTGCTCCATAGGGTTTTCAGTGGTCGACTTTTTGAAAGTAAATCTCTAGGCCATTCTTCCAAGGCACCTTTAGGTGGACTTGAACCTCCAACCTTTGGTTAGCAGCTGAGTGTGTTAATGATTTGCACCATCCAGATACACTGATCCATACAGGTAAATGGGGAAATTGTCAGAGCCAAGGTGGCAGCCCAGGACATGATGATGGTGCATTCATTTGGGGACAGACACAGGGAGAAGGCAGAACCTGTGTTTTCACTGCCTGTCCCTGCTAAGATGTTGTTGTTAGGTGCCATGGAGTTGAGTTTTGACTCATAGCAACCCCTTGTGCCAGAGTAGAACTTCCCTGTAGTGTTTCCTAGGCTGTAATCTTTATGGAAGCAGATCGCCAGGTCTTTCTCCCAAAGAGCCTCTGGGTGGGTTCAAACCACAAACCTTTGCATTAGCAGCCTATGCTTAACTATTGCACCACCAGGGCTCCTTCTGCTAAGATGCCATTCCTCATTTCTGCCCCAGCTCCCCAATGCTTTAAGGAGAAGGGGCAGGAGGGAACTAAGAGGTGTTGAGTGCCTACTAGTCATCAAGGTAACATCAGGACATGGGAAAACATGGAGTTCTGAGTCCTCCAACTGTGATTGGACCTGACTCTGCCCTTTAGTAGTGGGACGACCAGGACCAGCTACATAATTTGCAGGGCCCAGTGCAGAATGAAAATGTAAGGCCCTTTGTTTAAAACTGATTAAGAATTTCAAGACGATGACAGCAGAGCGTTAAACCAAGTGTGAGTCCTTCTGAGTGTAGGGTCCTGTGAGACTACACAGGTCTCGTGGCCATCAAGCTGACCTGGAAGGCAACCTTGGCAAGTCAGTTCTCTGTCTCTCATGTTTCTCAAAGGGTTGATGTTAAAGGAAATCGTGGCCTGCATGCACAGGGCCAGGTACAAACTAAGAGCTAACATTTGTCTTGTTTCCACATCCTTTCTTGTTTCAAAAGACTGTTAATTCCTTGAAAAAAATAACTATCTTTTCCATCTTTGTATTCACAGTGCCTGGCATACAGTAGACACTCAGTAAATGTTACAGAAGCATCATGTTCTCAGGCTGCCTCACTTGGAATCCAATTTCATTCGTTCCTCAGACCTTGACCCTGTGAATACCCACTCCTACCCCGAGATCAGACTGTTGGCTTCTCTAGTTTACTTCCATGGATACAATCTTAGCCACCAGCTTGGCAGCTTAACCCTACAGTTACAGTACTCAGGAAGGTATTACAGATACTGCCCCTTGTCTGAGAAACAAATCTTAGTCCATCATGCATCTCAGAGTGCAAAACGTTAATTTTCCTACTAGGGCAAGCTTGGATAGAGACCACGGAGTCAGTTTTCCTCTGGTATCCCTTTCTTTCCCGTTTTGTACTCTCTGCCCTCCCTGTGGAGTCCCTGGGTGGTGCAAATGCTTAAGGCACTCAGCTGCTAACTGAAAGGTTAGAGGTTCGAGTCCACCCTGAGGTGCCTCAGAAGAAGGGCCTGGTGATTTACTTCTGCAAAATCAGCTGTTGAAAACCCTATGGTGCACACTTTTACTCTGACACACGTGGGAGCTGACTAGTAAGTAGCTGGCCCTGCCTCCAAGCCTGACCCCACCTTGGCGCCTGGGATCTCATTCTGGTTCCATCCGAAGAGGGTGATTGAGGATGAAGACTCACAGTTTTTCGGAGGTTCAGATCTTTCAGATTCATCAAGGTGAAAGCCAGCAGGGCAAGCACACCTTCCTCATCACTCCTCCTAACATGACTTTGGTGCATTATTATGCTAAAAGACCCCTTTTCTACTGGGGTAGCAAACCCATTGCAGTGGACTCATAGTGACCCTACAGGACAGAGTAGAACTGCCCCATAGGGTTTCCAAGGAGCGCCCGGTGGATTTGAACTGCCAACTTTTTTGGTTAGCAGCCGTAGCTCTTAACCACGATACCACCAGGGTTTCCTTCCACTGGGGTAGAAACCTAAAAAAAAAAAAAAAAAAAAGGTCCAAACCCTTTGCATGTAGCTGATTCTGACTCATGGTGATCCTATGTGTTACAGAACAGAACTGCTCTCCATAGAGTTTTCTTGGCTGTAATCTTTATTGAAGCAGTTCACTAGGCCTTTCTTCCACAGGGCTGCTGGGTGGGTTCAAACCACCAACCTTTAGGCTAGCAGCTGATTGCAAACCGCTTGCACCACCAGGGCGCCTTACTGGGGTAGAGGGAAAGAACAAAGGTTGGGAGCAATACAGAAAGCCAGTGGGACCCCTCAAGATACAAGCCACAACTGACTAAGTTATTTATACTTGCAAAATATTCCTTGAGAGTTCCAGATGGTTCGTTCAGTCTCCATCCTCATACTGAGCATTTAGTATCTGCCAGACCTGGTGGTGAAAGACAAGAGAGCCTGAAGATGACCCAGAGGAGCTCACAGTCTAGTGGGAAAGCAAGCTCACCCAGGGCTAACAAGGCAGATGGTAGGATGTGTCCAAACAGACCACAGAGGCGCTCAGAGACAGGTTGAGACAGCTTTATCGCATACGCTGTACTCCGTGCCTCTCTCCACAAGGCCTCCTGGCTGCAGCACCAATGCCTCTCAACTACAGGGCGTGGCAGGGGGTGGAGGTCCAGCAGAACTCTGAAAACCCCAGGCCAAAGAAAACCTCATTTACTCCCTAAAGCAGCAAGTGGTTGCCTAGCTGTTGCCTGACCTCCTTGAAGAATGTGGGGAGTGGGGGAATCCTGAAGGGTCTCCCAGAGCCCTTTCCCTTCAGAGGGAGCCTGGCTTTCTGGCTTCTGCATCCCTGGGGTGACAGTCCCTGGCCTGCTTCCCCAGCACCTCCCTGTAACTCTGCACACTAACTGCTGCCCTGGACTCTCCCCAACAATTGACAGCCTCCAACTTAACACACTCCCACCACCCCAACCAGTTTCCCTGCTGCCACTATGGAGATCCCCAGCCTGGGCCCCTCCACAGGGCTGCCACCAGCAGCCCTCTGTGAATAGGCTCTGATTCACCTACATCCTGAGCACTGGGTGCCCCTCCTTGCCATTCCCCAAAAGACAGACCCATTGGTGAAGATGCCCTGGGCCATGTCTCTCCCCCTCCCAGCCAAGTTTGCCCAGGGGATGAGTATGGACCTCAACTGTCATGGGTTGAATTGTGTCCCCCCAAAATGTCTGTCAACTTGGCTAGGTCATGATTCCCAGTATTGTATGATCGTCTACCATTTTGTCATCTGGTGTGATTTCCCTGTGTGTTGTAAATCCTATCACTCTGATGTTAATGAATGGGTTAGTTATATTGATGAGATCTACCAGATTAGATCGTGTCTTGAGCCAATCTCTTTTGAGATATAAAAGAGGGAAGTGAGCAGAGAGACAGGGGTCCTCATTCTACCAAGAAAGCATCTCTGGGAGCTGAGCGCATCCTTTGGACCCAAGGTTCCTGTGCAGAGAAGCTCCTAGACCACAAGAAGATTGATGACAAGGACCTTCCTCCAGAGCCAACAGAGAGAAAAAACCTTCCCCTGGAGCTGGTGCCCTAAATTTGGACTTGTAGCCTACTAAACTGTGAGAGAATAAATTTATCTTTGTTAAAGCCATCCACTTGTGGTATTTCTGATATAGCGGCACTAGATAACTAAGACACGAACTGTCATGGATTGAGTTGTGTCCCCCAAAAATATGTGTCAATTTGGTTAGGCCATGATTCACAGTATTGTGTGGTTGTCCTCCATTTTGTGATTGTGGTTTTCCTATGTGTTGTAAATCCTAATCTCTGCCTGTGGTTAATGAGGCAAGATTAGATAATGTTAAAGAGAATTAGGGTGGAATTGTAACACCTTTACTAGGGTCACATCCCTGATCCAACGTACAAGGAGTTTCCTTGGGGTGTGGCCTGCACTACCTTTTATCTTACAAGAGATAAAAGGAAAGGGAAGTGAGCAGAGAGTAGGGGACTTCATACCATCAAGAAAGTAGCGCCGGGAGCAGAGCGTCCTTTGGACCCAGGGTCCCGGCTCTGAGAGGCTCCTAGACCTGGGGAAGATTGATGACAAGGACCTTCCTCCAGAGCCAACAGAAAGAGAAAACCTTCCTTTGGAGCTGACGCCCTGAGTTTGGACTTGTAGCCTACTAGACTGTGAAAGAATACATTTCTCTTTGTTAAAGCCATCCACTTGTGGTATTTCTGTTATAGCAGCACTAGAGAACTAAACCACCAAACAACACAAAGCCCTCTCCTTCTCCCACCCACAGCTTGTTGTTGTTATGTCCCCTGGAGTCGACTTGACTCATGGTGACCCCATGTATGACAGAACAAAATGCTGCCCAGTGCTATGCTATGTTCACAGTACTTGGTATACCAGAGTCCATGTTACCACCACTATGTATTTTGAGTGCTTCCAACCTAGGGAGCTCATCTTCCAGCACTATATTGGACAATATTCTATTGTGGTCAATAGGGTTTTCATTGGCTAATTTTCAGAAGTAGATGGTCAGGCCTTTCTTCCTAGTCTGTCTTAGCCAGAAAGCTCTGCTGAAATTTATCCACCATGAGTGACCCTGCTGGTATTTGAAATACTGGTAGCATAGCTTCCAACATCACAGCAACACACAGATCACCACAGTACAGCAAACTGACTGGTGGCAAACCCCAGAAGGTCCCTCTATTTCAGCCCTTTTAGCAAAACTCCTAGTAGAGACTTGGATGCAGCCTGACCCTCTCCCTGCTTCATTTGGACCCCCTCATCCTCATTAAATCTTCTTATTGTGCCCATTTCAGAAATGGGAAGATGAGGTACAGAAAAATCTATTTGCTCAGGGTTGGCTGTCCTGGACATCTTCCCTGGGAGCCCAGGCTCTGTGGGCAAAAAGAGCAGATCATAGCTTTGTGCACTGGCTTCTCCAGGGAGAAAGCCCGCTGGAGCTGTCAGCAGTGGGCAGCTACCCAGGCTCCCAGCACTCCCCTGGAGCCCAGCTTCCCTTCCTGAGTTGGCACCCAGGGATGCAGCACACAGCGCAGCACCAGAAGCCGCCTGCAGCCTTCCAGCAGACCTTTCAGACGGAGCTGTTTTTGAGGAAAAGGGAGCCTGGGGGAGAGCAGGTGACAGGGAGGCCACAAATGGGGCTCTTTGAAGGGAAAATCATAAATACACATTAAAGTACCAATGACACTTCCCCATTAGCCTGGGCTGGCCAGATCTCCATGCCCCCAGCCTCACACCGATCCCTAGAGTCTGGTTCGTGTGGAGTGTGGGCACAGAGAGTTCTTCCCATAGCACAATTAGAGGCAGACATGGAAGCAGACGCACATTCTCAGGGAGGCCGGGCCCAGGCCTTGGCAGCGACTCCACAGCTGCCTATCTCCATCAAGGCCCTCAAAAGGAGGTGAGGCGTGGGAGCCAGCCGTTGAAGGGGGCTGCCACAGGGTCCACCAGGCGGCCATCGGCTCTTGGCAGGAAGAGAAAACATTTTTGCTCTTACAGAGAGTAAAGAGAAAGCCAGCATGGCTGGGCAGGCCAACTTCTGCCAGTCTTCAGGGTGTGGAGAACAAAACCCTTTTTTCTCTGGATGCTCGAACCCTCTGCCAGGCCAGACCATTGGTTAGTTCTTTCCCAGCTCCCTTTGGCATCCAGAGGTGTGGCGAGCAGAGCTGCCAAGGGCCCATTGAGGAAAGGCCCTGAATGGGTATGTCCAGAGGGCCTAGGCCAGTTGACAGAGCCTCCCCACTTAGGGCAGCAGGGCACACTGGAAAGAGGGCAGGTTTGCATTCAGGGAGATCTGCATTCACCATCCCAGCTCATAACCTTTCTGCACCTCAAGGTCCTCTTCTTTAAAATAATGGGGATGGGATATATGTCAAGTGAAAAGGGCAAGGTGCAGAATGTGTATAGTCCATGTGAGGAGACAGGTGGGGGTGGGGAGAGCAATATGTATACCTATTAGCTTGTGTGTGCACAAATTGGCTCTGGAAGGCTGTACCAAAAAAAACATGCAGCTTGATTTGCCTCTTGACAGGCAAATTGGGTGGCTGAGGGAGTCCCTTGGTGCCACAAACAGTTAACACACTTGGCTGTTAACCAAAGATTGGCGGTTCGAGTTCACCCAGAGATGCCTCAGAAGAAAGGCTTGGTGATCTACTTCTGAAAAATTAGCCATTGAAAACTCTATGGAACGCAGTTCTGTTCTGATACACGTCGGGCCACCATGAGTCAGAATTGACTTGATGGCAATTGGTACACTGGTTCTTGAGGAACGGGGTGGGGAGGGAAAATTTTCAAAGTCTACCTTTTGTAGCTTTACAGTTCTGAAGCCTTTAAATTACTATATACTTTAAAAAAAAAAAAAAAGGAACTTTAAAACATCAAAAAAATCAGGAAACGTCAAGTACCTCTCGGTTGCATTAGGATGAAGTAAGTTGACGTAGACACAGCGCCAGCCGGCACCTGGCAGGCCCTTAGGATGTGGTGTTGGAGCCTTGGCGTTCCCAGAGCACACACACACTAGCTTGTTGCTTCTTCTCCTCAGGTGGGCCAGGAAGAGTGCAGGGCAGGTAGGGTGGTTCCTGCTATGCATGTGGGACCCTGAGGTCTAGGAGAGAAGTATGACCTGCCCAAGGCCACACAGCTGGAAGTGATGGATGATGTACCTTGGACCAGAATCGTGTTCCCAGGGGCCTGGGAACATCTGTAAAAACTAGAAAAACTACTAAGGTCTTTGGACCTGTGAGAGTCAAGTGGAAATCAGACCCTCCCAGGATAAGATGATGTCTAAGCTCAGCCTTCAGAAGAGCAAGGGGCCCAGTCCTTGGGTGAGCAAGTCAGGGCCTTTGGGCTGGGACTTGAGACCAGTGAGGCTGGATGTCAGAATCTAGTCTCATTCCAGAGCCACCTAAGGGGCTCATTTGCAGAGGTATCACATGCTTTTATCTCTGATTTTTCCTCAAGCTTAGCATCAGCTGGAAATGAATCCCTTTCCAAAATGCCCCAGCTCCTCCCAGGCCCAGCAGGCATCTCCTCCACTGACACTGCATACCCACTCTGTGCTAGGTGCTCAGCCAGGCAATGGAGACAACAAGAGGCCTAAGGGACCTCTCCAAGCTTCTAGTAACTGGAAGATAGGTCAGGCACAAGATAGGTTAAGAGCAGACACTGGTGTCGGATAACTTGGATTGGACTCTTTAAATGTGTGCTCTCAGGTCAGATACTTAACAGTCATAGCCTTGGTTTCCTTATCTGTAAAATCGGCATGATAAAAGCAGCTATCTCACTTGTTTTGAAAATTAAATGAGATAATCCATAAAAGGTACGTAAACAATACCTCCCATGGGAAGTCCATAGGAAGAGCCTAAAGATAAAAGGGGAAAAGAGGCATTTCAAGATGGAAAGGACCAAAGGCTGGGTGTATGGTATAGATCAACACTGGACTATAGAGATTCCCAAAGGGAATCCTGGGGTAGTCTCAGAGGGCCTTGTGGGGAGGTGGAATTTGTACTGGGCCTTGAAGCAGAGAGAAAAGGAGAGGGTTTTCCAAGGAGGAGGGACAGTGAGGGTGGTACAGAGATGGAAATCAGCCCAGCATGTTCAGGGTCCTAGTTCACTAGAGCAGGGGTTTGCATGGGGACATGGTGGGAGAGGAGGCTGAAAGACTGGTGTTGGAGGGGCCTTGAGGGCCAGGCAATGAGAGTCATGAGTGGTTTTCAAGCAGAGAAGGGCTATGTGCAAAGCTGCATTGAAAGGAAGGTTCATCTGATGGCCTTTGGTAAGATGGGTTGGGAAGGGTCAGCTAGGGAGGCAAAGAGACCAGCTCAGAGGCTAGTCAAGTGATAAGAATAAAGGGAGCAAGGTTGCCCAGGCTAACTCAGGGAGGGTGCCCTGCTAAGTCTGGCCATCAGGGTGGTTCTGACTACCTTACCCTGACCTCCCCAATCCAATGGCTCCCCTACTCTGCCATAGGCCTAGTGGGATATTCCTTTCCAGGGGTGATGGCCATGAGACCCACCAGGTCAATTCCCACTCACCCCAAGGCAGCTGCAGAGTGAGGGCTGAGGAGCTGTGGTCTGGACTTGGGAGCACAGGGCCATGGGCAGCCAGAACCACACTGTGGGCCCAGCTTGGGAGACCAAGACAGCAAGCTCTGTCTTCTAAGAATTAGCCCTTGTCCTCCAGATGAGAACACCAGGGTCTGAAGCCAGCCTCTGAAGTCCTTCCCTGGCTGTGTCCAGGACTGGCCAGAGACCTCCCAGAGCTCCTGCTCTCCACTTATTGGTTTCATTTTTCCTTCTCCCTCTGGGTCCAGATGCCAAACCCAAAGTCCAAGAGCTGTGGGACTCTGGATGTGCCACTCCCACCCCTGGGCAAAGCCAGGGCTGTGACTACAGGTGGCCTGACCCTATGGTTGCAGGGAGTGTGGCTGCACATTAGTCAGTCTCTTCTTGGCTTGGGGGGGGTCAATCAAACTGAACACCATATTTTCATAGTAATAAAGAAACCAATTGCCGTCACGTCAATTCCAACTCATGGAGATCCCATGTGTCAGAGTAGAACTGTGCTCCACAGGATTTTCAGTGGCTGATTTTTTGGAAGTAGATTGCCAGCTTTTTCTTCCAAGGCACCTCTGTGTGAACTCGAACCTCCAACCTTACTATTAGCAGTCAAGGTTATTAACTATTTGTACCACCCTTTCACAGTAATACCTGCTCATTGTTAGAAGTTTAGAAAATACAGAAGAATTTAAGAAGGAAAGAACCAAGAACTTAATCCTCTAATCCACAAAGAACCAAAGTTACCATTTCAACATGTGTTGTCCTTCCCACTTTTGACCTTTGCATGCAGTTTTTAAACTAACCAAACCAAAAAGGGAGCCCTGGTGGCACAGTGGTAAGGACTCATTTGCTAACCAAAAGGTCAGCAGTTCAAATCCACCAGCCGCTCCATGGGAGACATGCTATGTGTGCTAGGCAGCCTTCTAAAATAGCTTTCAATGATCCCCGCCCCCTGCTAGTCACACCGTTGTGTAATACCCTCCCCTTGAGTGTGGGTGGAACCTAGTGATTTGCTTCTAATGAATAAAATAGGCAAAAGTGATGGGATGTCACTTTCAGGATTAGGTTGTAGAAGATTGAATTCTATCTTGCTGGCATTCTCTCTCTCTGGCTCTTCTCACATGCTTTCCTTGATAGAAAGGACCGCCTGGAATGAGGGCAACCTCATTCCAACAGCATGGAGGAGCTGAATCCTGCCAGCAACCATGTGAGTGAGCTTGGAAGCAGATCCTCCTCCATTCAAGTCTTCAGATGAGATTGCAGCCCTGGCCACACTTTGATTGCACCCATCTGAGAACATGAAGAAGAGGACCAGCTCTCAAATTCCTGACCCACACAAAAGAAAGATAATAGATGTGTGTTCTTTTAAGCCATTATGTTTCAGGGTAATTTGTTATTCAGCAATAGATAACTAATATGTTGTTGTTGTTAGCTGCTGTGGAGTTGACCCTTGACTCATGGTGACTCCATGCACAATGGAATGAAACCCTGCCCGACTCTGCGCCATCCCCATGATCAGTTGTGGATCAAACTTTTGAGATCCATAGGGTTTTCATTCGCTGATTTTCTGAAGTAGCTCACCAGGCCTTTCTTCCTAGTACATCTTAGTTTGGAAGCTCTGCTGAAACCTGTTCAACACTGTAGCAGCACACTAGCTTCCACTGACAGATGAGTGATGGCTGCGCATGAAGTGCAAAGGCTGGGAATCAAACCCGGTCTCTCACATGGAAGGTGAGAATTCTACCACTCAACCACCAATGCCCCCATAAATAACTAATATACCATATGTTTAATTTAATAAACTATTTTATATAAACTATATAATAAATGTAACTATTCTCTGTGTTATTAAAACTTTTTCTAAACATCGTGTTTGCTTGTTGCCCAGTGCTTCATCTGTGATTTGTTTAACCATACTGGTACTGCTGAACATTTGAATTATTTTCCAGTTTTTACTGTGTGGCTAGCATTTTTATACATAAAGTGTTTTCTTTATTTAAGATTGTTTTTTCAGAGAAGATTTCCATAAGAATTATTGGATTAAAGAGTATGCTGTATATTATTTAGCAATATGAGTTATGATAAACTTGCCACCCTATCTCTTTCGGGTATAATTAAAACCTGTTGCCATTGAGTTGATTCCAACTCACAGTGACCCTATAGGACAGAGTAGAACTGCCCCATAGGGTTTCCAAGGCTGTAATCTTTACGGAAGCAGACTGCCACATCTTTCTCCCGTGGAGTGGCCGGTGGGTTTGAACCACTGACCTTTTGGTTAGCAGCTCAGTGCTTAACTACTGCACCACCAGGGATCCTTAGAGTACAGTTAGCCCCTTTTAAATCCTGGTTCTATGGAACAGGGTACTTGACAAAGCTGCCAGAGAAGTGGGCTGAAAGCCGAGGATTTGGATGGGGTTAAAGGGCTAAGAAGGAACCCTGGTGCCGCCATGGTTAAGAGGTTTGCTCCTAATCAGAAGGTCGGCAGTTTGAACCCAACAGCTGCTCCATGAAAGAAAGATGTGGCAGTATGCTTCCATAAAGATTTCAGCCTTGGAAACCCTATGAGGCAGTTCTAATCTGTCCTATATGGTCACTATGAGTCAGAATCAACTCGTCTGCCAAAGATGTAGGCCAGATTCCATTTTTGCTGTTTACTGCTCATTCTTAGCTAACTTTCAAAAGTCACTAGCCAGAATGCTTCAGGAAGCTCTCAAACTGTCCTCCCCTCCTCTCACAGAACACTCCCAGGAAGGGTATTCACTCAGGCTGTCCCCCAAAATATCCATAGATCAACATGAAGTTAACTGTCTCAAACTCTGTGATTAACTAAACAATGCTTAAGGGAGCTTGCGATTGTCTACTACCTGTTGAATCATAATTTTGTAATTGCCAGCCAATCACAATTTTTTCCTTGTAAGTTCTTAGATTTTCTGTACTTAAATTCTGTGAAAAATCCTTTCACTGGAGTACTTTGGTGAGTCCTCACAAAGTGCTGCCCAATCCAGATGGCTCTGTTCCTTCAATAAATCTCTTTGCTTTAATTTTAACAGAGGCTCTAGTCTGCTCTTCAACATTTCTTGATAACTGGAAATGGGAATTCAAAGGTGCATAGCCTGCAGTGATCCCCTCCCCACCACCAAGGACACAAGGATCGAGCTTTGGTACCAAAGCAGGGCTGTTTGGGCTCACCATTCTGCAAACTTCTCAGGAGTCACTGCCAGGTAAATAACCTCTGAATTTTGAGCTCCACTTCTTTGTGTTGAGCTCTTCGAGACCTATTCTAGTTTTGTTTTCTCCTTGTCTGTTTTGTTTTGTCTTGTCTGTTTTCATTCTGGTCTTGTCAGAATTTTTGCCAAATTTTGCCTCTGCTAGTGGCAGTAGTGTGAGGTTCTGGGCAATTTCCTGTCCTAGAAGTTTTTGAGTTTGTGGAATCTCAGGATCCATAAACCACAAAGAAAACCAAGGGCACAGAATGGCCAGTAAAAGCCAATAGGGGTTCACCTGCTGCAGAAGTGGTGAAAGTCTCCTAAGACAGGATAAGTTGGTTTGTGGGACAGGCCAGAGCATTAGGTTACCTGCTGGCCAAAAGCAAAAACTCATGCAATGAAAGGAACATATTGGTTCAAGCAAAACACTGTCCAAACCCCACAGCATATCCCATTAGGATTTTGTTGTGTCTGACAGTCCTAAACTTTGAACAAACTTAAACCTTCTTTGAAAATGGGAAATGCCTTGTCTAGGGCAATGTGGAATTTCCTTCTGGGACTCCTGCCTGTTATATGGGCAAGCACTATGTCTCTGCTACCTGATCGTACCTATCTGCTTAGCATCATCTCACTAAGGATAGTATGGAAAATATGTAGCCACTTTCTGGTTCTTTTGAATTATCTAAATTGAATTTCCTGCACAATTGAATTTCCTGCACAGTAAATTAGAAAAGAAAAGGCTCCCAGATTAGGCAGAAGCAATGGGACGCTTTTTTAAACTGGTATTTTGAAGCTTCTAGAAGACATAATGAGAGTAAAATCGCTTCCTTACAAGATAATGTTTCTAAATTAACTAAGCAAAATAAGGAATTGCAATTCCAGATTTCTGTTGCAACTGCCCAAACTGTGCTGGGACCATCTGCTCCTTTGCTGGCTGCC
This sequence comes from Trichechus manatus latirostris, assembly GCF_000243295.1. Taxonomy (NCBI): domain Eukaryota; kingdom Metazoa; phylum Chordata; class Mammalia; order Sirenia; family Trichechidae; genus Trichechus; species Trichechus manatus. The sequence continues at coordinate 2,190,538 of NW_004443945.1, forward strand.
TCTCTTTTGTATCCTCTTCTGCCTTCTTATCCCTCTGATGCTGCTAAAGAGTCTTCTACTAACACTTTGTCTGAAGTCCCCCTTTTCCCTATCCCTGAAAAAATGCCTTTTAAAAGCTATCCCATTGCAGATATTGAGGATGCTCCCCACCTTACTTTTAATCCTTGAATGCATTCAGAATTACACAAAATTGCTAAAGGTTTCCCCAAGCTGTGGGAGGATCCTCACATGTTTGTTGAGGAATTTACAATCCTTGTTGAACCTTACCAGCTTGGATTCCCTGATTTGTATCAGGTAGTCCACATGATAACCAGGCCACGGGAGGCCCACCTGTGGTTATAACAGGCTGAATGGAGAAATCCCAAAGAAAGTTTACCTCTAGACCTAGATAAAACAGCTGCCCAACTGTTAGAAGAGTCTTGAGCTATCAGCAAAAAGATTGCTAGAGGCCATTCCAAAGGCATTTTCCCCAATAATAGATTGGACAGAAATTCACTCTTATATACAAAACAAAGATGAAAATGTTTATGATTACCAGACCAGGTTATTTCAGAGGTTTGCTGAACTTTCTGGGATTGATCCTTCATCCCCTGGGGCTGCAGGAGCTTTTAATGGAGTATTTACATCTGGCCTCAAACCTGAACTCTCAGCCATAGATTGGAAAGCAGCTTCCATTGTCGAGCCAGCAAATTTACCTCACAAACTCTCTCAGACCTTGGACACTAGGCAAACCTCCAAGGCAAATAAGTTAATGACCTTACAATTAGAACAATTGCAATCTCCTAACCAGCAAAGTAAATCCAGGCCATTTGGAGGCACTAAACCTGTCACTTACAATTATTGCCAGAAACTTGGGCATTGGAAAAAGTATTGCTACAAGTTAAAGAACAATCAAAAGAAACAGCTTAAGCCAGAGACCCTTCAACCAGATATGGAATAAAGGGGCTCCGGGGGCACAACTGGAGGTTTTCCTATGGCAGCACTTAACCCACAAGAAGAAACTACAATGTATATTAATGGTGAACCTTGCAAATTTCAAATTGACACTGGTTCTACACTCTCTGCCATTAACCCTATGTGTTTACAAAAGCCCCTGCCTGGAGTACAAAAACTCCAAAAGTTGTGGGGGTTACAAATAAGGAACAGACTTTTAATTCATTCAAAATCTGTTCTTATTTACCTTGACCCTATTGAAGATTTACATTCCTTTCAGCTTAGCCCCGACACTCCTGTTAATTTGTTGGGCTGAGACCTTTTGTTTAAATGGGCCTGCCATTTACAATTTTCAGAAAAAAGGGAAACATTATTAAGCCCACCAGACTTTCCCAAAAACCTCTAATGAGGGATTTGAATCAGAACTAACTCAAGGGGAAGAAGCTGATTGCTGTTTGCAGGCATTAGTCATGCACAAAGGCAATTTAACCTCCTCTAACCATTTCCCGCTGATATTTTTTCATTAATTCCTGAAACCTTATGGGCCACAACAACTATGGATTTTATCAGTAGAACCCATTAAAGTTCAGGTAGACACCTCTAAGCCTTTACTAAGACTCCCTCATTACCCCCTTAAATGAGAAACTAAAGAGGTATTAGCCCTTATTATTCAGGACTTCATTTCTAAAGAATTGTTTCCTGCACCAACCCTTGTAACAACCCTATACTCCTTGTTAAGAAATCAGAAAATTAAAGCTAGACGTTTGTACAGGATTTAAGGGCTATTAACCACATTGTTATTCCAGATTTCCAGTAGTCCCAAATACTCACTTACTGCTTTCTAATGTCCTTCCAGATGTTACACACTTTACTGTTACTGATCTTTGTAGCATCTTTTCCAGTATATCTGTCCACACTGAGAGCCAATATTTGTTTTCTTTCATCTGAGACAACCAACAATTTATCTGGACTGTAATGCCCCAGGTTTCACTGAATTTTCCACTTACTTTTCTCAAACACTTTATGCTGATTTGCAGCCTTTGCAATTTAAGAATAAATGTAAATTATTACCATATGTTGATGACTTACTAATATGCTCAAACTCCTAGTAAGCTTGCATAGATGACAGCATAATACTATTAAAACCCCTGGCTGCTAGAGGGCATAAAGTTTCTAGAGAAAAACTGCAATTGGCCCAGGCTTCTGTTAAGTATTTAGGTCATTTGATTTCTACAGAAGGCATTTCTATTGTCCTAAATGGAAAGAAGCTATTTTGGCTTTCCCTATCCCCAAAACTAAGAATTGTATGGGTTTCTAGGGTCCTGTGGCTACTATACAACTTGGATTTTTAACTTTTCCTTGTTAGCCCAGCCCCTATATAAATATTTTAAAACCTCCAAGCCAGATTATTTCCAAATTACACTGGCGGATCAAAAAGCTGTAACTAAACTGAAAGAAACTTTAGCAAACACACCTGCCCTAGACTTTCTTAACTATCACCTAGAATTTTCCCTGTTTGTACATGAAGCTTCTGGAAATGCTTGAGGTGTTTTAACCCAGAAGCATGGAGAATGTCAGAGGCCAATCAATAGGCCACTACAGTTTGCGCTTGACCTCGTAGCTAAAGGGTACCCACCCTGACTCAGGGCTGTTGCTGCCACAGCTAAACTAGTTGAAAGCACTGCAGCTGTAGCACTGGAAAATTTTCTAAATGTTTATATTCCCCATGCAGTATCTGCAATCCTTAACTCTGCTTTGTCCCAACATCTTGCCACAAGTTTACTCACTTCCTATGAAGTACTCCTAGCTTCATCTAATATTAGACTACTTTCTGCGGCTTGTTTAAATCCTACCACTCTACTTCCAGAAACTGACAATAAGGATTATCCAATGCATGATTGCTTAAATTTAACTGAACGGCTTTTAACTCCTGAAAAGATTTAAGAGGAACTCCTTTGGCTATTCTGGATTAATTTTATTTGTTTGTGGCTCCTATTTGAAACCTGATCCTACTAGCTCTCACTATCAAGCTAGGTATTCCATCATAAACTCTGCTGAGGTTTTTGAAAGTCAAGCCCTTCCTGAAGCTACTTTGGCCCAACAAGCTGAATTAATTGTGCTTACTAGACTCCGCCAACTTGGTAAAGGTAATGGACCACAAGAACCACAGCCTCCACCAGCCTGAGCCCAGAAGAACTAGATGGTTCCCAGCTACCACCACTGACTACTGTGACAGGGATCACAATAGAGCATCCTGGACAGAGTGGGAGAAAAATGTAGAACAAAATTGAAATTCACACACACACACACACACACACAAAGACCAGACTTACTGGTCTGAGAGAAACTGGAGGAACCCCTGAGACTATGGCCCCAGACACCCTTCTAACTCAGAATTGAAGCCACTGCTGAAGTTCACCTTTCAGCCATATATTAGACAGGCCTATAAAACAAACAATAACACATGTGAGGGACATAATTCTTAGATCAATCAACACCTGCTCAAAAACAAAGACGAGAAGGCAGGAAGGGACAAGAAAACTGGACAAATGGAAACAGGGAACCCAGGGTGGAAAAGGAGAGAGTGCTGACACTTTGTGGGGCTTGCAACCAATGTCACAAAAAAAATTGTGTATAAATTTTTGAATGAGAAATTAATTTTCTCTGTAAACTTTTACCTAAAGCACACACACACACACACAAAGATAATAAAAACTTGCTAAAGGGAGATCCGCGAATGTTTACACGAATTCTCATTACGCCTTCAGGGTTACGCATGATTTTGGCATATTATGGAAACAGAGAGAATTCCTAACCTCTTCTGGAACTGCCATAAAAAAGGGAGCTTTAGTGGTAGACCTGTTAGACACTTTATTACTGCCCTCTGAAATTGCTGTAATAAAAATACAGGCTCATCAATCTAAAGGAATCCCTCGCACTGTAGAGATAAGAGGGAATAATCTTGTGGATAAAACAGCCAAACAACCAGCCTCTCAAGCTGTCTTAGCCCTAATGAAAACAGAAAAAAAGATATTACCCTGATTTATTCATAAATAATCATGACCTCTGGAAGCCCCACAGACACATACAAACTCCCTGAGGGACTGAATTGCTGCGCAGAGGGCTCTGGGGACCATGGTCTCAGGGAACATCTAGCTCAGTTGGCATGACACAGCTTATAAAGACAATGCTCTACATTCTACCTTGGTGAGTAGTGTTTGGGGTCTTAAAAGCCTGTGAGCGGCCATCGAAGATACTCCACTGGTCTCATCCCTTCGGGAGCAAGGGAGAATGAAGAGAACAGGATACAAGGAAAAGATTAGTCCAAAGGACTAATTGTCCACAGCTACCAAGGCCTCCACCGGACTGAGTCCAGTACAGCTAGATGGTGCCCGGCTACCACCACTGACTGCTCTGACCAGGATCACAACAGAGGGTTCTGGACAGAGCTGGAGAAGGATGTAGAGCATAATTCTAACTCACAAAAAAAAAGACCAGATTTACTGGCCTAAAGGAGACTGGATAAACCCTGAGAGTATGGTCCCCAGACACCCTTTTAGCTCAGTGGTGAAGTTACCTCCGAGGTTCACGGTTCAGCCTGGGAGTGGACAGCCCCGTAAAACCAAATGAGACTAACAAGGTACAGGAGTCCAGTGACAAGGGCCAGAAAGCAGAAGGGGACAAGGAAACTGGTGATAGGGAACCCAAGGTTGAGTAAGGATATTGTTGATGTGTTGTGAGATTGTTAACCATTGTCATAGGGCAACATTTGTAGTAACTGTTAAATGAGAAACTATTTTGTTCTGTAAGCCTTCATCTTAAGTGAGAATAACAGCACAATTGGAAGAGCGTAGTCAATGTCACTGAACTGTGCATGTAGAAACTTTTGAAATGGTGTATCTTTGGCTATGTGTATTTTCACCAAAAAAAAAAAGGTTGAGAAGTTAGAGGGTTGATATGTTGTGGGGTTGTTAACAAATGTTATAAAACAACATGTGTACTTCTGTTTCATGAGAAACTATTTGTTCTGTAAGCCTTCACCTGAAGTACAATAAAAATAAAATAAAACAAAAAAAATAAAAAAAAAATCATGACCTCAATGAATTAGCTATAGAAAAATCAATAAAAAATCAACCATTGACTAAAACTGAGGAAATTGAAAAATAGGAGAAAGCAAATTATTCTCAGGATCCTACAACCAAATTATGGTTAGGCCTAATTAGAAGCTTGTCTTATCTAAATCATTCCAAGTCCCTATAAGCTCTCCACAAAAGATCCCATTTGGGACAAGATAAAATGGTTGAAATTTTAAAGAAATACTGGTAGGGACAATTTTTTGAGGCTGCTGCACATGTTTCCTCTTGTTGCTGTATTTATTCCCATTATAACCCAGGCAAACCTTTTAAAGTTTCACCTGGAAAATATTCATTACCTTCAGGACCTACCCTTGAATGGCTATTAGATTTTTACCCAGCTCCCACCTTCAAATGGTTACAAATATGTATTAGTGATGGTTTGCAGATTTCCACATTGAGTAGAAGCTTTTCCTAGCCACCATGTCACTGCAACCTTTGTAGCTAAAAAACTTATTGAAAATATAATCCCCACTTGGGGAGCACCAACACTTCTTTGCAGTGACAGGGGAATCCATTTTACTGAATGAGTACCTAAAGAAATATGTAAGATTTTTCCTATTTATCAAAGACTTAATTGTCCTTACCAACTGCAATCTTCTGGGCTAGTGGAAAGGACTAACAGTAAAATAAAAACCCAATTAGCCAACCTTTCTAAGTCCTTAAGTTTATCCAGGACTAAGGTCCTTCCCTGAGTCCTTTTAAATATGAGGTCCACTCAGTTTGAGCCACATAAATTAACTCCACATGAAATTGTTACTGGAAGGCTTATGGCCCTTCCTTATTTCTCAATCTATACTGACTATAATTTAGTTCAACCTGATTTATTGAAATATTGTCAGTCTTTGATTCAGTACTCTAATGAGAATCTTTCATGAGTCAAACAAGATTTTAACAGCCCAAAATTTAGAAATACAAAAATTACCTGCTATTGAACCAAGTGACAGTGTATATTGAAAGAGGTGCCAATTCAAAAGATTCCCTGGAGCCTCATTGGAAAAGACTATATTTGGTCCCTCTCACTAAGCCTTGTGCCACTAAATTACAGGGAATTAAAACTTGGATCCATCTGTCTCAGTTAAAAAAGGCTAAAGCCCCTGCCTGGACTGTTAAACCTACTGAAGGACTTAAACTGAAGTGCAAATTCTCTTCTGACTAGAAGCAGTTGAAGTAGATGGCTCTCCCAAGATCACAGAACAAGATTTCGTGTAACCTGCTGAAGTTTTTGGACTTTGTTTCCTGATTACTGGTATTCTTATGGTAATTGCTTTATTACACACTTGTGGTATTATCCTTTGTTTTAATATCTTCTTTTTTTCATGGAAGTAACTGAAGGAGAAGTTTGCCTTGTCATAACTATTATTTTTGTGATATTTGCCTTATTGTATTACTTTTTAGTTAGCATTCTTACACTATGAAACCTTTCTTAAGTATTCTCTTACTGTATATCATGACTCTTGCTGATGCCTGGCATGATAATGCCTGTGTTAGATTAGCTCAATCAGTACTTAGTGCCCATAATCTGACTGACTGTTGGATTGGCCATCTAATCCCCAAATCTGGGTATATTAATTCAGACTCTTCAGCTATGCCTGTGTTTAACGATAGCTCTGTACCTGATTCTATTGTAAATCCTAATGTTTCCTTTAAACAGGCTATACATGCCAGGTTGTAGCACCCTCCAGAATTATTAACAAATCCCCAGGTGCCATGTTTCAATTTAACTCAACACCCGCAAGTCAATGATACAGAGGAAAGTTTGGAAAACTGTACCAAAAATATAGAGAAGCTTTACCCATGTACTGATTGGTCACTCATATGCCCAAGAAATCCTAGGTATCTTCAAACTCTTATACAAGGACCTTGCAACAGTACCAAAGAAAAGCCACCCTTTTGTCATGGCATTTACCACCCTACATATTGGGGGCTATTATCTATTTGTAATAACTCTTTGACTGAAGAATGTCTTGAAAGTTAACTAAACCATCCCTTTTCCACAAAATTATACTGGAAATAATCTTATTTCTTCTCTTTAGGGTCACAGTGAATCAGAATTGACTCGACAGTAATGAGTCGTCTTTTTTTTTTTAATCCTTCTCATGGATTGTCTTAGTCACCTAGTGCTGCTATAACAGAAATACCACAAGTGGACGGCTTTAACAAACAGAAATTTAATCTCTCACAGTCTAGGAGGTTAGAAGTCTGAATTCAGGGTGTCA
>NW_004443945.1:2197922-2240018 GCF_000243295.1 Trichechus manatus latirostris
AGCTCGCTTCTCTCTTTTATAGCTCAAAAGAGATTGGTCTAAGACTACCTAATCTTGTAGACCTCATCAGTATTGCTGCCACTAAGCCATCTTATTACATCACAGTGATAGAGTTTACAACACATAAGGAAATCACATCAGATTACAAAATGGTACACAATCATACAATACTGGGAATCATGAACCAGCCAAGTTGACAGATATTTTTGGGGGGACATAATTCAATCCATAACATGGATGTATATTTTTTATGTAGGGAATCAGAACACCCCACTAAGAAAAGCCCAAATCCAAATAATGAACCCTATGCTTGGGCATTACTATGCCTAGACAGTTTTAAAATGACAGGTCAATACACACTTGGCTTTTTAGGAGTTCTCCTAAGTCTCCAGTCCCGTAATGAAAGTATACATTGGACCAATGATCTGAAACTCTTTTCCCAACAAAAAAGAAATTATGAAAATCCTATAATGTACATATCAGGGGATGGATGGGCATTTCTCCAGGACTTTATCCACTTGTGGGAATCCCTGAACTTGAAAAATCTGTTCGCAATTTGTCTGCTACTATACTTCAAATAACAAATGAACTGGTCGATAGCATAGAAGCCCAACAAGAATCATTAAATTCGGGACTCAGACAGACATGGCTGTGGCAGCATGCTTGTCCGTTTTCCCATTCTTGCCTATTCTGTAATATTCTTTGGACACAGGCAGACATGGCTGTGGCAGCATGCTTGTCCGTTTTCCCATTCTTGCCTATTCTGTAATATTCTTTGGACTCGGGCAGACATGCCTCTAACAGCATGGTTGTCTGCTTCCCACTTTTGTCCTTTTGAATATATGCCTAATAAAACTTTCTTTTTACTTTATAAAAAAAAAAAAGAATCATTAAACTCTCCTGCTAAAGTTGGATTCGTTAATAGAATTATCCTTGATTTTATTCTAGCACAAGGAGAAGTTTGTGTAATTGCTAATACCACTTGTTGTACTTGAATAAATGCATCCAGAGAAATAGAACAAGATCTTAAAACAAGTACACCAGGAAGCTACATGGCTTCAACTACCCTATACGTCCAACTTCCCTTTTCTTGATATTTCTAGCTGACTACCTACCGAAATTTGTTCTTGGTATGTTCCATTTTTCGAACTGGATTAACTCTCATGATCTTTGTAATAATTGTTATAGGATTAATCAAATGTTTTATGAAGTGTTTTTCAAATGCTTGTATTCACTACTTGCTATGCAAAGGATCATGTATTTTGAAGAAACAGCAATTCCTTAGAAAATAGTTAGGTTCTTCACCTTGGCCAATGCCCCTCTCTGCCAAGTATTCCTATTAATTTGGCTCTGCTCTTTCTTTTCTTAAAAGATCACAGAAGCAGAGATCTCAGCTATGGCATGGTGAAGATGTTGGCAGTGATGCCTGGCTATCTGCACAATAGCAACTGGAGTCTTAAAGGCTTATCAAAGTAAGCAGTCAATAATAAACAAATGGTGCCCAACTGTATGGCCGGGGTCTTGAAAGTCTATTTTAAGTAGGCAGCCATCTAATAAATGCAACGAAAGTAAGGTCATGCAGATGACACACTTATAATAGTGATGAGCAAATTTCTATAGATATTCTTAATCAGAAGGGGAGGGAAGGAGGGAAGGAGGGTTTTGAAACAGTCCAAAAAAATCTAGGTGCCTGGCATAAGGAGCCCTGGTGGTTAAGTGATTAATAGCTATGGCTACTAACCAAAGGGTCAGCAGTTCGAATCCACCAGCCATTCCTTGGAAACCCTATGGGGCAGCACTACTCTGTCCTATAGGTTCACTATGTGTTAGAATGGACTCGACGGCAACGGGTTTAGTTTTTGTTTTTGTTTTTTTTTTTGGTTGACATAAGGAGAGGTTTCTGTCAAAGACGTAGGTTGGACTCCATTTTTGCTGTTTGCTGCTTGTTCTTAGCTGACTTTCACAAGTCAGCTAGCCAGAATGCCTCAGGAAGCTCTCAAGCTTTCCTCCCCTCCCTTCCCCTCCTCCCACAGCATGCTCCCAGGAAGGGTATTCACTCAGGCTGCCCCCCAAAATATCTATAGATTAACAAGAAGTTAACTGACTGAAACTCTATGATTAACTAAACAGTGTTTAAGGGACCTTGCAATTGTCTGCTGCCTGTTGAACCATAATTTTGTTAATGCAAACCAATCAGAAATTTTTCCTTGTAAATCCCTGAATTCTCCATATTTAAACTCTATGAAAAATCCTTTCACTGGAGTACTTTTGTGAACCCTCAAGAAGTGCTGCCCTATCTGGATCACTTCCTTCCTTCAATAAATCTCTTTGATTTAATTTTACCAGAAGCTCCAGTTTGCTTTTTGACAATTTAGAGGGTTAAGATCTTAACAAAGCCATAAAGCAAGATTCAGGCTGAACTTTATCCTTTTAAGAGCATTTGGTACTGAAGAGGCTAAGAGTGCAAACTCCTAGGCTCTGTTTACTACAGACTCAAACTATAGTAAATCAGTTCTTACTCCCCCTTGGGGTTCCCATCTACTAGCTGTGCGATTTTGGGCAAGTTACTTAAACTCTCTGTGCCTCAGTGTCCTAAAAAAAAATGTGGGATAAAAATAATACCTACATCATAGGATTGTTGTGAGTGCCAAATAATTTAAAAAATGCAAAGTGCTTAGAACAGAGCCTAACAGATAGTCAACACTATGTAAGTGTTCATTATTCTTGGTATCAGAGAAAGGTAGTTTGAGGATAGAGTCAGGCTTTCCTGGCTTTGAATTCCACCTCCACTGATCTCCAGCTGTGAGAGCCTGGACAAATGACTTAGCCTCTCAGGAACTCAATTTCCTCATCTGCAACCTGGCCGAGGTGGGTTTACCACAAAGCTAATGAAGTTTAAGCTTCAGGACCCCTCACTTGCCAAGGTTCTATACATAATTTTGTATTTATAATTTTGTAATTGCAGTTTAATTTTTTTTAAAGAGCCCTCCCCCCCCAGAAAAATGTATAAGCTTCAAGGCTTCATAAAACCTGGATCCATCACTAGGAAGAGAGATAAAATACTTGTCTTAGGCTGGGTTCTCTAGAGAAGCAAAACCAGTGAAGCATGTAAAGATATATATAAATCTATATCAAGGAAATGGCTCACATGGTTGCAGAGGCTAGAAAGTCCCAAGTCCATGGGTCAGGCTGAAGGCTTCTCTTGACTCACATAGCTGCAAGGGCTGGTGAACCCAAGATCAGCAGGTCAGACAGCTGGCTTCTTGCTCATAGGCTGTGGAGGCTGACAAATCCCAAGATCAGCAGGTAAGCTGCTAGCTCAAGTCCCAAGAACTGGAAGTCAGCTGAACAAGAGCCAGCTGCAGGATCCAGAGCAAACAAGAGCCAACAAGCTTTGCCAGAAAGTCCGTTTATATTGGATGCAATTCAACCTACTACAAGTATGTGACAGATATTAACGGTTATCATCCTCACAGCAACCCTATGAAGTGCTCATTATTATAAATGAAGAACTCAGGTAATTCAAGTCACTTGACCCAGGTCACACAGCTAGGAGGGGTTGAAGACTAAGACAGACTAGGAAGGAAGATCTGGTGATCTACTTCTGAAAATCAGCCAGTGAAAACTCTGTGGATTACAAGGGTCCAATCCGCAACCAAGCCTAAGGATGGTGCAAAACCAGGCAGTGTTTCACTCTGTTGTGCATGGAGTTGCCCTGAGTCAGGGGCTGACCTGACGGCAGTTAACAGCAACAATAAGTGTTTTGAAAGGCTAAGAGGACAGTCCCTGCAGAAGACAGAGAAATAAATGTGCCTCTGGCATTTTGTGCTGCTAATAAAGGTGGTCAGCTTCCCTGACAAAGTGCGTGAAGCCAGAAAAAAGCCTTTGTTTGCTGGAGAGCTGAGGGCTTCACCATCTTCCTGGCTGGACCTGAGTCCTGGACCTCACAGTCCTTTAACTTCAGCTTCCCTCAGGCCACCCCCATCCATCTGGAAATTCGTAGAATTTCAGCCATATCCTCTCCTAAAAACAAAGCCTGCAACAAAATGGAACACAGCTGGAGGTGGCATTTCCTGCCTCTGGCCTCCTGGCCTGGCACAGAGACGAGCTGGTATTAGCTGAGGGTGATGGCTGCTGGGCATCTGGGGCACAGGCACACCTGGTTAGATCTTAGGCTCTGGCCCCGCGCAATGCAGGGTAATGTGGGGCAGCCCCAGATCCCTGCTAGTACAGCTCCTGATGGACTTCCTTGTGGCTGGATGTTCCAGGATTCTGGGGGACCTGGCCTGAGTCCAGAGGTCCATATGTCAATCCGGAGCTACCTGGGGAGGGAGTGTCCACTAGAAGTGGAAGCCTGGCAGACCACATCCTTTCAAAAGTTGCAGAGGGCTCAGAGCCACCCCTAGTTCCAGCATAAGGCCCAGAAGGACCTGTGGCCCAGCGGACTTGGGCTGCAGCTCACACCAGAAGTCGACCGAGGATCAAAATCATAGCTAACCCTTACATAACAGTAGAGTTAGCTATGAGAGAGCCCTTAGTAAGAGCCCTATTTTAATGGCTGTATTAGTTTCCTGTGGCTGCTATAACAATTTATTACAAACCTGGTGGCTTAAAACAACAGAAATATATTCTCTCACAGTTCTGGAGGCCAGACATCCAAAATCAAGGGGTCAGCAGAGCAGTGCTCCCTCCAAAGACTCTAGGGGAGAATCTTTCCTCACCTCTTCCAGCTTCTGGTGGCCCTAGGCGTTCCTTGGCTTGTGGCTGCCTAACTCTAATCTCTGTCTCCATCTTCACATGGACTTCTCCTCCTTCCCCCTGTGTGTCTTTTCTTCTTCTGTCTCTTACAAGAACAATTGTCATTGGATTTAGGGCCCACTTGGGTAATCCAGGATTATGTCATTTCAGAATCCTTAATTAAATTACATCTGTAAAGACTATTTTTTCCAAATAGGGTCACATTCACAGATTCCAGGGATTAAGACGTGAACATATCTTTTGGGGGTCACCATTCAACCCACTAAGGAGCCCTGTTGTCACAATGGTTAAGCACTTGGCTGCTAACCGAAAGGTTGGCAGTTTGAAATGACCCAGTAGTTCAAACCAACCCAGAGGTCTCCAGCCCTGAAGGAGAAAACCTGGTGATCTGCTCCTGTAAAGATTAAAGCTAACACCAAACCCACTGCCGACGAGTCAATCCGACTCATAGCGACCCTATAGGACAAAATAGAACTGTCCCCGAGGGTTTCCAAGGCTGTAAATCTTTATGGAAGTAGACTGCCACATCTTTCTTCCTTGGAGCCACTGGTGGTTTCGAACCTCGGACCTTTCAGTTAGCAGCCAAGTGCTTTAACCACTGCACCACCAGGGCTCCCCCTTGAAGATTACAGCCTAGAAAACCCAATGTGATTGTCCTACTCTGTCTGTAGGGTCCCTATGAGTCAGAATCAACTCAGTGGCACACAACAACAATTCAACCTACTACAAGTATGTTACAGATATTAACTGTTATCATCCTCACAGCAACCCTATGAAGTGCTCATTATTATAGATGAAGAACTCAGGTAGTTCAAGTCACTTGACCCAGGTCACACAACTAGGAGGGGTTGCAGACCATATCCAAATCCTGATGCTAGCAATCACTGTATTATACGTATATTATATTGCCTCTTCCATAGGTCTGGGGATCCCAGACACATGAACCCTCCCATGGTAGGTGAGGGAGCAGAAACAAAGTAAGTTAAACTGTGTTAAATAGTCTCACAACCCTATATACACCTGGACGTTTTTAGTAAAACAATTGAAAAAATAGTAAAGTGGACAGTGGGGGCAGTCATGGGAAGGAGTCTGTCTTAGTCATCTAGTGCTGCTGTAACAGAAATACCACGAGTTGATGGTTTTAACAAAGAGAAATTTATTTTCTCACAATCCAGTAGGCTACAAGTCCAAATTCAAGGCATCAGCTCCAAGGGAAGGCTTCAAGTCCAAATTCAGGGCATCAGCTCCAGGGAAAGGCTTTCTCTGTCGGCTCTGGAGGAAAGTCTGTGTCATCAATCTCCTTGTTCTGGGAGCTTCTCTGCGCAGGAACCTCAGGTCCAAAGGATGTGCTCGGCTCCCGGCACTGTTTCCTTGGTGGTATGAGGTTCCCCAACTCTCTGCTTGCTTCCCTTTCCTTTTATCTCTTGAGAGATAAAAGGTGGTGCAGGCCACACCCCAGGGAAACACCCTTTACATTGGATTAGGGATGTGACCTGGGTAAGGGTGGTGTTACAATCCCACCCTAACCCTCTTTAACATAAAATTACAATCACAAAATGGAGGCCAACCACACAATTCTGGGAATCATGGCCCGGCCAAATTGATACACACATTTTTGGGGGGACATAATTCAAACCACGACAGAGTCCAAGTTGAAGTGCAAGTGCCATTTCATCTACACTTCTCATCTGAACAGTGCCTGGTACACAGTAAGCACTGAGTATGTGCTGACTATTATTCTTACAGTATTGTTGTCTGCAACTCTGGGTGCCAGAGGCAGACAGGCAACATGGGGGAGGGGGCTCTCTGCCCCTGCAGGTGGCCCTGGCCTGGCAGGCTCTGGTACCAGTCAGACCTGGCACCTCTGCCCCCTTAAGAGACTGCTTGGTACTATTCTACAAGTTTCTATGGGGAAACTGAGGCACAGAGACATCAAATTAGGATCCAAATTGCACAGCAAAAACAAAAACACGTTCCTCAATAAGTTCAACACAGAATTACCATGTGACCCAGCAATTCCATTTCTGGGTATATACCCAAATAATTGAAAGCAGGGACTCAAACCAGATTTATACTTACGTTCATTGCAGCACTCTGCACAATAGTCAAAACATCAAAACAACACAAACATCCATCAACTGATGAATGAATAAATACAATGTGGTATATACATACAATGGAATGTTATCCAGCCATAAAAGGGAATGAAATACTGATACCTGATACATGGATGAACCTTAAAAACAGTATACTAATTGAAGTTAAACACAAAAGACCTCATATTATATGATTCCGTTTATATGAAATATCCAGAATCGGCAAATCCCTAGAGACAGAAGGCAGATTAGTGGTTGTCTAGGGCTGGGGGGAATGCACAATGGCTCAGGGCTTGGCTGCTAACCAAAAGGTCAGCAGTTCAAACCCACAAGCAGTTCCACAGGAGAAAAGACCTGCTCCTGTAAAGATCCTAGAGTTTCCGAGGCAATCTGCTCCCGTAAAGATCTCAGCCTAGGAAACTATGGGATAGTTCTACTCTGTTCTACAGGGTCGCTGTGAGTTGGAATTCACTCAAGACACACAACAAACAACAACGGGGCTGGGGCTGGAGGGAGGAGTAGGCTGTGACTTCTAATAAGTACTGTATGAGGTTTCCTTTTGAGGTGCTTAGAACGTTCTGGAACTAGATAGTGGTGATGGTTGTACAACATTGTGAATGTACTAAAGGCTACTGAATTGCACATTTAAAAATGGCTAAAATAGTGAATTTTATGTTATGTGTATTTTACTACCTCAAAATCACAATTCTACTGGCCCCACTTACAAGTGTAACTGGGGCCACACCTTGCCAAGCGTGGATGATAGACACGCACCTGACTTTTCTTTCTTTCTCTTTCTTTCTTCCCTCCCTCCCTCCTTCCTTTCTTCCTTCTTTCCTGTCTTGTTTTTGAGTCATGGAACAAAGAAACAAAGAAGGTAAATATCATTAGTAAAACCCTGACAACAGCACAGTCAGGACAATAATGGGCAGGAGTAAACAACAGTGAAAGGAATGGCAGCTGTTGGAATGTGGGAGGGCGAGGGCTGGGGAGTTCTGCAGCAGCAGCGAGGGGCTGAGTCAGCCTGGAGGCCCCAAGGCAGTCCCTCCAGCCAGCTAGGCTCCCATGGAGGCAGGGCTCCAGCAGTGGACACTGCTGATAAACCTTGTCAGGACTCAGAAGCCTGGATCCCTCCTGGATCTGTTCTCTGTCCCTCCCTGACTTCCCACCCCTTCTCCACCTTCAGTCTCTCTCCTGGCTAGGTAGGAATCAAGCCTCCTGCCTCCTAACCAAGAGTTGTTAGGAAGAACTCATCTCTCCTGTCAGAACATTTCCCACCTGCCTTTGTCCTCTGAACATGCCCGTGTGACCTTGGACTGCATCACGTTTTCTAGACTAAAGAGATCCCCTACCCCCACCCCCCACACAAAACTAAAGATTCCAACCCCCTATGATGCTGGGTGACCCAGAGGAAAGGGCACTGCATCCTGCTCTTCCTCGTGTGACTTTGACAAGTCAAGTAAACTTTCTCCTCAGCTTCATAAAATGGGAGTAATATCCCCATTGCCCACCTTACTTGGGTGCTGTGAAGATGAAGATAGATGCTGTATAGAGAAGCGTTTTGTAAATGGAAAGGTATGTAACAAAGATCAATTATCATAATAAACTGTTAGGAAATTTCAAGCCCCAGCCTGACTTGGCACATTCTCTTCTGTCTCTGACAGTGACCCGGAAGGGATACATCAACACTTTGCTTTACTCCAGGGCCTGTCTGCATAACCCAGTCTACTGCTCAGAGAGGTTTCCTCAGTGTCCTGGCTGGACAGTGCCTGGGACCGGGTCAGCATGGTGCTCTGACTGCCCTCTCCCTGGGACCCAGCTCGCCCACGCCTCCTGATATCCGGCCATCCCAACTCCAGAACAAGAACAGCCAGAAGGCATCTCTCTGAGGGCACAACTCAGGGGGTGCTGAACGTCCTCCCAGAGAGCGAGAGATCGGCTTCCCACAGAAAGGTCTCAGAATTCTGCTCTCGTAAGATGCTTCAAAGAAAACAAAAGAGGCTCTATGGTTGAAAAACTTTGGGGATTTCTGCTTACCACATTCTAGCCCTCCCCTCTCCTCTCCTCTCCCTGCCCACCTAAGGCATAAACCTGCAGAGTTGGGGCAACAGCAGTTAAGGGTATAGGATTTCTTTCTTTAAGGCAATTTTCAAATATACACAAAAGTAGAGTGGATAGTAAAATAAACCCTTTGGATATACCAACCACCACCAACTATCAACATCTAAGAACATCACTGGAGGTGGAGGGGACTTGGGAGTCAAACCAACATCTGAATTCTAGCCCCTCCACTTACTAGTGCTGAGACCCTGGGCAAACTGTTTAATCTCTCTGAGCCTGTTTTCTCATGTATTAAGTGAGAATAATACCTTATATCTGAAGGGATTGTTCTGAGGAGTGAACGAAATAAGGTAGCCCATGGTTTAAGTACTCAATCAATGGTGATAGCTGTTGTTTGAGGCAATGTGGTATAGAGTATGGGCACTAGGAAGCATGCGTGCCTCAGTGGTTAAGAGCTATGGCAAGCTACAGCTGCTAACCAAAGGATCAGTAATTCAAATCCACCAGCTGCTCCACGGAAACCCTGTGGAACAGGTCTACTCTGTCCTATAGTGTCGCTATGAGTCAGAATCGACTCAACCGCAACGGGTTTGGTTTTCTGTGGATTCTGGAACCAGATTGCCTGGGTTTAAATCCCAGCATCTAAAATGCTTTCCAGCTGTGTGGCTTTGGACAAGTTAGTGACCCTCTCTGTGCCCCAGTTTTTTCATAGTAGTACCTACCTCATAGGAATTTTGTGAGGATTAGCATTCAGAACGGTGCTTTGCAGATAGTAAGGGCTCGATAAGGAGCCCTGGTGGCGCAATGGTTAATTGCTTGGTTGCTAACGAAAGGTTGGCTATTTGAACCCACATGGAGGGTCTGCAGGAGAAAGGCCTGACAATCTGCTTCTGTAAAGATTACAGCCTTGAAAACCCTATGGGGTAGTTCTACTCTGTCACATGGGGTCGCTATGAGTCAAAACCGACTTGATGGCACCTAATAACAATAACAACACAGGCTCAGTAAAAGTTGGTTTTGTTTTTGTTAACACAATCCGATTTGATTTAATTTGGTATGTCATAAATTCCTTCAACATCCGCAAGCATCTTTCTTCTGAAGACAATCTCAGAGTACCGATTTTGGGAAAGTCTGAGTTTAAGGGCAGAAATCAAGTCTTAGGAGTCCCACTTGCACTGGACCACACTGCTGATGCTCCTGCCATTTTCCTATCAGAAGTGTCAGATCTGCAGGCCCAAGAGTACGTGTCCTAGTTTGCTTGCTTGGTATGTGGGTCATGGATTACGCACAGGACATAAAAAAGTGCTTTCTTTGGGGACAGTTAATGGTGATGAACAACATGATGACCATAATTAGTGTCACTCAACTGTACATGTGAAGAGGGTAGAAGTGGCAAATGTTTTGTTACCTATAGCTTCACCACAGTTTAGAAGAAAAAAATAGTTTTCAGGTTGAATTGACAGAACCTTGAAAAGCTGGAATCACCAACCAGGAAAGTCTTCAAGGTGTCCCTCTCCCCACCCAGCTGAACAAAAACCGTCAAGTTGAGAGTTGATTCAAGCTCATGGTGACCCCTTGTGTGTCAGAGCACAAGTGTGCTCCGTAAGGATTTTTCGGAAGTAGATCACCAGGCCTTTCTTCCAAGGCACTTCTGTGTGGACTCAAACCTCCAACCTTTCGGTTGACAGCCAAATGTGTTACAAATTTACACTACCCAGAGACTCCTAGCTGAACAGAAGGAAGGCCAGCTCTTGAAGACCTTTGAACTGCTGCTACCTGACCCTTCACTGCCTAGCCCTGTCACCAGGAAATCCTGGAGCAGAACAGAAATGCTCTGGGATTCACTGACAAATCTATTATCCATTATTCTTCCTGCATCCAGGGAGCACACATCCAGTGCCCCCTCCCCCCTGGGCGCTGGACTCTGAGAATGACCGGATACAGTGACAGTTTCCCCTAGGGACCTTTGGTTGGTCACTTAACATAACGAGGTTTTGTTTTTTTCAAGGGTATACAGCCAGATGATTTCCATAGTCCCTTCCAGATCTTACATGTTGTGATTCTGCAATTCTATTTTTGATCTGAATTTCTGCTATTCTAACAATTTGATTCTTTGGCCAAGACTACAGGGGTGGGAGAGAGAAATCAGGAGCCTGTAGCGTCCAAAGAGCGGGGTTCTCTTCTCAGCCTGCATCTGCCCACACCACCTCTGGCATCCAGATGTTTACAGCAACCAGAAACCACAGCACTTCCGTCTGTTTCAGACAGTGTGGCCAGCTCATCCTATCTGACCTTTCTCAATGTTTATTAAAAAAAAAAAAAAAGCTCTCGTGCCACCAAGGTCCCAGACAGGCTAAGCCCATAATCTCAGGGCAGGCAGTGACCCTGCTTGCTCCTGGATTTGTTCCAACAGGAATCCTAGAGGCCCTGAGGAGGGCTTGATCTCCTGACACCCGCTGGGAGCACCACAAGCGCAAAGAGAGCCCTTTGCCCAAGTTCCAGAACTTTTCGCCCAAGCGCCTGGTTTTATTATTGTTCTCCCATGGACTCCATGGTGTAGAATGGCTTTCTTTACTGTCAGCTGCATTAATGAATGGTTTTTAAAAGGCCAGTTGGAACTCTGACAAGAAAGCTGACCAGGCATGGTAAATTATATTGCTCCTATCATCCACTGCCCCTTTCTGTAAAGAGAATTAGTGAGCCCCACCATGAGATTTATGGTACCTTCCCAGGAAAGAGTATACCTTCCCACCTATTGTCTTGCTTGGTTGAAATATGAATGGAAGTGACCTAAGCCAGCTCTGAGCAGAAGCCTTAAGAGCCATTGTAGGTAGGGGCTGCTCCTTCAACCTGGGCCCTGGAATAAAAAGTCACATTGGGCAGAGCTGAAGCCACTAACATACAATGTGTGTGAGGAACAAGCCATTATAGTTATAGGCCACCGAGATTTGAGGAGCCTGTTACTGCATCATAACCCAGTGAAAGCTGACTGATAACACTGTGTTACCCCAAGATGGTATCACGACTTGCCCACTTGTCTATCCTGCCTATTCCTGTTAAAATCTGAACACTGAAAATAACCTCTCAATCCCTATTCTGCCATGATCCAGCCCCTGGTTGGGAAACAATGATCTTGGGAAAGTATCAGGACTGAGGTCTGAAACCAGCTCTAACCAGCATTCGAATCAGCAGTAGTGAAACCTCAGGAAACTGCCCAACTTTTATTCAACATAGTGAGTCATGTGAAGGCACTGCCATTTCCACTCCCATGATTCCCTGCTGTCCTGAAATAGAAGCAACACAAAACGCAGATCAAATTCGACATCTGCTTTTTCTGTTTCCCACCTTAGCTACCGATCCAGGTTTTATATATCCCAAAGATGAACTGACCTCACCATTTGTGGGGCTTCTGGGGCTGAGGTTCCTGGTCTGGGCAGATACTATTCACTGTGTGGGGAGGGGGGCCTTAGGAGAAGGAGGTCCTAGCTGGTGCTAAAAAGCCCTACACAGAGTAAGCTGGGAATTGTCTATCTCCTCTGTTCTCCTCTTCCTGGCCCCCTCCATCCCCACCTCCCATACACATTTCTCAGTATGAGAGTTGTCCTTTGCTGACTTCATTTCCTCTTTAAGGTCATCCTTAAAAGTGATTTTATCCTAATTTCATTTGTATAAAAACAAGTTTATTAATCAATGACTAACTGGCAATGTTTCCACTTTCAGAAATGACCTATCCCTTGCGTCTCTATTCTATTTTTCCTTTCTTCTCTTCCTCACTCCTTTTTTCCTATCTTTTATGGATTAAATTGTTTCATCCTAAAATATGGGTTGGAATCCTAATCTCTATACCCGTGGATGTAATCTAATGTAATGTAAGCACCTTTTACAATATAATCTAACGTAATGTAATCAATCAATCAGCTGAGGTCATATCAGTGTAGGGCGGATCATAAACGTAATCACTTCTGAGTCATATAAACAGCAGCATAGACACAGAGTAGCAAGCACATGCTGGGGAAGACAGATGCCCTGTGAAGATCACCAAGAACCAAGGAAGGCACAAGACCAACAAAGAAGGAATCAATGTGGCCGGGACCCTGATTTTAGCCTCCAGAACTGTGAGAAGATAAATTCCTGTTCTTTAAAGCCACTCACTTGTGGGATTTCTGTCACAGCAGCACTGGGAAACTAAGACACCATCCTATCTCTCTCTCATTTCCACAAAAGTGAGGACAGAGAATCATAGTGGACTCAGCTAATAAATACATTGAGAGGTGATTATAAAGAATAAGGGCAAGAACCAAGCTAGATCCCATGCATGAAAAGGCAGGTACAAGTACAGGTACAGGAGATACTTCAGGTGGACACAACTAGAAGTCTGGTAGTGTTTGTGTGGCTGGTTGGGTGGTGAAGCCATTTACTGACACAGGGGACAAAAGGTGCAGAGAGAGCTGGTAAAGGGGTGGGAAGAAAGTTATTTTGGTTTGAGACATACTGAGTCTCAACCATGTGGACAGGCTGAAAAGGTGGAAGGAAATTTGGGTCTGAAACTCATGAGAGCTGTGGAGAAAGGTGCTGTGGTTTGGGCAGGCCTCAAAACATAGGAGAGAGGTGAAGCTGTAGGCATGGATGTGATCTTCCTCGAAAGGAAGTCCTGAGTGACATGACAAGTCTGGCTAGATGATGGGGAAATTCCAGCAGTTAAAGGGCTAGCAGATAAAGAGGTGCCAAAAAAGAGAGATAAAATAAGGGACAAAAGGGGCAGTCCATCTGGAAGTTCCAGAAGAAGGGAAGGGAGGGACAGAAGGAAGGAAGGAAGGAAGGGAGAGAAAGAAAAAAATGAAAGAAAGCGAGGAAGAAAAAACAGAGGGGGTAGATAGTGAAGAAAATATCCTTAAATAGAAGAAGGGCATGAATCTTCAGACTGAAAGGGATGAAGTGCCAACTATGATAAAAAAACAAACGACCAAACAAAAAATCCCACAAAACTCCTAGATACAGCCTGATGATTTTACAGCACTCTAAGGATAGAGGCAAAAAAAACAAAAAAAATCCTAAAAGGAGTCCTGATGGAGTAATTGTTAAGCGCTCAGCTGCTAACTGAAAGATTGGCAGTCTGAACCCACCCAGCAGCTCTGCCAGAGAAAGACCTGGTAATCTGCCCCCATAAAGATTACAGCCAAGAAAACCCTATAGAGCAGTTCTATTCTGTCACAAGGGGTCGCTATGAGTCGAAAATGGGCTCCATGGCCCCTAACAAGAACAAAAGTTGCTGGAGAATAAAAAGCAGTTTACTTGCGAAAGAATAGATATGCAACTGGCACCAAATTTCTCAACAACAATACTGGATTCCAGAAGATACTGGAATAATGCCTTCCACATTCTCAGGGAGAGTTGTTTTGATCATATAATTGTATGCACAGCTAAAAGATCAAATTTAAAAATTTTCAGATATATGGGGACTCAGAACATTGACCTCTATGTACCTTTTCTGAAAAAAAAAAAAATTTCAAAGATATACTCTAACAAAATGAAAAAGAAAATTCCGCATTCAATTTTCTTGCCACCCTTGTCAAAAACCAATTGATTTTACATCAACAACAACAAAATCAATTGACCACAAACGTGATGATTTGATTTCTGGACTCTTGATGACAGTCAGCCCCAGACCTGGAAAGTTAGTGATTCAATTCCAGTTGGAAGTCAGGGAGTTACGCGAAGAATATCTTCAAGAAGAAAGTGGATTCCAATCAACAGACAATGTTTAAGAAAGAGAATGATCTTTATTTGTCTTCCTGTCAATAAAAAAGGGGGACAACTGAAACCACCCCCAAAAAAACAAAAAGCTGTGTAAGAAAATTATGGCCCCTATATGAAGCAAGCTATTTGTTTAATTTTTTTTAATTGCGGCAAAATTTACATTTAGTGAAATGCTCAGATCTTAAATGCACCATTCAATTAGCTTTGACAAATGCGCATACACACACACACACACGAAAGAAACTGCTAGAACTAATAAACCAGTTCGGCAAGGTTGCAGGATACAAAACCAATATACAAAACTAAATTGTATTTCTATACACTAGAAATGAACAACCCAAAAATATAAATAAGAAAACAATTCAATTTACAATAGCATGGAAAATAATAAAGTACTTAGGAATAAAGTTAACAAAAGAAGTGCAAGACTTGTACCCTGAAAACTACAAAACATTGTTAAGAGGAACTAAACCAGAAAAACCCATTGCCATTGAGTCAATTCCGACTCCTAGCAACCCTAGAGGACGGAGTAGAACTGCCCCATAAAGTTTCCAAGGTACGCCTAGTGGATTCGAACTGCCCATCTTTTGGTTAGCAGCTGTAGCACTCAACCACTACACCACCAGGGTTTCCAAGAGGAACTAAAGAAGACCTAAGTAAATGGAAAGACATTCTGTGTTCATCAACTGGAAACCTTACGTTATTAAAATTGCAATGCTCCCCAAGTTGATGCACAGATTCAATGCAATCTCTATCAAAATCCCAGATACCATTTTTTTTCCAGAAATTGACAAGCTGATCCTAATATTCATATGGAAATGCAAGGGATCCAGAATAGTCAAAATAATCTTTAAAAAGAGGGAAAAAATGACTCACGCTCCTTGATTTCAAAACTTATTACAAAGCTACAGTAATTAAGAATATGTAGTACTGGCATAAGGACAGACGTCTAGATCAATGGAACAGAACTGAGAGTCCAGCAATAAACCTTTACATTATGGTCAATTGATGTTTGACAAGACGATCCGACGGGGAAAGAATAGTCTTTTCAACATATGGTGCTGGGACAACTGGATTTCCTCAGGCAAAACAATGACATTGGAGCCCTCCCTACCACATATTAAAATTAACTCATAGTGGATCAAAGGCCTAAATATAAGAGCTAAAACCATAAAATTCCAGGAGAAAACACAGTACACCTTTGTGAACTTAGGTCAGGCAATGGTTTCTTAGATATGACACTTAAAGCACAGCAACAAAAGAAAAAAATAGATAAATTGGACTTCATCAAAATTAAAAACTTTTGTACTTCAAATGACACTATCAGGAAAATGAAAAAAACTGCCCACAGAGTGGGGGAAAATATTTGCAAATTACATATCTGATAAGGGTTTAATATCCAGAATATACAATGAACGCTTACAACTCAACGATAAAAAGACAAATAACCCAATGTAAAAATGGGCAAAGGATTTGAGTAAACATTTCTCCACAGAAGCTATACAACTAGCCAGCAAGCACATGAAAAGATACTCAACATCATTACCCATTGCCATCTAGTCAATGTCGACTCATACCGACCCTATAGGACAGAGTAGAACTCTCCCATAGGGTTTCCAAGGAGTGGCTGGTGGATTCGAACTGCTGATGTTTTGGTTAGCAGCCGAGCTCTTAACCACTGCAACATCAGGGCTCCAAACGAAACATCCCTAAAATATTTGTTGAATGAATGAAATGACTATCCCCAGTGGGCATCATCATTAGTCAGTAGGAAAATGCAAATCAAAGATACCAATTAACTAAAACAACCAAAGCCACTACTGACTTATATGTTACAGAGTAGAACTGCTCCACAGTGTTTTCTGGACTGTAATCTTTATGGAAGCAGATAACCAAGCTTTTCTTCCACGGAACTCACTGGGTGAGCTCCAACAACCAACCTTTAGGTTACTGGATGAGCTCAAATTGTTTGCGCCACCCAGGCACTCAGCCACTTTACTAGGATGGCTTTAATAAAAAAGACAGACAATAACAAGTGTTGATGAGGATGTGAAAAAATTGGAACTCTTATACATTGCTGGAAGGAATTTTAAACAGTGCAGTCACTTTGGAAAATAGTACGGCAGTTCCTCAAAGAGAAATGAAAACATAGGTCCACACTTGTATGTGAACATGCATGACAGCATTATTTATAATTGGCAAAAAGTGGGAACAACCCAAATGTTCATCAGCTAATGAATAAATAGACAAAATGTGGTCTATCCACACAATAAAATATTATTAAGCCATAAAAAGAAATGAAGTAGTAACACATGCTTCAGAATGGCTGAATCATAAAGATTTTATGCTAAGTGAAAGAAAGCCGTCACAAAAGACTACATAGTATATGATTCCGTTTATATGAAATGTCCAGAATAAGAGCTCCATGTTGTTGTTGTTAGGTGCTGTAGAGTCGGTTCCGACTCATAGCGACCCCATGAACAACAGAACAAAACACTGCCTGGCCCTGTGTCATCCTCACAATCATTGCTACGTTTGAGCCCATTGTTGCAGCTATTGTGTCAATCCATCTCTTTCTCTTTTTTGCTGACCTTCTACTTTACCAAGCATGATGCCTTTCATTCTCCAGGGACTGGTCCCTCCTGATAACATGTCCAAAGTAGATGAGACGAAATCTCACTGTCTTTGCTTCTAAGCATTCTCTCTGTACTTCTTCCGAGACAGATTTGTTTGTTCTTCTGGCAGTCCATGGTATATTCAATATTCTTCACCAACAGTACAATTCAAACGCATCAATTCTTCTTCTGTCTTCCTTATTTATTGTTCAGCCCACACGCATATGAGGTGATTGAAAATACCATGGCTTCGGTCAGGCGTACATTAGTCCTCAAGGTGGCACCTTTGCTTCTTAACAGTTTAAGGAGGTCTTTTGCAGCAGATTTGCCCAATACAATACGACGTTTGATTCTTGACTGCTACTTCCATGGCTGGTGATTGCGGATCCAAGTGAAATGAAATCCTTGACAACTTCAATCTTTTCTCCATTTATCATGATGTTGTTTATTGGTCCAGTTGTGAGGATTTTTCTTTTATGTTGAGGTGTAATTTATACTGAAGGTTGTAGTCTTTGATCTTCATCAGCAAGTGTTTCAAATCCTCTTCACTTTCAGCAAGCAAGGTTGTGTCATCTGCATATCACAGGCTGTTAATGAGTCTGCTTCCAATCCTGATGCCACATTCTTCTTTATATGGTCTAGTTTCTCAGATTATTCGCTCAGCATACAGATTGAATAAGTATGGTGAAAGGATACAACTTGACACACACCTTTCCTGATTTTAAACCACCCAGTTTCCCCTTGTTCTGTTCAAACAACTGTTTCTTGGTCTATGTACAGGTTCTTCATGAGCACAATTAAGTGTTCTGGAATTCCCGTTCTTCAAAATGTTATCCATAATTTGTTATGATCCACACAGTCTAATGCTTTTGCATAGTCAATAAAACACAGCTACACATCCTTCTGGTATTTTCTGCTTTCAGCCAAGATCTATCTGACATCAGCAGTGATATCCTTCATTCCACATCCTCTTTTGAATTCGTCTTGAATTTCTGGCCTTTCCCTGTTGATGTACTGCTGCAACCATTTTTTAATTATCTTCAGCATAATTTTACTTGCATGGGATATTAATGATATTGTTCAATAATGTCCTCATTCTGTTGGATCACTTTTCTTTGGAATGGGCACGAATATGGATCTCTTCCAGTCAGTTGTACAGGTAGCTGTTTTCCAAATTTCTTGGCATAGACAAGTGAGCGCTTCCAGCATTGCAACCACTTGTTGAAACATCTCAGTTGGTATTATGTCAATTCCTGGAGCCTTGTTTTTTGCCAATGCCTTCAGTGCAGCTTGGACTTCTTTCTTCAGTACCATAGGTTCTTGATCATATGTTACCTCTTGAAATGATTGAACTTTGACCAATTCTTTTTAGTACAGTGACTGTGTATTCCTTCCATCTTCTTTTGATGTTTCTTGTGTCATTTAATATTTTCCCTGTAGAATCCTTCAGTGTTGATTTTTTTTTCTTCAGTACTTTCAGCTTAAGAAATGCCAAGCGTGTTCTTCCCTTTTGGTTTTCTAACTCCGGGTCTTTGCACATTTCATTATAATACTTTACTTTGTCTTTTCAAGCTGCTCTTTGAAATCTTCTATTTAGCTCTTTTACTTCATCATTTCTTCCTTCCCTTTAGCTACTCTCTGTTCAAGGGTAAGTTTCAGAGTCTCTTCTGACATCCATTTTGGTCATATCTATTCCTGAGATGGTCTCTAAATTCAGGTGGTGTATACTCAAAGTTGTACTTTGGCTCTCGTTGACTTGCTTTAATTTTCTTCAGCTTTAACTTGAGCTTACGTATGAGCAATTGATGGTCTGTTCCGCAATCACCCCTGGCCTTGTTCTGACTGATGATACTGAGTTTCTCCATCGTCTCTTTCCACAAATGTAGTCGATTTGATTCCTGTGTATTCCATCTGGTGAGGTCCATGTGTATAGTCATGGTTTATGTTGTTGAAAAAAGTTATTTGCAATGAATAAGTCGTTGGTCTTGCAAAATTGTATCTTGAGATCTCCGGCGTGATTTCTATCACCAAGACCATGTTTTCAAACTACTGATCCTTCTTCTTTGTTTCCAACTTTCACATTCCAGTTACCAATAATTATCAGTACATGTTGATTGCATTGTTTGGTCAATTTCAGATTGCAGAAGTTGGTAAAAATCTTCAATTTCTTCATCTTTGGCATTAGTGGTTGGTGCGTAAATTTGAATAATACTTGTATTAACTTGTCTTCTTTGTAGGCAGATGAATATTATCCTATTACTAACACCGTTGTACTTCGGGGTAGATCTTGAAATGTTGTTTTTGACGATGAATGTGAAGCCATTCTTCTTCAATTTGCCATTTCTGGCATAGTAGACCATATGACTGTCCTATTCAAAATGGCCAATACCAGTCCATTTCAGCTCACTAATGCCTAGGATATTGATCTTTATGCATTCCATTTCATTTTGACAACTTCCACTTTTTCTCGATTTATACTTCGTACATTCCAGTTTCTGATTACTAATGGATGTTTGCAGAGGTTTCTTCTCAAGTCATGCCACATCAGCCACTGAAGTCCCAAAAGCTTGACTCCATCCATGTCATTAAGGTCGACTCTACTTTGAGGAGACAGCTCTTCCCCAGCCATATTTTGAATACCTTCCAACCTGTGGGAGCTCAGCACTGTATCAGACAATGTTCTGCTGCTATCCATAAGGTTTTCACTGGCCAATTTTTTCAGAAGTAGATTGCCAGGTCCTTCTTCCCAGTCTGTCTTAGTCTGGAAACTCTGCTGAAATCTGTCCACTATAGGTGACCTTGCTGGAATTTGAAATACTAGTGGCACAGTTTCTGGCATCACAGCAACACACAAGCCACCACCACAGTAGGACAAACTGACAGACAAGTAGTGGAAGTGTTCCACAGAGACAGAAATTAGAGACAGAGGAGAGGGAGGACTAAGAAGTGACTACTAATGTGATGAAAATGTACAAGAATTAGATATTGGTTACTGTTGGTATTTTGAGTGCCTTACAACTTAGGGGGTTCATCTTCCAGCACTATATTGAATAATATTCTATTACGAGTCATAGGATTTTCACTGGCTGATTTTCAGAAGTAGATCACTAGGCCTTTCTTCCTAGTCTGGAAACTCCACTGAAACCTGTCTGCCATGGGGTACTTTGCTGGTATTTGAAATACTGGTGGCATAGCTTCCAGCATCATAGCAATATGTAAGCCACCACAGTACTAGAAAGTGACAGATGCTTGGTGGTCTGACACCATAGGCTCAAAGAATCATACATTTGCATGAAAGAAGAGGGTCCCTCACCTTCTCCTTGTCAGAGGAATTAACTCTTGCCTTGCCTGCTTATGAGTTGCACGTGCACTTTTGAGTGAGATAGTTTGTGTTCAAACCGAAGCTAATATGGTTGTTATCTTCTTACTGAACTCTTGCCCCAACATCAAGTCTCTTCAAAAGCCAAACTCCAAACACAAAATCTATAATAATGAAAGAAGAGAAAAGCTACAAACAAAAGGAACTCAGCCCAGGAAAGTAAGAGGAGCAAAGAAAATGTCAGCACCACCAAAAAAAAGGCACAACAATATGACAGCAATAAACTTATATCTATTGATAATCACACTGAATATAAATGGCTTAAATGCATCAGTAAAGAGATGGAGGGTGGCAGAATGGATTAAAAAAAAACACAACCCATCAATATGCTGTCTACAAGAGACACACCTTAGACAACAAAGACATAAATATATTAAAAATCAAAGGATGGAAAAAAATATATCAAGCAAACAGTAACCAAAAAAGAACAGGAGTGGCAATACTAATATCAGATAAAATAGACTCTAAAGCAAAATCAACCATAAAAGGCAAGGAAGGACATTATGTAATCATTAAACGGATAATCTGCCAAGACATAACCTTAATAAATATCTATGCACCCAACAACAGGGCTCCAAAATACATAAAACAAACTCCAACAGCACTGAAAAGAGAAACTGACAGTTCTACAGTAATGGTGGGAGACTTCAACACACCACTCTCAGTAAAGGACAGAACATCTAGAAAGAAACTCAGCAAAGATACAGAAGATCCAAAGGCCACAATCAACCAACTTGACCTCATGGACATATATAGAACATTCCACCCAACAGCGCAAAGTATACATTCTTTTCTAGCACACATGGAACATTCCCCAGAATAGATCACATTTTAGGTCACAAAGCAAGCCTCAACAAAATCCAAAACACTGAAATAATACAAAGCATTCTTTCTGATCATAATGTCATAAAAGTAGAAATCAATAACAGGAAGAGCAAGGGAAAAAAAATCAAATATATAGACACTGAGTAACACTTTGCTTAAAAATAACTGGGTAGTAGAAGAAACCAAAGACAGAATCAAAAATTTCCTAGAATCAAATGACAGTGAAAACACATCATACCAACACCTTTGGGACACAGCAAATACCGTGCTCAGAGATCAACTTATACCAATAAACACACACATCAAAAAAGAAGAAAAGGCCAAAAAAGAAAGAAAGAAAAAAAAAAAGAATTAGATGGTGGTGATAGCTACACAACTCTGTGAACGTTCTAAAAGCTACTGAATTGTACCTTAAAAGGGTGAATTTGATGGTATGTGAATTGAAGGAAGGATGGAAAGAAGGAAGGGAAATGCATATAAAACTTTGAGGGAGAAGGGAAGGAAATGAAGGTAATTAACTAGGCCCTTTATTTTCTTACTGAAACAGACATTATCCACAGACTTCATCTACTTTGTGTGGAACATTTAGTGTTTCTTGACCCAACAGAGACTCTGTAGCTGCTTGCTCAATAAGAAGGCCGATTTAGAAGGGGGCTGGAACTGAAGTTTTAAAAAGTGGGGAAAGTTTCTATTGCCCCTTTAAGCAGAGCTGAGCACCCATAGTGTGTTAACCATACTGGGACATGGTCTGTTGCATCAAAGGCTTTTTAAGGGACAGGGAATCTGTTTCTTAGCTTCTGTAGTTTGTCCCCTTGCCAGTGACAACATTGAGGCAGCTGTGGAAAAAGGCATCCGGTCCCTGGGTAAAATATCTCCGTGGTCTTGGCAAATAAGTTCTGTTGCCATTTTCAGAGTAAGTGACTCACTCTCCTGGAGGCAACTCCATGGGCACCTCCTGGACACCCACTCACCTGGAAAAACTGAGGTTGCCCCAGTCCTAAAGGAGAGTTTCCTTCTGTTGCCTGCAGAGAGAACAACAAGCCTATTGTAAGTATGGCTGCCTTGCCCACCTATACCTAATCTCTTATTGCCAGGGGGACCTACCCTCAGTGCCTATGTTTGCAGGAAGGCACACAGATTTGTCTCTGAGGCTAGAGAACTTGGCCAGGTCAAAGAGGTTCAATTTAGCATCAGAATGAAGTTAAGAGTCTTTCCTTCTACTGCTGAAGCTTAACCACCAAGTTGGAAATTGCTTGGTCTTTCCTGGAAGCGGAAGCCATGATATGACCTTAGCACAAGATTGGGTGGCGCTGTTTTGTTCTCAATCACCACGGGCCACGTGCCCTGGTCTCCATCCATAAAAGGCCTGGAGCTCTGTCCTTTGAGATGCAGTGAGGAAAATGTGATGTGTGCCCAACTTTGAGATTTCCTGCTCCGCAGCGCCCTCTAGTGCTTAACCGGACTCACTGCTTCCTCGTCTCCCCTGAACTCCCTAATCAATGGTTCTTAACTGGGACAGAATTACCTAGGGAGCTGTAAAGCATACTGACGCTGGGTCCACCTCCAGAGATTCTGATTTAATTGGTCAGGGTGCAGTCAGGGCGCAGTCTGGGCACCAAGAGTTTTAAAACTCCCCAGGCAATTACACTGCAGTCAAGGCTGGGACCCTCACCTAGCTCTGCAGCTCTCCCAAGGGACCCGGGTTTGGCTCAGGAAGTTTCTCACACCAGAGCCCACCAGGCTGTACTCAGCTTTCCAAATATGAAGGACTTTTTGGAAAGCCAAAACACTTCACGGACCGTATCACACACCCACATATCTGACAAGGTCCTTGGGGGGTGTGTGCATGTGTGTGTGTGTGTGTGTGTGTGGTGTGGTGTGTGTTGTGTGTATGCCTAGCTACAATTCCAGAAGCCTCTCGGGACCTTAGGACGACGACCTATAACCAGCCCAGGACACTCTGACTGTTATGTTAAAAACAGATTGTGGCTCTCAAACAGTATGTAGGCTCTCACTGTCCAGTGTTCCATTCACTGGGGAAGTTTCAGAAGCTGTTATTGTCTTTAGCCAGGGTACACTGAAATTCTTGCCAGGCATGGGAGCAGTCACACGTGCTGTTAGCTTCCAGCCTGGACCTCAGAATAACTGGCAGAAGGATCACCGCAGCCATGTGAACTTGTCATCTATTTGAAGCAGTCTGTTGGTGTCACCAGCATTCACGGCGCATTTAAGAATGTCAAAGGCATGTGGTTAATGGGCTTCTCTCATGATGTGCCCATTACCATCACAATCGCATTTTTTGAGTCCATACTATGTGCTTTTCAGAAACCTTTAAAAAGAGGAAAACAGTGTCCTTGTCCTCCAAAAACTTACAGTCTTACAGGAGAAAGGGTGATATCGTGAGTACGTGTGGGAAAATAACTAAAATTCTGTTTAATTCAATCGAAACCTGTTACGCACCTGTGTAAAGAGTTGTGTAAGACCTTTAAAAGGTGACTTACAAGAGCCTTGACTCTTTTGAGGATAATGAAGACAAGGAATGAGACAAGAATTAAAATATAAGAGTCAATGATACCAAGTATGGTAAGATAGTACCTATACTAATCCGGACTCATTCTGCTGCAAACGTTAGTCAACACAAACTCACTTAAACCAAAAAAAAAGAACTTATTTGTTCATTGAACCAACGGATAGAAAGGGTAGGAATGATCTGGCTTCAGGGATAGCTGGATCCAGGACTAAAATGCCAGGAGGACTTTTCCCTATTATGGATTGAATTGTGTGCCACCCCCCTCAAAATATGTGTTCGAATCCTTCCTGGTCCTTGTACCTGTAGATGTGATTTTTTTAAAATAAATTTTTCTTTTGTTATCTTAATGAGGTCATACCAGTGTAGGGTGGGTCCTAAACCTAATCACTTCTGAGTTATAAAAGAGCAGAATAGACACAAAGACTTACACAGGGAAAGACAGACAACAAGGAATGCCAAGGGTCACTGGCAGACACCAGAAACCAAACGAGAGGCTCACAGAAGGAATCAACAAGGTCAAGACTCTGGTTTGGACTTTTAGCCTCCAGAACTGCAAGAAAATACATATTTGTTCTTTAAAGCTACCCACTTGTGGTATTTTTGTTAAGGTAGCACAAGGTAACTAAGGCACTCCTCTACCCCTTTATAATCTATAGTCTTCTCTCTCTTCCTACAGCCTTCCTTCCCTTTTGCACAGAGGGGTTTCTCAGCAAAGCAGGCAGTACAGCCCCAGGCATATCTGGACTCACAGCTTGGTGGCCCTGTACGAAAGAGGAAAATAATTCTTCCTTTCTAGTTCCATTTAAAAGAAAACAAAGAAATGGACTTGGATTGTTAAGTTGGCCAAGTGTGCACTCTTCCGAGCAGGGTAAGGTGGAGTTTTTTTTATTGGTAGCCCATCCAGAGGCAAAAAATTGGAATGGGGAAGGTCCCCAAATGAAAGGAAATGTTGATCTAGGCAGACAAAACAAAGTGAGCCAGTACAAGACAAGTGATCATTTTTCTGGAATGAGGGGACCATAGTTTTCAACCAACTCCCAAAGAGATTCCTAGCCCAAAAACTTAGCCCTAGAAGGAAACTTGGTGACCATCCATTTAAAATCCTCCTCTTTACAGATAGAAACACTGAGGTGCAGACAGTTTTGTTGATTTGCCTAAGATCACACAACTATGATGGGATTCCACAATTGATTGGATGTAGGTTGGGGACGGGAGTATGAGAAGGGGGAGTGGAAAACTGATTGGAAGCTCAGAGTCAAGACAAAAATTTAAAACCTGATAGAGTATGATGAAAATGTTCTAGAACTAGATAGTGGTGATGGTTGTACAACATTATGAATGATTAGATGCCACTGAATTGTACACTTTAAAATGGTTAAAAGGACTAATTTTATGATATGTGTATTTTAATACAATAAAAAAAAAGATAGAATACCAGAAGAAAAGCGTGTTGAGAAAAATAAAGCATAGAATGTGATGAGGCTTATTTCAAAAAAACTAAGATCAACGAGGGCTGCTTTGGTTAAGTTCCAAGGCCCCACCAGTGTTTGTACTCTTTGAAGAATTCTCAAGAATAGGAGAGGCCCCACCTGACTGGAAATGGGCAAGTGTTCTGGTTTTCCAAAAGGAACACAAGCAGATTCCAAGAATAGCAGGCTGGTGAGCCGGACAACGCTCCAGTGTGGGCTTGTTAAGAACAGGTCATGCCAGACGGACCTCCTTTCCATTTCTGAGAAAGTTCTTAACCAGGCAGGTTACTCAAGGGAATACTCTAGACTCCAAGACTCCTGACTTGTTAAATCTGAAAAAAAAAACCTTTTGGGATTTATATAACCAGTGATGGCAAACTGGTGGGCCCCAGCTGAA
Organism: Trichechus manatus latirostris; assembly: GCF_000243295.1. Lineage (NCBI taxonomy): Eukaryota > Metazoa > Chordata > Mammalia > Sirenia > Trichechidae > Trichechus > Trichechus manatus. Next base: position 2,223,810 of record NW_004443945.1, read on the forward strand.
TTCAACACTCAGACGTTTTAAATAAATGAGGAAATTTCACGTCAAACCTAGCTTTCTGACTTTGTGATGAAGTTGCCTTCATTCGTGCAGTAGTTATCACCACCCTCAACAGATAAAGCATGCACATGCCCACTCCAGTTCACCCCAGGACCTATCATTCCCTATCACCTTGCCCTTGGCCAGCTTCATTCATTATTGTAATTAATCTAGCTCCAGCAGGCAGTTGAGTTTGTGACCCTGATCTAATATATCCTCATTATTTTATAGAGACTCAGAGAGAAGAATTGGGATTGGAGGCACTTCTGATCCCTCATAGGATGTCAGTCTAGCATGGGCTACAAGCTTTTGCCCACAAAGTCAGTTCTGTAGAAACTATAGAAGCAGAGAGAAGCTTGGATCTGAGGAACCAGGGAGACCGAAGGCTGTTGTGAACTGGTGTGTGTATGGCAGTTGTTTGAAAAGTAAGAGGTGGGCATCAGCCTGAGGCGGTTGCTACATCGGCAGGAGAATGGTTAGAAGAGATCTTTTATGTCCTTCTCTTGCTTCTCCTCCACATTGATTGGGACAGTCATGGCTGCTCCACTGACTCTGAGACAGAACTTGGGAGTAATACCTCAGGTTTCAGGTGTCGGTGGGATAATATCAGGGCAACCCAATAGCTCTACTGGCGTGAGAGCCAGTGAAAACAGATGCAGGATGAGCAGCTACTCTCAGACATTCACTTCTTCATGCAGGGCTGGTAGATTCCCACCACAGTAACTTCTTCCTCACAGCATTGCCTCTTTCGAAAAGTTCAAAGTTGAACTCCTGACCAGAGAGACATTGCTTGGTAGCCCAGTAACAAATGCAGGAGGGGAATTAGTAGGGGTTGAGTGATGCCTGGGACTCTACACCTGGCTTCATCCTTGCCACTCTTGTTAAGGTCATCAGGGGGCACACTAGGGCATGAGCATCCCCAATAGGCACAGTGATGGATACTTCCAAGGGAAAGTGGATCATGGGTCAAAATACCAGACACTTAACGAGTACAGTCAATTCCTGTTATTGGCTATAATGTTCTATAAAGTCACTGTAAATCCTGAATTAGTGAATACTGAATCATTGCTCCTACGGGAAATACAGAGTCAGGTTCCTGTGAGCCTCTGATCACATTTTTGTCAACCGATCAACACATAGCCTTGTTTTATGTGTGTTTTGTTTAAAGATGCCCTACTTAATATATATTGTTGATTTATTAATATTGAACTCACAGCCAACAGCAATACAGCTCATGCCTAAATGAAGCTTATCTAATACACATATTTTATTTGTAAGTCACATCAAGTCTATTTTTCATTTAACTGTGAGGATGTAACAAATATATTCTCAGGCATACGGGGCCTAGAAGTTTTGTTGTTATAACTAACTACGGGGATATTTTTATAAAAATAGTACATTTCCACTGAAACACTGCACAAAAATTTTACAGACCAAGTCATTTTGGTGTCATCTCCTCTGACAGCGTCACCCAGTGTGGTCTGCACCCCCTCACTTTCCCCTAGTGACACCACTGCATATTTTGCAATAATACCCGCAAGTAAAAGGATACACATCTAACACATTGGAATCTAAAGCATTAGAATGGCTGTTTATGGAGTTGAAGAAAGGGCATGGGAGTGGCAAAGGGAAATAAAAGCAAATTTCATGGAGTCTTATCAGACTTATCCACAGCTCTTCCGCTTTCCCTCCAAGCACATAGGAGGATTACACTTCCCTGTCCATCTCCACCCTATAGTTGGGTCAGGTCATGTGATTAGTTCTGTCCAAAGAGTTGTGGGTGGAAGTAACGTATGTCAATTCCAGACCAAAGCATTTAACTTCTGGTGGGAGACCATCCAGTGCTCATGCCCCTGACAACAAATGATCATCATGAAAGCACAAACTGAGAAGAAAATTTCTAAGTCTAGATTCTGGAGTCCCCAGGTGCCACAAACTGTTAAGTGCTAGGCTGGCAGTTCAAATCCACCCAGAGGGACCTGGGAAGAAAGACCTGGCGATCTATTTCTGAAAGATCATAGCCACTGAAAACCCTGTGGAAGCATAGTTCTACTCTGACACACATGGGGTCACCGTGAGTTGGAAACCATTCAATGACAAATTTTTTTTTTTTTTTGGTCCCTGAGTGAATACAAGGAGCGGAGCCCCCCGTCACCAGCCTGTGTTGTTATGTCCTCCCACTCATAGCAACTTTATGTATAACAGAATGAAACATTGTCTAGTCCTACACCATCCTCACAATTGTTGCTGTGTTTGAGCCCATTGTTGCAGCCACTTCGTCAATCCGTATCATTGAGGGTCTCCCTCTTTTCCACTGACCTTCTCTCTGCTTTATCAAGCATGATGTCCTTCTCCAGCAATTGGTCTATCTGTATTGGACGTGATGAGAAATAAACTTTTGTCATTTCAACGTACTGGGATTTGAGGGTATTTGCTACTGTAGCATATGCAGCATAATCCTTGCCTAACCCGATTAATACAGGCAATAATCAGTTAAATAAAGCAAAGAGGGGTCTTTCAGGGACTAACGATGTTGAAACGTATGACTGACTCAAACTTGGGCACTTGAAAGCCCTCCTGCCCCACCTCAAATGGGGTAGAGAAACAAAACCAGGAAATTGACAATAACCCTCAAAATGATGATCAAGAATAAACATTGTGCTTGCTAGATTTCAGCAAGGTTTTCACAAAGCTTTTTGCTGCTTCCACAGATAGGATGGAAATTCGCGGGCTGAAGAGTGTGGCTATTGTCTTTTTCACTGGTTGAAATTCGTCATATCCCACGAAGACTGATAAATGGATCCATGTCAGCCTAAAGCTTCTTGCTACAAAGCTGGGTCCTCAGTCTCCCATGTTCAATTTTTTATCCATGACTTAGATAAAGATATGGAAAACAGACTGCGAGGGACAGCTAATATCTGGAGAATTGCATTATGATTCAAAAGGATTCCTGCAGGCTAGCCAGACCAAGGTTTCTCAGAGTAGGTTTCCCAGACTGGCATCATCAGCATCACTTGGGGACTTGTTAGAAATGAAAATCCTTAGGCCCCAACCCAGACTAATTGTGTCAGAAAATCTGGGGGTAAGGCCCAACAATCTGTGTTTGAACAAACCTTCCAGGTGGCTCTGATGCATGCGAAAGTTTGAAAACCAAAGTCTTAGACCAAGGGGGCAACACCAACAATATGCTATTTAAAACAACAACAACAAACCTTCGTCTAAAGTATAATTTAAAAAAAGGGGGTGGGTGGGAATAAAATAAAACAACAACAAACCAAACCAGTTGCCGAGGAATCATTCTAACTCATGACAACCCTATGTTTTGGCGACCCCATGTGTTTCAGAGTAGAACTGCGCCCCATAGGATTGGGTGATTTATCGGAAATAAATTGCCAGGTCTTTCTTCCCAGGCACCTCTGGGTGAGTTCAAACCACCAGTCTTTTCGGTTAATAGCCACATGGGTAACCGTTTGCACCGCCCATGGACTCCACATGCTATTTAACGGAGATAAACGTCAACCTGCCCCTCCCACTCTACCCATCCCTCCACAATGAAAAAGAAGAAGAAAAATGCTTGAGACTGGGGAAATCAGCCATTTAATGGTATTTGTGGAAAAGGCTTAGAAGTTTCAGAGTTTTTTTAGTTTGTTTTGTTTTTTACTATAAGCTCTAAATGAACTATTGGTGTGTGATGGAGCCTCCAAAAAAATTCAGCTCAATCTTCAAAAATCACTGCTATCGAGTCAATTTCCATTTGGAAAAATTTAGAGTGTTGGCTATATCCTGCAAATAAACCTATTGTAAGCAAACCCATTGCTGTTGAGTCAATTCCAACTCATAGTGACCCTACAGGACAGAACAGAACTGCTCCCGTAGGGTTTCCAAGGCTATAAATCTTTACAGAAGCAGACTGCCACATCTTTCTCCTGCAGAGTGATTGGTGGGTTCGAACCACTGACGTTTTGGTTAGCAGCCCAGCATTTTAACCACTGTGCCACCAGGGCTCCCCAACTCAGTCTTAGGTTATATTAAAAGAAGTGTCTACTACCACTGAGGAGTTCAAGGTGACTTGGGTCCTGGGATCACAAAGCAGAATTTTCTATGATTGGAGCTAACCTTATTCGTTTAAAAAATATTACATGACATGTAATAAATTTGCAAGGTTCACAACTCAAGGGATACAACGGATATACAATAAAATGCCTCCTCCCACTCATTGTCTAGTCGTTGGGTTCCTTTCCCAGAAGCAACCAATTTTGCTACCATATTTCACTGATTTTAAGATCATATTTTGATCTGAAATCAGGATGTGTCTTACACTAGCTGACAGCCAGGTGGCTCTCATCACTTTGATGCCATTGCCAGCACATGTGCAAACTTGGTTATAGCTTTTGTATCGTCATCATTTCAAATGATTTATGTGCATTGCTAGTACTCCACGTGCTGAATTTAATTGCTATTTAAAACAAATGCAAAAAGATTGTACTGTGATTCAGCACTGCAATGAAAGGTTGTTGTGGATGTAGAAAGTCACAGACACAACAGGGAGGTGTAAAATTGCTATCAGCCAAGCAAATACATGCATTGCTAGAGAAATGACCTCAATTCCATACTTTCTTGTAAAACTACCATCCAATATTTCTCAGCAGCAGTGAGTCTCTGACTGTAATGTGCACATGAATTCCCTGGGATCTGGTGAAAGTGCAAATTCTGATTCACCAAGCTGGTATGGGTCCAACATTCTGCATTTCTAACAAGCCCCTTGGTGATGTGGATGCTGCTGGTCCATGGACTACATTTCGAGGACCCAAGAGAGGAAGATACTCAAATTAGATGAAGAGATGTTACCTACTGAGATCCAGGCAAGAGGCTTGCTTATCTCTTGCCAGGCAATGCAACTTAAGGCAGGGGAAATTGCCAGATCTCACAGAATGGATGCAAGAAATTTCAAGCAATGTAGGGCTGGTTTCGCCAACCATATGTCACACAGGACTATTGTTATGGAGTTGTGTCATCTCATTAGTTGGCCGTCTGTTTTGTTTGTTTGTTGTACAACAGCAGTCAAGAAATCAAATGAGATATTGCATTGGGAAAATCTGCTGCAAAAGACCTCTTTAAAGTGCTAAAAAGCAAAGATGTCAGTTTGGTGACTAAGGTGCACCTGACCCAAGCCATGGTGTTTTCAATCACCTCATATGCATGTGAAAGCTGGACAATGAAAAAGGAAAATCAAAGGAGAATTGACACATTCGAATTGCAGTGTTGGTGAAGAATACTGAGTATACCATGGACTGCTAGAAGAACGAACAAATCAGTGTTGAAGGAAGTAGAGCCAGAATGCTCCTTAGAAGTGAGGATGTTGAGACTTCATCTTGCTTACTTTGGACAAGTCATCAAAAAAGACCAATTGCTAGAAAAAGATATCATGTTTGGTAAAGGAGCGGGTCAGTGAAAACAAAAGAAACTTCCCATGAGATGGACTGACATGGTGGCTGCAACAATGGGCTCAAAGATGGCAACAATTATGAGGATGGTGCAGAACTGGGCAATGTCTTACTCGGTTACACATAAGGTCACCATGAGTTGGAGCCAAATCGACAGCAACTAACCACAGCAACATAAAACAATGGAGCATCTTACAATTAATGGCACCTTACATTGGATGAAATACAAGTAGCTCTTTGTGGATATTTCCAGAAATACCTTGTGCATATACAAGCAAATACCTAAATGTACTATTTTTCCCTCAAGCTTATTTTTAATGTCTATATTGTGGGTCAAATTTTAAGAGGCTTTAAAAGGCAATGAGAATGTTAAGTAGGGATGTTTGCCTCCAGTGGACAAATATGTCAGATATGGTCATTTTTCAAAAACATTTATTGCACACCTACTATGTGCAAGGCTCTGAAGACACTAGTGAGCTTACAACCTCATAGAAGAAACACAAACACATAATGATTTTTTTGTCTTGTATTCCCTTTTTATTATTGTGGTAAATATATAGACAACAAAATATTTGCCATTTCTATAATCTTCTCATATACAGTTTACTGACGTTAATTACATTCATTATGTTGTTCAGCCATCATCATTAACCATTTCTGAATTTTTCTATCATCCAGTAGATGTGTCCTCTACTAGAAGTTATACTAAGTTTTGCTGGAGCATAAATAAGGGAACAAATAATCCTTCCTAGGAGATGAATGTCAGAGCAGAACTCACAGAGGATGTGCTATTTGCGTGGGCTCTTAAAACCCAAGTGGTGTATGCCAAGCCGAGAAAGCAGGAAAGGGCATTGCAAGCGAAGGGAGCAGTAAGATTCAAAAGACCAAACCAAAACCAAACCCACTTCTGTCAAGTCGATTCCGACTTGTAGAGACCCTACAGGACAGAGTAGAACTGCCCCATAGGGTTTCCAAGGCTGTAATCTTTACAGAAGCAGACTGTCACATCTTCCTCCCAAGGAACAACTGGTGGATTCGATACGCCAACTTTTCAGTTAGCAGCTGAGCACTTAACCACTGTGCCACCAGGGCTCCTTGATCAAAAGACCAAAACTAAAAACCAAACCCATTGCCATCTAGTCAATTTCAACTCATAGTGACACTATAGGACAGAACAGAACTGGCCCATAGGGTTTCCAAGACTATAATCTTTACAGAAGCAGATTGCTGCACCTTTCTCCCAAGGAGCAGCTAGTGGATCCAAACCACCCACCTTTCGGTTAGCAGCTGAGTGCTTAACCACTGCACCACCAGGGCTCCTTGTTCAGAAGACCAAACAGGTAAAAATGCATATCATGAGCTATAAAGAGGTGTGAGATTTAGTTAAACGTGGAGTTGGTGAGGGGGAAGGGAGAGTATAGAGAAAAAGATTGGAAAGCAAGTTGGGGCCCATGAGTTTGTAAAATGTTTTGAATGCCATTCTAAGTGTTTAGATTTTACCTGGTAGACACTGAGATGCCAATACAAGATTTTTCTGGGGAAGTGAAGTGCTCAGACTTGAGCTTTAGAAAGATCCCTCTGGAGGTGGCAAGGAGAACAGACTTGGGGGAGAAAGATCAGGAAGAGTGGTGAGGAAGCTACTAGAAAAGCTCAGGTCAGATGATCAAAGAAGTGACAGAGACTGGTGATTGTCTCCCAACATCCATTCTCCACTTCTTGAGAATAAGAGAATATTTAGATTTTAGCTGGGCACATAGCCATCTAAAAGAAAGACTGCATTTCCCAGCCTCCTTTCTAGCAAGGTATGGCCAAGTGACTAAGTTCTAGAAAGTGGGATAAAAGCAAAAGTAATCTATTCAACTTCCAAGTGGTATTTTTAAAAGGAAGGCAAATGCCCTAGACACGATGGTGAGTCATGTTGGATCAAGCTGAGCACAACAACCTAGTGATGGCAGAACCACAAAATATAAGGAGCCTAGAGTACTGACAAAGGAGCCCTGGTGGCACAGTAGTTAAATCACTGGGCTACTAACCTGAAGGTCGGTGGTTCAAACCCAGCAGCCAGTCTGGAGGGAGAAAGATGTGGCAGTCTGCTTCCATAAAGATTTACAGCCTTGGAAACCCTATGGGAGCAGTTCTATTCTGTCCCGTAGGGTTACTATGAGCTGGCATCAGCTCCATGGCAATGGATTTGGTTTTCGGCTTTGGCGGAGTACTGACACCATAAAGCTCTCATGTTGTTGTTGTTAGGTGCGTAGAGTTGGTTCCAACTCATAGCAACCCTATGTACAACAGAACACAACACTGTCTGGTCCTGCACCATCCTCACAATCGTTGCTATGCTTGAGCCCTTCTTTGCAGCCACTCTTTCAATTCATCTCATTAAGAGTCTTCCTCTCTTTCACTGACCCTCTACTTTACCAAGCATGATATCCTTCTCCAGGGACCGGTCCCTCTTGATAACATGTCCAAAGTACATGAGATGAAGCCTCACCATCCTCACTTCTAAGGAGCATTCTGGCTGTACTTCTTCCAAGATAGATTTGTTCTCTCTTCTGGCAGTCCCTAGTATATTGAATATTCTTTGCCAACACCATAATTCAAAGGCATCAGTTCTTCTTTGGTCTTCCTTAATCATTGTTCAGCTTTTGCATGCATATGAGGTGATTGAAAATACCATGGCTTGGGTCAGGTACACCTTAGTTCTCAAAGTGACATCTTTGCTTTCTAACACTTCAAAGAGGTCTTTTGCAGCAGATTTATCCAATGCGATATGTCATTTGATTTCTTGACTGCTGCTTCCATGGACGTTGATTGTGGATCCAAGTAAAAAGAAATCCTTGACAACTTCAATAGTTTCTCCATGGATCATGATGTTGCTTATTGGTATTCTCAGACCAGCCTGGAATTGCTTATTCCCAGACGGTTATGTAAGACAAATAAACTCTTATACTGTTTAAACCACTGTTACTTGGGGTCTTTTTTACAGCAGCTGAACTTCTGCCTTAGAAATATAAGAACCTACATGGAGGCAGAGACAGGGGCCACAAAGAGGGAAAGATGGTTTTGAGGTGAAGTCAAAACAGAATTTGTCAGGAAATGGTGATCCAATGGATGTGAGGGGTGGGAGGAATTTAGCACAACTCTCAGATGTATGACTTGTTCAGTGGAATGAATAACAATTAAAGTCGTTAATCAAGATGGGAACACAGAAGAAGGAATAGGTTTTGAAGAAAATATAAATTCAGATTGGATATGTTGGATTTGAGTTGCCTGTAATATAAGCGTATGGAGATACAGATAAACAGGTGCAGAGCTCAAGAGAAGTAGGGATGTAGGCCTAAATTTGAGTAAATGGACATACAGGTAGTATGTGAAGACATCGGATTGCCTTGCAATAGTCTGTTGAGTAAGAAAAACAATAAGGATGGAAGCCTGAGAGTATCAGAAGGTATTTGGTTGCCGGCAACAGAAAATCTGACTTTTACTCACTTAAACAAACAAGGGTTTATTTTTCTTATATAAGAAACAAGAAATCTGGAGGTGGTTGGGTGCTGGTGATTAGTTAAGTGGCCCAGTGATGTCAGGGCCAGCAAGGATCCCTGTATTCTTTTTGGCTTTTACTCATGCTTGTTTCTTCATGGTCACAAGGTGGCTACTGTAGCTCCAGGTATCACTACTGTGTTTAAGGCAAGAAAAAGAAGGGAAAGGGTGACACTAGGAAAGCAGAAGACTGTCCAGGAGCTCCCAGCAGTTTTCTGCTTGTGTCTCATTGGCCAGAAGTGTGTCACATGGTCACCTTTAACTTGTCTTTAAAGTAGAAGCAGCATTCGAGAAGCGGTTGGAAATATCCTTTGAATTTACCAGTGAACAATGTTTGGGGAACACATTTAAGGGATATTGGAAGTAGAGATGCTACTGAAGACTGAAGAAGACTTGTTCAGGCTTTATATTTGCCATGCTTCTTTCCACCTCACTGCCTTTTTCCTCTGCCTGGAAAACTCTTCCTTCTCCTCCTCACCTAGTTAACCCTTTTTTATCCTTTAGCTGTTGCCTCAAGCAACCCTTCCTCAGGAAAGTGGTCCCTGGCCTCCCTACCAGGCCAGGTCAATTTTCCTAACGGGGCTCTCAGGGCACCGAGTGCCTCTACTTGGTAGCACTGGTCATAGTTGCAATTTCAGTGTTTTGTTTTGTTTTTTAAATGACCGTTTGATTCGTAATTGTCTATTCCATTAGACTGTAAACTCTATGAGGGCCAGGATTAGGTCTGTGTTTGACAGTCTGTGTCCCCAGTGCTGACCATGTAATAATATTCAATAAATATCTGTTGGATGGATGGATGGGCGGACAGACGGATGGATGGATAGACGGACGGACGGATAGATGGATGGGTGGGTAGATGGATGGATGAATGAAATTTTTCAGTTAAGGTGTTTGTGGCAATTTTGGCAAATTTATCAAAAATTATTTTGAAGAAAGTTGTTCTCAATGAATATGAATATATTCTGCTTATGAATATATTTTTCATAGAACATTCAATTTGCTGCGAGCTGAGGGTTATAGGACAGTTTAGGCTTCTTATGAATATATTCTTGTATTCATATTCATGAAGAGTATATTATTGAATATATTTATTAATATATTCATAAGAAGAATATATTTATGGTCATTGAAAGCATTAAACAAAAATCTCCTTAAAATGAGCATATCAGAATATTCAGTAAATTTAGCAATTTGGCTTTAGATGACTTTGTTTGCTTCCAGCATCAGCATTTGAAGATTTTGGGAAGTGAAAGAGTGGAGACAGACAGGGCAATAGCTCGAGGGAGAACCAGTAGCTCAAGAGAAGCTAGTTTTGGAGAGCTGTGACTTGAGTGGGTTTGTAGCCTGAAAGAAGGGATTCAGTGAAGAGGGAGCAATGGCCAACGAAAGAGAGACAGAGGAAATTGGAGGGAGCAAGGTTTCAGAGGAGGCTGGAAGAAAGGGTGTCAAGGGTACAAAGGGTGGATCTTAGGGAAGAAAAAGTTGAAGTAAGACTGCAACTTTGGTGGCTCCCAACAAACCACACCCCCTGGTATTCATGCCTGTGTGTAGTTCTCTCCCACACGGACCATGGGCTTGGCCATGTCACAAGCTTCAGCTAAGGGGCCATTAACAAGAGGATGCAAGCAAAGGCCTGAAAAGTGCTTGCACCCTAGGACCTGTCTTCTTGGGGTGCTCCCTCTTGAAATGCTTCCTCTCAGAACTCAGCTGACATGCTTCAAGGAGTTCAACCCAGCTATGTCAGGAGGCCAAGAGGGGAGGACCCCCCTGGCAGCCCAGCTGAGCTCGCAGCCAACAGCCCATGGTATGGATTAAATTGTGTCCCCATCCCCCCAAAAAATATATATTGCAATCCTGGCCCCTATATCTGTAAACATAATCCTGTTTGGAAATAGGGTTTTCTTTTATTATATTAATGAAGGTATACCCAGTAAAATGAGTTCTAAATTTAATTGTTTCTCAGTTATAAAAAGAGCAGAGTGAACACAGAGATACTCACACGGGGGAAGACAGATACCATGTGAAGGTCGTCTACAAGCCAAGGAACGCCAAGGAAGCAAGCAACACCCAGGGCTGCTAATAAGAAAGGAATTGACACAGCTGAGACACTGATTTGAACTTTTAGCCTCTTGAACAGAGAGAAAATAAATATAAATTCTTTAAAGTCACCCACTTGTGGAATTTGTGTTACACAGCACTAGGTAACTAAGAGGAGGCCCTGGGTGGTGCAAACAGTTAAAAGCTCGACTACTAGCTGAAAGACTGACAGTTTGAACCCACCCAGAGGTGCCTTGGAAGACAGGCCTGGCGATCTGTTTCCAAAAGGTCACGGCCTTGAAAACTGTATGGGGCAGTTCTACTCTGCGCACATGGGGTCGCTGTGAGTCAGAATCGACTTGATGGCAGCTAACAACAGGTAACGAAGACAGCCTGCATCAACTTCCAGCCGTGTGAGCGCCCCATCCTGGAACTGGATCCTCCAGCCTCTGTCAAGCGGCCCCAGCTGATGCCACGTGGAACAGAGATGAGCTGTCCCTGTCAAGCTGCCCACATTGCAGAATCATGGGCAAATATGAGTTTTGTGGTTTTAAGTTACTAAGTTTTGGGGTGGTTTGCAATGGAACAGAAAGAACTGATTATATTGTAAGTTTTGGCTTGAATTCCACTTTTTAATGATTTATTTATCATCTATGTATTATGACTGTGTCTCAGCCCATCAGCATGACTTGCCTAATGGCACTGAGGCATCAGGACTTCTGGAACCTCCCTTGACATCTGGATCTACTCAGTAGCTTTTAGTGTACTGGTTAGAAGCCTGACCGCTTGGGTTGGAATCCTGCCTTGGCCGCTCAGTGGCTGTAAGACCTTGGTGAAGCTTTGTGCCTCTGTTAGGGCTTCTGGGTAGGCATCCTAGGAAGCCACTAAGGAGAAAACAAAGCAAGTGAGGGGCAGAGTCACGGCCAGGCTCAGTGCCCTGCTAGGGAAAGCAGCTCTGTGCTCAGCCTGCTGTGCTGACCAGGAGTGGCGCTGCCTCCACCAGCTGGGCCCACCTCTCCCAGGCCCTCAGGGGCTGAGACAGCATGGAGGCTGGCAGCTGGCAGGTAATCACACAATAAAGAACCTTAGAATTGGAGCTGACCTTACCTGGGTCCTGGCCGCCCCCCCAGAGGCCACACACAGGACCCCAGAGAAGGATGGCAGCAGGTGTGTCTAGGTGGGGGCCTTGCTAGCTGCAATTTGCAGAGTTCCTGGACCTGGGGCAAGATCTCTCTGCTGAAATTACAGACATCTCCGCAGTAACCACGTGCACATCTGTCTGATGACAGATGCCTTGGCCCAGCCTAAGATCTGGAACCTGGGCCCAGCCATTGGGTGTGGATGGAGTAGGGAATGGATCTCCAAGAACCAGGCTTAAGCTCCCCACAGTTTAGCAGAATAGTTGATTTATGAAAAGTAAAGTTAAACCTCATGTGCACCTGAGTTTGAGGACTGAGCTTTCTACCCAGCGCACATGCTCTCACTTCATGAGTCCCGGGGAGCCAGTCTGTTCCCGCTCTTGTTGGAGAGGGGAGCCAGCAACCTCACTGTGTCCCATCTGCTGGGGTGGGAGGTAGGGAGGAGGGGGCTGGCTTTCCCTCAGACACCAGACGACGGTTCCGCAGGGAGCCAGTCCTGCCACCTGCCCCGAGGGTGGCAAGGGCAGCTTTGGGCAGCACCCGTGAGTTAGGGAAGTTGGGAGAGCGTGCACGAGTGGGCAGGAGAGGACTGAGACGCAGGGCGCTGCATGGAGGTTGTCAGAGCAGGAGACTGTCAATCAACTGAATTATTTACTGAGCATCTACTATGTGCCAGGTCCTGGGCTAGGAGCCGTGGGATAAGTAAAAGAAAGTATGTGAGAAAGCATGTGCGGCACATAGTAGGTGCTTCAGAAACGTTATATCCCTCGTACTCTTCCTGGAAGGATACCAAGATGAGGAAATACTAGTTCCTGCCCTCAAGATCTTAATGTTCTGTAAGAGGGTCAGGACCCTCACATGGCTCTCTAGAACCTGGGCAAAGCAAGGTTACTACTGTAAGCCAGATCCAAGGACCCAAGGGGCTCAAGGGAAGGAGAGAGAACACCTGGTTGGGGCTTCACAGAAGAAGTACCATGTGAGGGATGAGTGTGTGTACAGGGGAGGTGGGGAGGTGAAGAAGGGGACAGGGGACAGGACTTGATGGTTCAGTGGTAGAATTCTCACCTTCCATGCTGGAGATCAGGGTTCATTTCTCAGCCAATGCACTTCATGCACAGCCACCAACTGTCTGTCAGTGGAGGCTTGCGTGTTGCTATGATGCTGAACAGGTCTCAACGAAGCTTCCAGATTAAGACAGACTAGGAAGAAAGGCCTGGCAATCTACTTCCAAAATTTCAGCCAATGAAAACTCTATGGATTACAATGGTCCAATTCACAAGTGATCATGAGGATGGTGCAGAAATGGGCAGCATTTCCTTCTGTTGTGCATGGGGTTGCCATGAGTCAGGTGCCAACTCAATGGCAGCAAACAACAACATCAAAAGACTGAGCTACAGCAGAACACATTCTGGCGCTCCCTAACCTCCAGAGAGAAAGTTTACGTGTAAATCAGTTGGTTGGAGTTTGGCATACATTTTCTCATGGGAATAATACTGTAAATGGAGGCTGGGTTCTTAGGTCAGAGGATGGAAGCCTGTCTGCAATGTTATTCAGCTAGATTACTCAAAGCTATTCCCTAGTTCAGGGTCCAGAGAGGTGGGAGTCCTGTGGCACATCTCCTTCTGGGGAGCTAAGACTGCCATACGCCAAGGGTTTTTCTTTTTTTTTTTCTGGGGTGAATTGTGGTTTAGGAGGAGAGGAGAAATCATAAATTCAGTTTAATTGTATTTAATAACAAAGCAATCAGCAGACACACGTTTATAATTACATATTAAGGAATAACCAGTTTATAGGCGGTAATAACGAAATGTGTCCTAAATTGCTGTCGAATTAGCAGGCAGGCAAGTCTTAGAATTTCACAGTGGCCAAAGCGATATTGTTTGATGTAAATGCCTCCATCTCTTCTACCCACCTTTTTTTTTTTAATTCCTGGACAAGATGTCCTGAGGGTCTGTCATATCCACAGTGCCCTTTTGAGAAAGGAGCCAGAACTGGTTCTGTACCTATGGTAACCAAACTTTGTATCACCGCATGGTAGACAGATTGCAAAACAGAAGCCAATTCTTCCTTTCCCAGTTTCCACGTCCCTTTCTTTGTGACCTTGCAGCTCCTCCCAATGAGAGTTGGGATCTATTTCCCCATCCCTTGAATAAGAGCTGGTCTTGTGACTTGCTTTGGCCAATGACAGGGTGGCAGTGTGCCAGTTCTGAGCTTAGACCTCAAGCATCACTCTAGATCCCTGTCTTCACCATGAGATCAAGCTTGCACTGGCCTATTGAGGAAGAGAGACCATGTGAAACCGAGGCAAGCTGTTCCAGCTGAGGCCATTCTAGATCAGCCAGCCCCCAGCCCACCCACAAGCTTAGACCATGTGCATGAGCAAGCCGAGGAGAGATCAGCCAAGCTCACCCTAGCCCAGAAGAATCATCCAACTGACCCTCAGACTCAAGAGCCAAAATATATGCTTTTTGTTTTCAGCCACTGGGATTTGTACTTTGGTTTTGTTATACAAAGCATTATTGCAGTAGAAAAAGATCACTGGCATACGATATAATCCCACCATCCTGGTTATAGGGATCTTCTGCTGACCCAAGACAGCCATCTGTGGGCTGACATAGCCTGGTGCTACAGCTTTGCCCAACAGGTACTCCCATTAGTGAATAGTGACTGGTCACCCAGTCAGATCTTTCTTAGGGTGTTTGAAGACCCTCAAGTGTGCAAGGGGGAAAGTGCAAAACCCTCAGAGAAGTGGGGACACAAGTGGTAGGGAGGTGCTGAAACCAAGAAATCTGGATAAAGAAGGCAGTAAGCAGAACCAAGGGCAGTGGTGATTTGGTCGTAGAATTCTCACCTTTCATGCTTGAGACCTGGGTTTGATTTCCAGTCATTACACCTCATGCACAGCCACCATCTTTCTGTCATTGGAGGCTTGCATGTTGCTGTGATACTGAACAGGTTTCATTGGCACTTCCAGGTTAAGATGGACTTCGGAAGAAAGGCCTGGCAATCTATTTCCAAAAATCAGCCAATGAAAATGCTATGGATCACAATGGTCCTATCCTGTTGTGCATGGGATCACCATGCAGCTAACAATAAATAATAAGCAGAAGCCATGAAGCAGGAAGAAATATACATGAGCAGATGCTTTAAGCAAAGACGAGAGTGGAGAAAGACATTGGAGCAGCCAGAGAAAAAGAGACTCACAGATGTATGGGCCAAGACGTACTTGGGGTGGCGCCCCTCGGAGCAAGAGCACTCCCACTGCCTTTGAAGGGCAAGGAAATGCTCAACCCCTGCTCCTAGGTGAGGCCAGAGCCACCCTTATCCCAAGTAATGTGCTGCTTCCCAGACGCCTGGCGTCCTCACCTCCCCACAGAGCCTTAAAATAACCCAGCCTCTGCCAGGTGAGACACCTGAGCTGGTCTCTGGCCACTGCAACCAAGAGAGCATAAACACAAGCAGCTCATGATCCCTGTAGAAAATACAGGAAACATAAAACCAATTACTGTTTAGTTGATTCCAACTTGCGGCATCCCCATGTGTGTCAGAGTAGAATTATGCTCCACAGGGTTTTCAGTGGCTGATTTTGGGAGGTGGATCGCCAGGGCTTTCTTCCAAGGTGCCTCTGGGTGGTTTCAAACCACCAACATTTTGGTTAGCACCTAAGCATGTTAATCATTTGTACCACCTAGGGACTCCTTAGAAAGATTGCCATTGCCATTGAGTCCGTTCATAGCAGCCATACAGGACAGAGTAGAACTGCCCTATAGGACTTCCAAGGCTGTAATCTTTACAGAAGCAGACTGCTACAGCTTTCTCCTGCAGAGTGGCTGGTGGGTTCGAGCCACTGACCTTTCAGTTAGCAGCCAAGTGCTTAACCACTGCGCCACTAGGGCTCTTAGAAAATATAGATAAGGCAAAATAAGAGCATAAAGGTCACCTGTGACCCCACTACTTAGAAATAATTACTGTTAATATTTTGGTGTTTATCTTTTCTCAATGTTCTATGC
>NW_004443945.1:2241281-2281710 GCF_000243295.1 Trichechus manatus latirostris
AACAATGCTGCCACGAACATAGGTGTGCATATGTCTATTCGAGTGACGACTCTTATTTCTCTAGGATATATTCCTAGAAGTGGGATTGCTGGATCAAATGGTATGTCTATTTCTAGCTTTCTAAGGAAGCGCCATATCATTTTCCAAAACGGTTGTATCATTTTGCATTCCCATCAGCAGTGTCTATGCATATATTTTTACACAATAGAGTAACACAACATATGCTGTTTTATAGTTTTTCTCTGAATAACTTCTAATAAACATTTTGCCAAATCAGTAAAAGTGTGTCATTAGTTGTAATGTATGTATAATTTGTAGTGTACGTGTGGAATTTGTTTAATCAATCTCTTGTTGGAAATGTAGTTTGTTTCCACTTTCAATGTTCATAACCTCTGATCCAATGACCCTACTGTTAGGAACATATCCCAAGAAAATAAAGCACCAGTTTCTAAGACTATAATTAAAAAGATGTTTATTGTAACATTTTTTGTAAATAGCAAAAATCACTAGAAACCACCTGGACATCCATCAATAGGGAAGTGGTTGAATACATCATGGCAGTTTACCAAATATAATTTTGGATAGCTATTAGAAGATGTAAAATTATATTTGGTAAATTGCCAAGATGTAAATACAATTTTGGATAGCTATTAGAAGATATCACCATACTTCCGACAGTTTATTGTACCGTGGTGGTTTGTGTGTTGCTGTGTTGCTTGAAACTATGCCACTGGTATTTCAAATGCCAGCAGGGTTACCCCTGGTGGACAGGTTCCAGCAGAGCTTCCAGACTAAGACAGACTAGGAAGACGGACCTGGTGGTCTACTTCTAAAAAATTGGCCAGTGAAAACCTCATGAATAACAATGGAACATTGTCTGATATAATGCTGGAAGATGAGCCCCTCAGGTTGGAAGGCATTCAAAATACAACTGGGGAAGAGCTGCCTCCTCAAAGTAGAGTCAACCTTAATGGCGTGGATTGAGTAAAACTTTAGGGATCATTTGCCGATGTGGCATGTCTCAAAATGCGAAGAAACAGCTGCAAGCATCCATAAATAATAGGAGCGTGGAAAATGTACAAAGTACGAATCAAGGAAAATGGGAAGTCATCAAAAATGAAATGGTACACATAAAAATTGGTATCTTAGGCATTAGTGAGCTGAAATGGACTGGTATTGGCCATTTTGAATCAGACAATCATATGGTCTACTATGCAAGGAATGACAAATTGAAGAGGAATGGCGTTGTGTTCATTGTCAAAAAGAACATTTCAAAATCTATCCTGAAGTACAACACTGTCAGCAATAGGATAATATCCATACGCCTACAAAGAAGACCCAGTTAATACAACTATTATTCAAATTTTCACACCAACCACTAACGCCAACGATGAAGAAATTGAAGATTTTTACCAACTTCTGCAGTCTGAAATTACACAAACATGCAATCAAGATACATTGATAATTACTGGTGTTTTGGGATGCAAAAGCTGGAAACAAAGAAGAAGGATCTATAGTTGGAAAATATGGCCTTGGGGATAGAAATGATAATGACGCATGATAGAATTTTGCAAGACCAACAACCTATTCATTGCAAATACCTATTTTCAACAACATAAACGGCAACTATACACATGGACCTTACCAGAAGAAAAACACAGGAATCAAATCGACTACATCTGTGGAAAAGGATGATGGAAAAGCTCAATATCCTCAGAACAAGACCAGGGGCCAACTGCAGAACAGATCATCAATTGTTCATATGCTAGTTGAAGTTGAACTTGAGAAAATTAAAACAAGTCCACCACGAGAACCAAAGTACGATGTTGTGTATATCCCACTTGAATTTAGAGACGATCTCAGGAATAGATTTGATGCAATGAGTATAATGACCAAAGGCCAGAGGAGTTGTGGGATGGCTTCAGAGATACCATATATGAAGAAAGCAAAAGGTCATTAAAAATACAGGAAACAAAGAAAAAACCAAAATGGACGTCAGAAGAGACTCTGAAACTTGCTCTTGAACATAGAGTAGCTAAAGCGAAAGCAGGAAATGATGACCTAAAAGAGCTGAACAGAAGATTTCAAAGGGCAGCTCAAGAATACAAAGTAAAGTATTATAATGAAATGTGCAAAGACCTGGACTTAGAAAACCCAAAGGAAAGAACTGATTTAAAAATTCAAGCCTGGAGTTGTAATTCTGAAGGATTCTATGGGCAAAATATTGAATGACATACGAAGCATCAAAAGAAGACGGAAGGAATACACAGAGTCACCGTACCAAAAAGAATTGGTCAACATTCAACCATTTCGAGAGATAGCATATGATCAAGAACCGATGGTACCGAGGGAAGACGTCCAAGCTGCACTGAAGGCATTGGCAAAAAACAAGGCTCCAATGATTGACAGAATAACAATTGAAATGTTTCAACAAACGGATGCCACACTGGAGATGCTCACTCATCTATGCCAAGAAATTTGGAAGACAGCTACCTGGCCAATCAACTGGAAGAGACCCATATTCGTGCCTATTCCAAAGACAGGTGAAGCAACAGAGTGTGAAAATTATTGATTAATATCACATGCAAGTAAAATTTTGCTGAAGATAATTCAAAAGCGGTTGCAGCAGTACATCAACAGGAAACTGCCAGAAATTCAAGTCGGATTCAGAAGAGGACGTGGAATGAGGAATATCATTGCTATTTCAGATGGGTCTTGGCTGGAAGCAGAGAATACCAGAAAAGATGATTACCTGTGTATTATCGACTATGCAAAGGCATTAGACTGTGCGGATCATAACAAATTATGGATAATATTGCGAAGAATGGAAATTCCAGAACATTTAACTGTGCTCATGAGGAACCTGTACATAGTCCAAGAGGGAGTCATTTGAACAGAACAAGGGGATACTGCATGTTTTAAAATCAGAAAAGGTGTGCATTAGGGTTGTATCCTTTCACCATACTTATTCAATCTGTATGCTAAGCAAATAACCCAAGAAGCTGGACTGTATGAAGAAGAATGGGACATCAGGATTGGAGGAAGATTCATTAACAACCTGCTTTATGCAGGTGACACAATCTTGCTTGCTGAAATCGAAGAGAACATGAATCACTTACAGATGAACATCAAAGACTACAGTCTTCAGTATGGATTACACCTCAACATAAGAAAATAAAAATCCTGACAACTGGACCAATAAGCAGCACCATGATAAACAGAGAAAAGATTGAATTTGCCAGGGATTTCACTGTACTTGGCTCCACAATCAATGCACAGTCAATGGAAACAGCAGTCAAGAAATCAAATGACTTATTGCATTGGGCAAATCTGCTGCAGAAGACCTCTTCAAAGTGTTAGAAAGGAAAGATATCACTTTGAGGACTAAGGTACACCTGACTTAAGCCACGGTGTTTTCGATTGCCTCTTATGCATGCAAAAGATGGACAATGAATAAGGAAGACCAAAGAAGAATTGATGCCTTTGAATTATGGTGTTGGCAAAGAATATTGAATATACCATGGACTGCCAGAAGAACAAACAAATCTGTCTTGGAAGTACAGCCAGAATGCTCCTTAGAAGCAAGGATGGGAGGGCAAGACTATGTCTCACATACATTGGACATGTTATCAAGAGGGATCAGTCCCTGGAGAAGGACATCATGCTTGGTAAAGCAGAGGGTCAGCGAAAAAGAGGAAGACCCTCAAAGAGACGAATTAACACAGTGGTGCAACAATGGGCTCCAACATAGCACGATTGTCAGGCTGGCACAGGTCCAGGCAGTGTTTTGTTCTGTTGTACACAGGGCTGCTATGAGTTGGAATCGACTCGACAGCACCTAACAACAACAGCGTTAGATGGATCAATATTACCTGTAAAAAAAAAGAAAAAAGATCATGATATATTGTTAAGTGAAAAAGTAGGTCACAACACAATACTTTTTTTTTGGTTTTAATGAAGAGAAGTTCTCACAGTTAAAGTAGGCTAAAAGTCCAAATGCAGGGCATCAGCTCCAGGGGAAGTCTTTTTCTCTCTGTCGGCCTTCTTCTCTTCGGTGTTCCCCCGGACTAGGAGCTTCTCTGCGCAGGGACCCCAGTCCAAAGGACGCGCTCTGCTCCCAGCACTGCTTTCTTGATGGTATAAGGTCCCCCACAACGCAATACTTTTAATGTGATTTTTGCTTTTGATTAAAAAATTTTTAAACAGAGTTGGGGAATATGTGTACATACATATATGTACATATTTACAAATTTGCATCTATTTGTACCTGCATAGGGAAAATAAGGGAAAAACACCACAAAACTGTTAATATTGTTTACCTCAGGAGGTGGTGCTGGAGATATTTCACTACAGTAAAAACTAAAAAACCAAAAAATCAAACCTGTCACCGTTGCGTCGATTCTGACTCATAGCGACCCTATAGGACGGAGTAGAATTGCTCCGTAGGGTTTCCAAGAAGTGGCTGGTGGATTCGAACTGCTGACCTTTTCGTTAGCAGCCAAACTCTTAACAACTGCACCACCAGGGCTCCAGAAGATACAAAGGTGCAATGAAAAATGTAGACAGACCCAGCAATGCTCTTTATTACTGCATGACCTTGAACAAGTGATTTTGTCTACAAGGGCCTCTGTTCCCTTGTCTATAAAATGGGAATAATAACAATCTCTACCTGTCAGGGTTGATGTGAGGGCAATGCCTGGAAATATAAATGCTCATTAAAAATTTTTCACTGTTGATCCAGTTTAATTTATAATTGGTACAATTTAAAATAATGTTAAATAAAAGCCAGAGAACCTGTTTAACCCCCTCTGCAAGTCTCTGGGTAGTGCAAATGAGTAATGTGCTCAAGTATTAACTGAAAGTTTGGAAGTTTGAGTCCACTCAGAGGCACTTGGAAAGAAAGGCCTGGCAACTTACTTCAGAAAAAAAGCAGTCATTGAAAACCCTGTGGAGCACTGTTCTGTTCTGACACACATGGGGTTGCCATGAATTGGAATTGACTCAATGGCAACTCGTGTGTGTCAGCCATGTGAGTTCTGCCTGAGAGGCTTCCCTGGGTTAGCTCTTCTAACCTTCTCATAGCCAACTCCCTTCCTTCATCTCGAAGCTACTTTGGCACTTGGCAGGGTATGGGGGCTTCTGGGGGTAGGAAGAAGCTGGAGGAGGGCATTCACATGGGCTGTTGGGAAGTTGGGGGCTGTACTAGGCGGGAGCTGTGGGAATTGAGTTTCACCATTAGCAAACAGCTAAGAGAGAGCTGCTTGGGGAATTTTCTATGAGGACAATGCTACTTTTGGAAATCAAGCGTACAGACTAATGTAGCAGGGGTGGTGGAGGAGAGGCTTCCAGGTCCTCTACCCTAGACTCCTGAGAGCCTTGCTCTATTGGGGTCATTCCCTGATTCCTGCTGCCACCCCTGCTCTGGCCTCAGGGTGGCGCTGCTCCCTCTTCAACTATGGTCATTTATCCCTGCCGTGCTGCTAGGTTGTAAGATCAGATGGAACTTTCCAACACAACTGTCCTAAAAGCTGAGGAATGACAGAACGAAAATAGACTTGGGTAACCGTGAATTGAAACCCTGGCTCACTAGGCCTAACTTGTTCCTTGCAGCTCACAGCCCTCTTCCCTGTCCACAAGGGACCCCAGGACTAGGATGCTCAGTTCCCTACCTCCAAATTTTAGACACCATCTGGGGGCAGGGACAGGCCCACCCCTAACATTTGTGGGGCCCAGGGCAAGAGTGCAAATGGAGGCCCGCATACTATGTATCTAAATATTCTAAAGTTATTAAATCAAGTGAATAAACTGTTAAAGTGTGTTGTACTCTCCCACCTTAACATATATACCTTCATAACCACCTAGAAGACCAGGTTTGGTTTAGAATTTTCAGATTCCTTGGAGTTCCATGCCAGAATGTGGTAGCTTGGGAGCACTGGCCCTGGCTCCCCAGCTCTGGCCCGTGGCCCATCCCTATCTTCCCACCCCTTAAATCACCCCTGATCCTCCCACATTGTGAAGACTTTCACATGCATGCATGCAGACACTCCAGTCTACAAATCCAGTCCTCATTCATACCCACACTCCCACAATCCCTGCGAATAACTACCACTTGGCCATTTGTAGGATCTAGGATGTGAGCACGGTCAGTGTGGTCTACTCTTGAAAAGAGAGACCCTGAGAGGGGGGCAGAGTCCTGGGATCCTGGTACCTGGAGCCTGTCTGAGGTGAGCTTGGGAGTCCCTCTCAGATTCCCAAGGCCTTGGCTCTTGGTTGCCAGTTCTTTCAGGCATTTATGCAGCCTTTCCCATCTAAGGAGTCCCTGGCTGGTGCACAGTTAACATACTCTGCTGCTAATCAAAAGGCTGGTGGTTTGAGTCCACCCAGAGGCACCTCGGAAGAAAGGCCTGCCGATCTACTTCTGAAAATCAGCCATTGAAACCATATGGTACACAGTTCTACTCTGACACACATGGGGTTGTCTTGAATCATAATTGACTCAACAACAACGGTTTTGTTTTTGTTTTCCATCCAAAGAGGGACCTGGGCTCAGGTATCTGCCTCTTATTGAAAAGCAACCCCTCTCCCTCCTCCCAGTTCCTGGAAATCCAGTTCTTGGATGCCTTCTCCAGTGGGGAGGTATGTGACTTGGTGAGGTATAGAGCAGGGGCTTCTCTTGCTCTGAGTCCAGGGAATGGGGCAGAGAGAGATGACATCCTTCCCTATCAGGAGTGCCCCTTAAACATCCGGACTTCTGGAGATGGGGCCAGTTCTCCTCTTAGTTTCTCTTTTCTGCTGTGGAGCCCCCTCGTGTCCAATAATTGGCACCAGGAAAGACCTCACTCTTTAGGCAAGACCACAGTAGCTGTCCCCAAAGCCTTTCTCTCTCGGCCCTCAACAACATCCCAATGAAAACAGCCTATAAACGCTATGAACGCCAGAGGCCTACATTAACGAGGGCAGGTAGGAGCTGTCCTTTCAAGGGCACAGAGTTGGGCTCAGGAGACAGATAATTCCTGGCTTAATGCAACCTTCATCTGCCCAGTCTCCGGCTGGTGGGAAAGCCAGCTCCGAAGCAGCTCCAGTGAGAGATAAGAGCTCTTTGCCTGAAATGAAAAATTCATGAAGAAAGAGTAGGGATCAGGCACTCGGATAGCCGCCAAGCTGCTGTGCTCTGGGGAAAGGGCAAGAGGCTTGAGAAACCAAATGGAAATTTTCTCTTCAGCACTTCCCATCAGGCTCCCCTTCCATGTTCAGTGGGGCTCCCTTTTTGCCTTTACCCAGTCATACCTCTTCAGTCTCAGTTGAGCCCCTGGGCCAGCCACACCAATGGGCATTTGCCAGGGCATTCAAGAAGAGGGGTAACTCCCCTCACACAGACCAGCTGCATGGCACCCACCCAACATCCTCAATAAAATGTGCTTTGTTGCTAAAACAAGCTGCCATGGTCGTAACCACCTGCCATCCCCAAACCTAGAGGAACCCCAACCAGTTGCCATGGAGTGGATTCCAACTCATGCGGACCTCATGTGTGTCAGAGAAGAATCGTGCTCCACCAGGTTTTCAATGGCTGATTTTTTGGAAGTAGATTCCAGGCCTTTCTTCCAAGGTGCCTCTGAGTGGCCTTGAACCTCCAACCTTTCAGTTAGCAGCTGAGCATGTTAGCTGTTTATACCACCTAGGAACTCTAGAGAAACCCCAAAGTAGCTATTATTTGTCCCTGAAAGAGCCGTACAGGTTACTGCCTGTTCCAATTCCCTGACTCAAATCTCATCAAAATTTATATGGTTGTTCAGATGATCATAACTCACAAGTTGGGGAAAAGGCCTTGGTTTCTTTGTTAGCATGCTAGACAGATAGTGGTTTGGATGGAGTTATAGGGGAAAACCCTCAAACCATTAAGAGTTGGAGAACTTGACTGTAACGTAGGGATAGGCTCCAGAAGTGTAGCTGCCTAGCCAGTGATGTGCAGATGGCACCAGAGTCGCAGGCACCATTCCAGGCATGGTGAGCAATGGGGCAGAGGCTGATCCTCAGGAATCAGGTAGAAGGGCAGGTTGCCATCACATAGGAATCCACCACGAAGAAAGGCCACCAGACTTCCCCTCTCACGAGAATCTTGAGTTTCTGCCACAGAGCTGCAGTTCCTCCTCCTTGCCACATGGTGCTGCTGGTTCACAGTTATAAGGAAACCTCCCTCCACATTCCCCTGCCCAGACCAGCTTGGATCTTCAAAAGACCACAGATTCCTCTGTGAGATTGGAAGTCCCTCTCAGCCTACCAATGCCTTGGCTCTTGGTTCCCAGTTCTTTCAGGCTTTTCCCATCCAAAGAGGGACCTGGGCTCAGGTATCTGCCTCTCATTGAAAAGCAACCCCTGTGCCTCCTTCCTGTCCGTAAGAACCACTACGTGACTTTTTTTAACAGCACTTCCTCAAATATGAAGGATTTGTTTGGCCATTTCTTCCATATCAGAGCTCAGCAGCCCATCAGGAAGAGCAAGAATCTCAAAAATGTAAAGGCTTATCTGCCCTCCACCCCCACCTCAAAATGAACAGGAATCTCTTATGTGACATCAGCAAAAAGACAAAACACAAGTTCTAAGTGGACCACCCTGAGATACATGTAAGCCCAGCACTTAAGACTAAAACACCAAATCCAAGTGTAGTTTAATTATTTCTTCTTTTATGTGTGAGAAGTCGTTCAGAGTTTTTTTTGTTTTTGTTTTCCAGATTATAAAAGTGATAAGTACTCACCGCAGAACACTTGAAAAGTACAAATATAAAGACATAGGAAAGAAGAATGTCCATAATCTTACTACTCAGAGGCAAAACAAGTAATATTTTGTCTTACTTCTTTCCTGTTTTTGTTCTATGACTTTTTAATGTCACTTGAAATCATACTGAGTGCACAATTTTGATTGTCATTTTTTCCCATATCATTGGTAACACTTTACAAACCTACTAGTGGCTCCATAACTGCCCATAATATGTGTCTTAGTTATCTAGTTCTGCTATAACAGAAATACCACATTATTATATATATATATATTATTATATTATATAGTCGATGACTGTAATAAACAGAAATTTATTCTCTCACAGTCTAGGAGGCTGGAAGTCTGAATTCAGGGCACCAGCTCCAGGGGAAGGCCTTTTTTGTCTGTCAGTTCTGGAAAAAGGTTCTTGTCATCAATCTTCCCCTGGTCTAGGAGCTTCTCAGCACAGGGATCCTGGGTCCAAAGAACATACTTTACTCCCAGCTCTTCTTACTTGGTGGTGTGATGTCCCTCTGTCTCTCTTCTCACTTCTCTCTTTTTATATTTCAAAAGAGATTAACTCAAAACACAACCTAATCCTGCCTCATTAACATAACTGCCTCTAATCCTGCCTCGGTAACATCATAGAGGTTAGAATTTACAACACTTAGCATAATCACAGCAGATCACAAAATGGTGGACAACCACACAGTGCTGGGAATCATGGCCTAGCCAAGCTGATACACATTTTGGGGGCACACAATTCAATCCATAACAATATGCATATGCCATAATTTGCCTGATCAGTCCTCTACTCTTGGACAACTAGGTTGCTTCTGTGATTTTGCTAAAATAAACTATTGTGTGATTAATATCACATGCACAAATCCTGTCCATAAGTTTAGAATATTTCCTTAGGATATAATCCCTTTGCCGTCAAAACCAAACCTATTGCGGTCAAGTCGATTTTGACTCAGGTGATCTCATGTGTTACAGACTAGAACTGGCTACATAGGATTTTCTTGGCTGTTGTCTTTAGAGAAGCAGATCACCAGGCCTTCTGCAGCTCTGCTCTGTGGGTTTGAACCGCCAACCCTGCAGTTAGCAGCTGAGTGCAAACCATTTACTCCACTTAGGGACTTTTCTTAGGATAAAAACAAACAAACAACTCGTTGCCGTTGAGTTGATTCCAGCCCTCTAGGACAGAGTAGATAGCAACACTCCAGGACAGAGTGGAACTGCCCCATAGGGTTTCCAAGGAGTAGCTGGTGGATTCAAACCGCTGTCCTTTTTGTTAGCAGCTGAGCTCTTAACCACTTGCCACCAGGGCTCCTTCCTTAGGATAGAGTCTTAGAAATAGAATTATAAGGTTAGAGTTTCAAAGACTGAATATTTTCAGAACTTTGATTAATATTGTCTAATTGCTCTTCAGAAAGATTGTACATACCAGCAGTGTATGAAAGTGCCACATCTGCAAGACTTAATTCTAAGCCACTACTGGACAATGAGACCCCATAGCTACACCAGTAAGGAGTGACTGGTACGCAACTGAGCTCAAGGTGAGGAGCTGGAACAGGCAGAAGTATCAAGGTCAAGACTCACAGAGACCACCAAAGCCTGAGGGTACTTTTTTTATTTTTTTTTAATATCTTAGGATTTTTTTTTTTTTTTGGTGGTAAAATGTATATAACAAAACATTTGCCATTTTAACCATTTTTAAGTGTAAAATTTGGTGACATTAATTATATTCACCATGCTGTAGAACTATCACCACTTTGCATTTTTAAATGTTTTTTATTCTCTGCTCTGAGAGAGATCACAATAGAGGGTCCCAGACAGAGCTGGAGAAAAATGTAGAACAAAATTCTAACTCACAAGAAAAGACCAGACTTACTGGCCTAACAGAGACTGGAGAAACCCCAAGAGTATAGCCCCCAGACACCCTTTTAGCTCAGTAATGAAGTCACTCCTGAGGTTCACCCTTCAGCCAAAGATTAGACAGGCCCATTAAAAAAAAAAGGAAAAAAAAGAAAATGTTCTACATCCTACTTTGGTGAGTAGTGTCTGGGGTCTTAAAAGCTTGTGAGTGGCCATCTAAGATCTGGTCCCACCCTGTCTGGAGCAAGGGAGAATAAAGAAAACCAAAGACATAAGGGAAAGATTAGTCCAAAGGACTAATGGACCACAACTACCACAGCCTCCACCAGACTGAGTCCAGCGGAGTCAGATGGTGCCTGGCTACCACCACCTACTGCTCTGACAGGGGTCACAATAGAGAGTCCCGGACCGAGGTGGAGAACAGTGTAGAACAAAATTCTAACTCACAAAAAAAGACCAGACTTACTGATCTGACAAAGACTAGAGAAACCCTGAGATCATGGCCTCTGGACACCCTTTTATCTCAGTACTGAAGTAACTCCTGAGGTTCAACCTTCAGCCAAAGATTGAACAGCCACATAAAACAAAATGAGACTAAAGGGGCACATGAGCCCAGGGGCAAGGATGAGAAGGCAGGAGGGGACAGGAAAGCTGGTAACAGGGAACACAAGGTCGAGAAAGGGAGAACGTTGACATGTTGTGGGGTTGTTAACCAATGTCACAAAACAATATGTGTATTAACTGTTTAATGAGAAACTAGTTTGCTCTGTAAACCTTCATCTAAAGTACAATAAAAAAAAAAATTAAAAAAAGGAAAACCCCTCTCCCTACAAGGTTGGCATCACTTTAGAATCTCTCCATCCTCCATTTTTACCCCCATCCAACCATTTGGTCAAATCCACTGGAACAATAACTGTCCATAGCACATTTTCCTAAAATCTGAATGAGAAGTCAAGAATAACACCATGTTTGGGGTGCTTCAGCGGAATCAGCCAAGGTGGACTTTGGAGCCTCCAATCTCATCACTTTGGAGGCCCCTTCTGGATGGTGCAAACGGTTAGGCACTTGACTACTAGCCAACAGGTTAGTGGTTCAAATCACCCAGAGGCACCTAGGAAGATAGACCTGGCAATCTGCTTCCAAAAGGTCACAGCCTTGAAAACCCTATGGAGCAGTTCTACTCTGGACACATGGGGCCTCCATGAGTTGGAATTGACTTGATGGCAAGTAACAACAATAATCTCTAGGGAAGGTAAGTAAGCTATGCCTCCTCCCTGCCCTTGTTTTTCTTTTCCTGATAACCTGTTAGTAACTCTTGGATTAAATGAACACATACACAGACACCCCTCCTAAGAACAAACAATTATCTCAGACCCTATACTATTTAAATGCACATTAAGGAGGCATTTAATGAAAAGC
Organism: Trichechus manatus latirostris; assembly: GCF_000243295.1. Lineage (NCBI taxonomy): Eukaryota > Metazoa > Chordata > Mammalia > Sirenia > Trichechidae > Trichechus > Trichechus manatus. The sequence goes on from NW_004443945.1 coordinate 2,253,333, forward strand.
AACAAAATTTATTAAGACTTCTTGTCTCCCAAATAAATAAAAGCTTTTTCATGATCACACAGAGGCGTTTTAGCCCCTCTTTGCCTCATCTTCCCTCTAGCCAGAAAATAGCTTTTATTTTCCTCAGGCATCTGCTAACCTCTTCCTTCCAGAAGGTCCTTACAATATAGAAATAACTACGTCCTGGAAGCCAGTATCCTGTTTGCTTCTGTCCTATTGCAGAATAGGATAAGCTTCCTTGTGAAAACTTTCTTGTGATTAAAAAAGGACAAGCTTCCTTGGTGATTCCAGAGAATGGAGCCTGGGGCTAGTACCTAGTATTCACTACCACTTACTTAAAGCTTGGAGCCCCCAGCTGGTGCACGCAGTTGAGGCACTTGGCTGCTAATCAAAAGGTTGAAGGTTTGAGTCCTCCCAGAGTGCCTCAGAAGAAAGGCCTGGCAATCCACGTCCAAAAAAATCAGCCATTGAAAACCCTATGGAGCACAGTTCTACTCTGACACACACAGGGTCTCCATGAGTTGGGATTGACGCGACACACCTGGGTTTTTTTACTTAAGGCTTACTGTGTTCCCGGCACCTTGGGTATATTATTTGAAAAGTAATTTCTATTATTTTTGCACATAAGGAAACTCAGGTTCAGTAATGCATCCAAAGAAACCAGCTAGCGAATGGCCAAACCAGAATTTGTATCAGGTCTGTGCATTGCCAAAGTCTGTGTATGTAACCACCAGGCTCTACACCCTCCCTTTGGAAAAAATCAAGGCTGTGCAACATTTAGAAATGCTTTTTCCTGGGTGTATTACTTTCCTAGGGCTGCCATAACGAAGTACAGTAAAAGCTGCGAAAGCCGGAACTCAACGGGACTGCCTTGTTTTTCCGTATCCTGAAAGTTTTCTGCCTTTGACAGGATGCAGTTTTGCCACTATTCTATTACTCTCTATTAGTGGAAAATATCTGAGTTTTCCTTCTCTGACATGTGTCCACCTTACACAGGTTCCAGATTTCACAGGTTTTACTGTACCACAAATCTGATGGCTTACAACAACAGAAATCTATTCTCTCACGGTTCTAGAGGCTAGAAGTCCAAAATCAAGGTGTTGGCAGGGTTGGTTCCTTCTGGAGGCTCTGAAGGAGAATCTGTTCCATGCCTCACTCCAGCTTCTGGTGGTTGCCAGTAATCCTTAGCTGTCCTTGGCTTATAGCTGTATCACTCCAATCTCTGTGTCTGTCCTCACCTGGCTCCTCCCTTGTGTTTCTCTGCATCTTTGTATCCAACTCTCCCTCTCCTTTCTCCTATAAAGACACCAGTCATGGGGTTAGGGCTCACCCTAATCCAAAGTGACCTCATGTTAACTTGATTACATCTACAAAAACCCTATTTTCAAATCAGATCACATTCATAGGTACGTGGGCTTAGGACTTGAACGTACCTTTTGGGAGACACAATTCAACCCACTACACTGGACGGCCTTGGGCGGCCCTAGCTCCTTCCTGGGGCAGGACAGGAACACTGCTTTCTGTTCAGACAAGTAAACAGGAGGTGCTCTAGGTCTTTCCCGAGCCAAATCCACAGTGGGAGAGCTGGGCACTAGCAAGATACGTTTTCCATGAGAGGAACCACTTGGTCACAGGCAAAGAGAGCCCACAGGCCCACAGCAGGGCCTGGAGCAGACCTGGGGTGAAGTGTTTCCTTTTGGTGTCTGCAGCCAATCCCAAGCATGCAGTGACATGGCCCAGCTGCACCAGTCATCCTCCGGATGCTGTGCCCTTTGGAAAATGTGGTTGGATTCTTGTGAGATCACCGTGCTTAGGGAGTTTGGGTTCTGAATAAACAAAGAGGCAAAAAGTCTTGAGATTCCCTGCCTTTTCCACTCCAGAGTCTGGAGGATTGTGAAAGGAGGTTTGAATTGACGGTAAGTGTGGGGCCACCTACGTTTTCCTGGAAACCTGGCTGGGCTTCCACACCACCTCGTTGCCACCTCTATCCTAACACCGTGAGGGAGTGGGCTCTCTACTTCTTGTCTGTCTTCCCCCTCTGGAATCTGAGGGCCCAAGCCTCGAGAGGAGGGACCATGACTTATTGGGCTCTGCAACCACAGCCTGGCACTTAGTAGGTGGCCAGCAATTGTTTGATGAATGAATGAATTTGTAAATGAGTGAGTGAAAGAAACACAGTTCAGGGGGTCTCTCTGGCTCAAATACTGAATAACCCCCCACTTCTTTTACCATGAAATAGGGGAGAATTTCTTTCTCAAAGACAGACCCTACACTTTACGGTCTTTTTTGGTTTTCTTCCCCTGTAGGACCCTCAGGGCCCCTGCAGGACATTCTGTGGGCAGCCTACCATTTAATGTACACAAACTCACTTTTAAAGGGCCATTAAAAAAAAAAAACAAAAAACAAATCCAAAACCAAACCAGTTGCCATCAAGTCAATTCTGACTCATGGCGACCCCCTGTGTGTCAGAGTAGAACTGTGCTCCGTAGGGTTTTCAATGGCTGATTTTTCAGAAGTAGATGGCCAGGCTTTTCTTCAGACTCATAGAGTCAGAATCAACTCAACGGCGATGAGTTTGATTTGGGTTTTCTTCCGAGGTGCCTCTGGGTGGACTTGAACCTCCAACCTTTTGGTTAGCAGCCCAGTAGATTAACGATTTGCACCACCCAGGGACTCCTTTAAAGGGTCCCACCCACTGCTGTCAAGTAGATTCCTTTAAAGGGTCAGGGGATGGATATATATATCCATACAGGTAAGAGAACATTTGCCGTTTCTACAATCTTCATGTGTTCAGTTCAATGACATTAATTACGTTCATCATGTTGTTCTACTTGCACCATTAACTGTTCCTGAATTTTCCCATCACCCTTAACAGAAACTCAATGTCTCTTAAGCATTGTCTTCCTATCTGTTTATCTATGTACTTTAAACTGTCTCATAAAAAACTGCTCCAAAACTTAGTGGCATAAAACAACCATTTTATTATACTTGTGGGACTCAGCAGTCAGGCTGGAGCCTCAGCTGGGAAGACTCAGAAGCTGAGGATGACTCAACAGTGGGGGCTGGGCTCATCTGGAGGCGTCTTCACTCACATGTCTGACGGTTTGGTACTAGTTGTTGGCTGGAACCTCAGCGGGGCTGTTGGCCAAACACCTACACATGTTCTCACCGCAGGAGCTGGTTTGGGCCTCCTCAAACTAGCTGGTAGCTGGGATCCAAGAGCAAGCATCTCGAGACAGCAAAGTGCAAAAAAGGGCAGGTCACTTTTATGGTCTAGCCTGAGAGAGAAGTTACAGAGCATCACTTCTGCTGCACTATATTGATCAAGGCGGTCACAGAAGTTTGCTGAGGTTCAAGGCATGGGGGAGAGGCAAGTTTCTAGATGAGCATCTTTGGAAAATACAATCTACTATCCTAATCCTACAAGAAATGGCTTGCAGGGTTTGGGAAACTAGAGGGCCAATGTGGGGAAAATTCTTTCAATGCTTTTTTCACCTTGCTGTACCATTTCTTTCTTTTCTTTTTTAAATTGTTGTAAAAATAGAGCTAATGCAACATTTGCCAGTTCAACATCTTTCACGTGTACAATTCAGTGACACCAATCACATCAGTTATGTTGTACAACCATCACCAATATCCATTGCCAAATTTTCTGTCATCATAAACAGAAACTCAGGGCTTCCTAAACAATGACTCTCCCTTTCCCCGTCCCGCCCAAACATTTTTCATCTTCCCTGGCTGCCCTCAATCTCCGAGCATTGCCCTGCTCTCCATCCAGTCATCGGCTGTTTGGAAACTGTTCTCCAGCCTCCTCACCCCCAGGCTCCCAGCCACTCCTTTTGGGCTGCATCACCCCCAGAGAATCATCTATGGCAGTGGTTCTCAAACGTGAAGCAGTATCAGCATCACCTGGGAGCTTGTTAGAAATGCAAGCTCTTGGGCCCACCCTAGACCAACTGGGTCAGAAGCTCCAAGGCTGGGGCCCAGCAATGTGTGTTTTAATAGGCCTCCAGGTGATTCTGATGTATGCTCAAGTCTGAAAACCACTGAGGAAGCACTCATCCCCAGGGTAAGGCCTAAAGTAAAATATGTATTGACCACCTCCTGCTAACCAAAAGGACAGCAGTTTGAATCCACCAGCTGCTCCTTGGAAACCCTATGGGGCAGTTCTACTTTGCCCTATAGGGTCGTTATTGTTACCTTGAAACACGGGTCTGAGCCACCTGCCGCAAAAGCCAATACTGAGACGGGTGAGGTGAGCAGCAAGAGTGTTTTACTGTATATCAATATACAGGAGACACACGAGAATGAGCTCCTCCAAAATCTGCCTCCTGCTCTTAAGGTCGATCAGAGGATTTTATCGGGACAGGGTCAGGGTTCAAAGAATCTGTGGAGTGTTCGTTCCCTTTGAGGTGGGCACAATGACCTTGTTCCAGACATGTTGACCTTCTGCAGGTATTCTTGAAGATCCTCTGGTGCCATCCTGGTTTCAGGCACAAGGCGGTTCCTTTGTTCAGTCATCTTGCCTTCAGATTTTATCACTTGTTGTTCTACCTCCCAAAGAGGAACTTAGGTTAATTTTAAACTTTTATAAAATCATGAGAAAACAGGAGGGATGAGAGAAGGAAAATAAATCAGAATCATAGGAGCATGCAGACGTGAACTACGCAAGCTATGCATTAACAAGACCACAATGCCCAAGACGCTAGGCCTACACAGCTGACAATAAATGTGAAATTCTCATGCAGCCCCTTTCACTATGAGTCAGAATCAACTCAACAGCAATGTTTGGTTTTTGTTTGTTTGTTTTTTATGTCAGGCCCAGAGGTTCAAGAGCAAACAACAGATATGGTCCCTGCAGCCAAGGAACTTACAGTCAAAACCTTTCTAACTCAAGTTCATTTTGGTTATTCCAGTCCCCAAGCCAGACAGGAATGTTCTCATCTACATGTGACTTTTTCTCCCCCAGGATTAGGGTGGGAGTGAGAAGTGCAGGACGTTGGCCAAAACTACACACGAAGGGGCCAGAAGTCAGTCCTAATATTCTGTTGTCCACTGCAATCTGTATTCCTTACCAAGTGACCTAGGGTCTTGCTACTCAAAGTGTGGCACCCAGGCAAACGGCATCAGCAGCACCTGGAAGCTTGCTAGGAATGTAGTCGTAGGCCCCACCCCAGACAGACTAAATCAGAATTCGAATTTAATAAGATCCCACAGATAATTCATACGTACATTAAAGTTTGAGAAGCACTTCCCTGGACCAAGAGTTCTAAATTACAGATTTGTTGTTCTATCTCAGAAGAAAACCATTCTAGAACTCTATAAATCTTCTGTAAACATTGCTTAGATGGGATTTCAAAGAAAGAGGGCTCTGTTAGACATAACAAAGTGTAGGTTGGATTTATTTCCCTTAAGTCACTTAGTCTGGCGGGGTAGTGATGAAGAACTAATTGACATGTATTACAGAGCTACACTGTCCAGTATGGCAGACAGTAGCCACGTTTGGCTATTTAAATTAAAATCAATTAAAATGAAATGTTTAAAATTCAGTTTCTCACTTGTACAAGCCATATTTCAAGGGCTCAATAACCACATGTGGCTGGTGGCTACCACACTGGACAACACAAATTTCCACTCTCACAGAAAGTTCTATCGAAGTGCTGCTCTACACAGAGTGGCTACAGAACTCACACAGAATATTGCTGTTTACACAATTGTTCTCTATTCACTCAGCAAATACTTATTGATTCCCCTTGGGAATATGGCAATGAGCAAAGCCAAGAAAACTTCCTGCTTTGATGGAGTTCACAATCTAGAGGTGTAAACAACAAACAAACATACATTGTTAGTGGTGGTAAAAGCCATGAGAGAAAAATAGACCAAAGTGAAGGCTAGAGGATGATAAAGCTGCTTGTTTAGTACGTGTGGTCGAGGAAGGTGTCATTTCAGCAGAGACTTCATGGAGTGAAGGAGTTGTTATGGATTGAATTATGTCCCCCAAAATATGTGTTGGAATCCTAACCCCTATACCTGTGGATGTAATCCCATCTGAGAATAGATTTTTCTTTGCTATGTTAATGAGGTCATATCAGTGTAGGGTGCATCCTAAACCTAATCACTACTGAGTTATAAAAAGAGCAGATTAGACACGAGAGCAAACACATACTGGGGAAGATAGATGCCACGTGAAGATCACCTAGGAACCAAGGAACACCAGGGCTACAGAAGCTGAAAGAGACTAGGATCTTCCCCCAGAGCCCATAGAGGGAGAGCCTTCCTCTAGAGCCAGTGCCCTGAATTCAACCTTCTAGCCTCCTGAACTGTGAGAAAATAAATTTCTGTTCTTTAAAGCCACCCACTTACGGTATTTCAGTGATAGCAGCACTATATAATTAAGACAGGAGTGAACCACTTGCATATCTGGAAAAGAGCCTTCCAGGCAGAAGAAACAGCAGGTATTAAGGCCCTGAAGTGAAGCTTGACCCTTGCAATTATTCCATTCATTTCTGCTTTTTCTTTTCTTTCTTTCTTTTTTTTAAAATTGTGTAATTAACACATGGAGCCCCGGTGGTGCAGTGGTTAAGAGCTATGGCTGCTAATCAAAAGGTTGGCAGTTCAAATCCATCAGCCACTCCTTGGAAACCCTATGGGGCAGTTCTACCCTGTCCTATAGGGTCACTATGAGTCGGAATCTACTCGATGGCAACAGGTTTTGTTTTTTTGTTTTTATTAACACATAAAAGAATGAATATAACATAAATAGTTTAGAAAGCTCCTGAATTTTGTGTTAGTTATCCTCTTCTTTGTTTTTAGTTTTGCCACCTCTGCCTGGATTTGGTTCTAAATAGCATATTGTTTAGTTTTGCCAATTTGCAAACTTCATAAGAATGGAATCATACAGAGGTATCCTTCTGTGACCTGTTCATTTACTTTTGTATCAGTTAGGATAGGCTTGGTTATGCTGCAGTAACAAACATCACCAAAATCTCAGTGGCTTATAACTAAAAACATCTATTTCTCACTCATGCTACATGTACGTTATGAGTTGGCTGCAGTTCTGCTCTGGGATCCAGGCTGAGAAGCAGCCCCAATCTCATGGCAGAAGGAAAAAAAGGAAGATGGGTCATGGGCTGGCTTTCCAAGCTCCTGCTCAGATGGGCACATGCTAGTTGTATGCACATTCAATTGGCCAAAGGAAGTCACGTGTCTAAGCCTAAAGTCAATGGAGTTGCAAATATAATCCAATAAGGAGGGGCAACAAATATTCTAACTGTAATCCAATTTACCCTAGTCTTCCCTCTCGGTCACAAATATTTGCTTCCACGATACAATCTACTCCAATATCCCCCTGTTTTAGTTATCTGGTACTGCTATAACAGAAATACCACAAGTGGATGGCTTTAACAAACAGAAATTCATTCTCTCACAGTCTAGGAGGCTAGAAGTCCAAATTCAGGGCACCAGCTCCCAGGGAATGCTTTCTCTGTCAGTTCTGGGGAAGGTCCTTGCCATCAATCTTCCCCTGGTCTAGGAGCTTCTCACTGTAGGGACCCCAGGTCCAAAGGACATGCTCCACTCCCAGCTTTGCTTTCTTGGTGGCATGAGGTCCCCCTGTCTCTCTGTTCGCTTCTCTCTTTTATATCTCAAAAGGGTTTAACTCAAGATACAACCTAATCTCGTAGATTGAGTCCTGCCTCATTAACATAACTGCCTCTAATCCTGCCTCATCAACATCATAGAGGTAGGATTTACAACACATAGGAAAATCACATCAGATGACAAAATGGTGGACAATCACACAATACTGGGAATCATGGCCTCGCCAAGTTGACACATATTTTGGGGGGATACCATTCAATCTGTAACACCTTTTGGCCACAAATGTTTACTTTCCTCTATTCTGCAGTATATACTTACCCCTTCTCACAGGAGACAACCCAACTTCCCATCCAACCATGGCATCAGAATTAAGTCCAGGATTTCATGATAATTCTACATCAGGTCTGGATGTGGCTTCTCTTGATTTGGAGATCTAGAATTAAAATGACAAGTTATTGGCCCCCCACACACTCAATAGGCAAAGGAAGAACAGGGATAGGGTAATCCCAATAAATATACCATTTAGAAAAAATGGGAGGCATGGTAGACAATCAGGGGTGATTAACCAGTAAGCAAGGTATACACGGGCTTACTTGTGTTTACTGACTAATCTGTAGTGCACAATTTCACATGGGTTTCATCACATCAAAGATGTGGTGAAAATAGGTGAAACTGTGCACTACAGATAAGTAAGTAAGCATAAGTAAGCCCGTGCATACCTCATTTACTGGGTAATCCCTCCCTGTGACACTGCTCTATAGAAATCTTGAAATTCTACTGGGCTAACATTGCAAGGGGTCCCCTTCCCTGGGGGTGGGGATGTTTTTTGATTAAGTCTTAGATCTGATCTCTGAAAGGGGTTCCTCAGGCCATCGTCCTTTATGACTCTTGGTTTTGCCCTCTGGGAGGTCCTTCTTTTTCTATTTTCTTCCTAAAAAGAGCATTGAGAGAATATGCCCTTCTGGGGCTATACGGTTTTCCTGCTTGCTTTCTGTGATAGATTGTATTATTATTCAAAATACTCATTGTCTCTCTCTATAGGTCCCTCACTACTGGCGGATTACAAGGGTATGCCACTTTGAAAACAAACTTGGCCATATGACTTTTTGGCTAATGGAGTGTGGGTAAAAGTGTTGTGTGCTACTTTTGAGTAGAACATTTATGTACGATGACCAAGTGTCTCAATTTGCCTGCAACTATTCTGTTTATAGAGTCCCTGGGTGATGCAAACAGTTAAGCACTTGGCTACTAACTGAAAGGTTGCTGGCTTAAATCCACCCAGAAGCCACTCAGAAGAAAGTCCTGGAGATCTGCTTCTGCAAGGCCATTGCCATTGATAACCCTATGGAGCACAGTTCTACTCTGACATACCTGGGTTCCCATGAGTTGGAATCTAATCAATGGCAACTGTTTTTGTTTTGTTTTTTATTCTGATTATAGCTCTGAAAGTCTGTGTCCCAGGAAACCCTCAGTCCTGGGCAAACTGGGATACACTCTAGCTTTCAGAGTCATTAAGTGGTCCACCTCTCTTTCTTTCTTTTTCTGTGAGACCAGGAATATCCTCGTTAGAAACTATTCCATGAGTCTGGATCACAGGATGAAGAGGAGCTGCAGCTGACCTCTATGGGCATGTAATGCAAATGAAAAACAAGACTTTGTGGTTGTGAGCCACTGAAATGTGAGAGCTGTTTGTTACTGTACAATAATTTAGCCTAAGCTGACTTAGATACCTCTACATGGTATTTTTGATATTCATCCTTCATCCATTTCTGTTTGATGTCCTGGCAAGCTCTGCTTCTTCCTTCCCTCCTTATGGTAATGTCAAACTTCTTGAAACTCCAGTACTGTTATGAGTAGGGTTGCCAGATAAAATATAGAACGCCCAGTTCAACTTGAATTTCAGATCAACAACAAATTATTTTTTTAGTAATTTTTACCAAATTTAAATTTGCTAAATTTATTAATTTAACACTTTTTACTAGTAAATTAATTACATTGACTAAATTTAATTTTTTACTATTTAAAATAGTTTTAATAAGTACATCCCATGCAATATTTGGGACATACTTATACTAAAGGGAAACTCTAGTGACGTAGTGGTTAAGAGTTCAGCTGCTAACCAAAGGGACAGCAGTTCGAATCCACCAGGTGCTCCTTGGAAACCCTGTGGACAGTTCTACTCTGTCCTATAAGGTCGCTGTGTGTCAGAATTGACTCGACAGCAACAGGTTTTATACTAAAAAAATCATATGTTGTTTATCTGAAATCTAAATTTAACTGGGAATATTCAGTATTTTTATTTGCTAAATATGGCTGTGGAAAACCCTATGGTGCACAGTTCTACTCTGACACACACGAGTCACAATTGACTCAATGGCAACTAGTATCACTAGAGATACTAAGATGAATAAGCCATCACCTTTGGCCTCAAGGCGTGGGGCATTGGGCAATTACGTAAACCAGTTAATGCAACTGGTGAGATAGAACTATGATATAGACCATTTCAGCGGAGCAGTGGGGACAGAGGTAACATTACAGCAATGGGCACCACAGACCATACCCCCACCCTTGTATTCCCTCCTCCCTTGATATCTGTGACCCATGTGCTCGCTCTCCTCTCTTTCAAAAGGAATACAAACTTAAAAATATGAAGCCAAGGGAATCAAGTCACTTGCTGACACACTGAATGTTAATTTTCTTCTTTAAAAAAAATTTTTTTTTTTTTTTTTTTTGCTTCAACAATGATCAACTCATGGCCAATCTTGTTTCATTTCTACACTCATGCATGCATTATTCTTAAGCAAATCGCAGGCATCATTTCATCACGAATATATCAGTATGTGTCTCTAAAATATAAGAACTTCAAAAGCATAACTACGATACCTTTAACATGCCTAAGCAGCAACAATTCCTTAATATTAAAAATGCAGTCATTGTTCAAATTCCCTGATTGTGTCTTTTTTTACAGTTTATTTGTTTTAACAGTTACGCTAATAAGGCTTTTCAATGCATTTGTCAATCTGTCTTATAGGATCCTCTTCCATATTTTTTCTTTGCATTTTATTTGTTGGAGCGATGGGACACTTGCTATCTTAACAGCGCAGGGGTTACAAATGTAGGTCTTCAGGTCAGGTGGCCTAGTTTTATTTTTATTTTTTAATAATTTTTTTTTTTGTGTGTGTGAAAATATACACAGCAAAACATGCTCCCATTCAACAATTTTTACACGTAATATTCAGTGACATTGGTTACATTCTTCACATTGTGCCAACATTCTCACTATTTCTGTTCTATTTGTTTACCCCCGTTAACTTAGTTTCACTGCCCATCCCCAAATGTCTCATCTATGCTTTAGAGTGACTACTGTAATTTTTTAAGAGTGCAGTACTAAGGGTGACATTCTTTTTGAGCTACGTGCTACTCAATTAATAAATGACTTCAGGGGATAGTTTCACTTTAAGGTTTGATGAGTATCTCAGGGCAATAGCCTCATGGATTCCTCCAGTCTCGATGTCCAGTAAGTCTAGATTCTTTAAGAATTTGAAGTTCTATTCCACATTTTTCTCCCTTTTATCAGGATCCATCTATTGTGTTCCTGATCAGAACATTCGGTAGTGGTAGCCAGGCACCATCTAGTTCTTCTTGTCTCAAGGTAGAGGAGGCAGTGGTTCATGGAGACAGTTAGTCCTGAGGTCTGATTCCCTCTCTGATTCTCGGGTTTCCTTCATTCTCTTTTGCTCCAGATGAATAGAGACCAACAGTTGTATCTTGGCCTAGTTTTATTTTGCTTTCTTTTATTTTAGTAAACTTTTTACTGAAAAGAATGTACAGAAAAGTGCATAAATCGTAAGTGTGCAGCTTGATGAATTTTCATAAGTAAACACAGTCGTGTAACCAGCACCCAGATTAGTACACATTATCGACACTCCAGAAAACACCCTTATGCCCCCTCTCTGTCTCTACTACCCCACAAAGGTGACCACTGTCCTGACTTCTTATCACCATAGATTAGTTTTGCCTCTTTTTGAACTTTATATAGATTCATAAAACATGTTCTCTTTTGCTCAACACTATGTCCATGTTGTTGCTTACAGTCAGTAATTTGTTCATTCTCAATGCTGTATAGTACTCCACTGAATATCAGTATGCCCAGTTTGGACATTTGGGCTGTTTACAGTCTTGGGTTATTACAAATAGTGGTACCATCAACATTCTTTATGTGTGTTTCTTTGGGAAGGAGTGTTATGTATATATGACTGCCAAGGTTTTAATCTTGGCTCTACTAATGTACCAGTTGTGTGACCTTGAGCATATTACTTCACCACTCTGACCTCAATTTCTCCATCTGTAAAATGGGGATAATAATACCTACCACATGAAGTTATTGTGAAGATCAAATACAAGAAAATATATAAAGCTTTTAGAACAGTCCTTGGCTCTTAGTAAGGGCTTGATAAATATTAGATATTTTTACTTATACCTTTTTTGTGGTAACTTCTCAATCTCCTTCACTGTTTTCCTCCTCCTGCCTCCTAAAAGTTTCATTCTCCCAAATTCAAGGTAACCTGGCCTGCTCTTTTCTCTCTCTCAGAGATTACCTACTCCCATGATTTCTGCTATCTTGTATATGGGTAACTTTGCACAGTGTCACATAAAAGGTAACCAGTTGCTGTCGAGTCGATTCTGCCTCATGGTGACCCCATGTGTTTCAGAGTAGAACTATGCTCCATACGCTCCATAGAGTTTTTGTGGTAGATCTCCAGGCCTTTCTTCCAAGGTGCCTCTGGGTGAGTTCAAACCACCAACCCTTCAGTTAGTGGCCCAGTGCTTAACTGTTTGTGCTACCCAGGGAACCTACATAAAAGGTATGACTCCCAAAGTTCTTATCGCCAAAAGCTGACCTCTCTCCCACTCTTCCATTTTGTCTTTCTACTCACAATGTACTATTTACCTCTTGTATGTTTTTACCATCATCAAATCTAAAGTCAGACTTGCCCTCTTCTCTTACATGTTAGAATCACCTTGGAATTATTTGCCCCTTGCCTCTCGCTGTACTTTAATCTGTGGGGAAGTCCTAATGAATCTTTTTATACCCAAATCATCCTTTCTTTTCATTTTTACTCCCACTATCTAGTTCAGGCCCTTATCACTTTACACCTGAATTAATTCAATAGCCTATCACTTCTACCTGGCTCCAGTCTCTCCCACTTCTAATTTACCCTGAACACTGCCTCAAGACTAAATTGACTAAAATTCTACTTCAAGATAAATAATCATGATAAAGTGGGTGACTTTCAGAATGGCAGTGTGAGAAGCTCCATGGACTTTCTCCCCCACTGAAACAACTGTAACTGTTGAAAATTATAATCCCCCACCCCCACAAAAGCAAATATTGAAAGTCCCTGGAAATTGTCCTAAGGGTATACAGCAAATTAAGAAATATTTATTCAAGAAAAGTTACTAAATCTCAGTATAAAAGATAAGAGTCTGTGCCATTTGAGCCACAAACCAGTCCCTCCCTGCTTTCTCTCAGCTCACCTCCACTCCAGGTGGGTGCAGCCAAGAACACAAGGCTCCCTCTCCCCCCAGCTCCCAGTCAAAAGCTACCATATCTCTCTGGGAGGAGCAGGTTTCCAGCATTTCTTATCCCCTCCAGCTCTGTGTTGCAGAAGCACTATTCCAGGCAAGATTGCTGACAGGTCTAGGGATCTATTCCTAGAACCAGCCCCCACTCATAGGACAGAAGCTCTACCCCGAGGATGGCAGGGTGAGAATACTGGGGCCCTAATCACCATCACCCCAACTTGCTTGTAGGGCAGAGATTCTACGCCAGGAGAGGCAAGCTGAGAAGACCAGGGACTACTGCCCGTGCCCAGCACCCTGCTCATAAAGAATTGGTGTCTCTCTGAGAAAAACGGATCACTGTTTCTGCTCAAGCTCCCCAAGCTCTGTAGCAGTAGCACAGAGGTGTTTGCCCAGGGAGAGAGGCAGGCCATAACAACAGAGAGCCTTGAAGCTCTCTCCAAGGGAAATGACTTTATTTGAAACAGAGTGTGTGGAAATTAAAGTTTAAGGGCATTCTCAAAAATAATGGAGATTTTGGTAGTAAGAAATTAAGAGAAGGCTGGTTGCTGCATGAAAACAAGGTAAACTGTAGGTCAACTTAAAGTTTACCAGAGAGAACCAGCGAAGAAATAGATAAGAAGAGCCCCCTTGGGGTTGGAATAAATCTAACCAGGAACATAAAAGACTTATACGTAGAAAACTACAAAACACTGCAGCAAGAAAACAAAACAGACATAAATGGAAAAACATACCATGCTCATGGACAGGTACACTCAACATTGTGAAAATGTCATTCCTGCCCAAAACGATCTATAGATATAATGCAATCCCTATCCAAATACTAATAGCATTCTTTAACATGATGGAAAAACTAATCATTAACTTTTATGTGGAAAGGAAAGAGGCCCCAGATAAGCAAAGCATTACTGAAGAAGAACAAGGTAGGAGGCCTCACACTACCTGACCTTAGAACCTGAATCTACTATACAGCTAGGGTAGTCAAAACAGCCTGGTACTGGTACAACACAGACACTTTGACCAATGGAACAGAATCGAGAACCCAGATGTAAATTCATGCACCTACAGTCAGCTGATCTTTGACAAAGGACCAAAGTCCATTAAATGGGGAAAAGATAGTCTTTTTAACAAATAGTGCTGGCAAAACTGGATGTGCATCTGTAAAAAAAAATGAAACAGGACCCATACCTCACACCATACACAAAAACTAATTTGAAATGCATCAAATACCTAAATGTAAAACCAAAAACTATAAAGATCATAAAAGAAAAAATTGGAACAATGCTAGGGGCCCTAATATATGGCATAAATAGTATACAAACCATAATTAACAATATACAAACACCAGAAGATAAACTAGATAACTGGAATCTTCTAAAAATTAAACACTTTAGCTCATCAAAAGACTTCACCAAAAGAGTAAAAAGAGAACCTACAGACTGAGAAAAAAATTTTGGCTATGACATATCTGACCACAGGTCTAATCTCTACAACCTATAAGATACTTCAACATCTCAACAACAAAGAGACAAATAATCCATTTAAAAAATGGGCAAAAGATATGAACAGACACTTCACCAAAGAAGATATTCAGGCAGCCTAACAGACACATGAGGAAATGCCTGCAATCATTAGCCATTAGAAAAATGCAAATCAAAACTACAATGAGGTACCATCTCACTCTGATATTACTGGCACAAATTAGAAAAAAAAACAAAACAGAAAATAGCAAATGCCGGAGAGGTTGCAGGGAGATTGGAACTTCTATGCACTGCTGGTGGGAATATAAAGTGGTACAACCACTATAGAAAATGATATGGTGCTTCGTTAAAAAGCTAGAAATAGAAATACCATACAATCCAGCAATCCCACTCCTAGGAATATATCCTAGAGAAATGAGAGCTGTCACATGAATAGACATGTTCATCGCAGCCTTATTCACAATAGCAAAAAGACGGAAACAACCCGAGTGCCCATCAACAGATGAATGGATAAACAAATTATGGTACATACACACAATGGAGTACTATGCAATGATAAAGAACAATGATGAATCCAGTAAACATCTCACAACATGGATGAATCTGGAGGACATTATGCTGAGTGAAATAAGTCAATCACAGAAGGACAAATACTGTATGAGACCACTATTATAAAAACTCAAGAAAAGGTTTACATGCAGAAAGAAACAATCTTTGACGGTTATGAGGGAGGGGAGTTGTGGAGAGGAAAAAACACTAACTAGATAATAGTTAAGTGGTAACTTTGGTGAAGGGAAAGACAGTACACAATACAGGGGAGGTCAGCACAACTTGACCAAGGGAAAGTCATGGAAGCTTCATAGACACATCCAAACTCCCTGAGGAATGGAGTTACTGGGGCTGAGGGCTGGAGACCGTGCTCTCGGAGGACATCTAGATCAATGGGCATAACATAGTTTATAAAGAAAATGTTCTATATCCAACTTTGGTGAGTAGCATCTGGGATCTTAAAAGCCTGTGAGTGGCTATCTAAGACACATCTCCCAGTCCCATCCCGTCTAAGCAAAGGAAAGTGAAGAAAACCAAGGACACAAGGGAAAGATTAGTCCAAAGGACTAAGGCACCACAAATACCACAGCCTCCACCAGCCTGAGCCCAGAAGAACTACATGGTGCCCAGCTTCCACCACTGACTGCTCTGACAGGAGTCACAATAGAGGGTCCTGGACCGACGGGGAGAAATATGTAGAACAAAATTTAAATTCACACACACACACACACACACACACACACACACACACACACACAAAAGACCAGGCTTGCTGGTCTGACAGAGACTGGAGAAACCCCAAGAGTATGACCCCCAAAAACCCTTTTAACTCAGAACTGAAGTCACTCCCAAAGTTCACTCTTCAGCCAAAGATTAGACAGGTCTATAAAACAAACAATAACATACATGAGGAATGTGTTCTTAGTTCAATCATGTATACGAGACTAAATGGGTAACACCTGCCGAAAAGCAGCGACAAGAAAGCAGGAAGTTACAGGCAAACTGGAAATGGGATGGAGAAGGGGAGAGTGTTGACACACAGCAGGGTTGGCAACCAATGTCACAAAATAATTTGTGTATTAATTCTGGAATGAGAAACTAATTTGCTCGGTAAACTTTCACCTAAAGCACAATTTAAAAAAAAAATTAAAAAAAACAGGCAAAGGATCTGAATAGACATTTATCCAAAAAAGATATACAAATGGCCAATAAGCACATGAAAAGACGTTCAGCATTATCAGCTATCAGGGAAATGCAAACCAAAACCACAGTGAGATATCACTTCACACCGCTAGGATGGCTAGAATAAAAAAGACAATGATAAGTGTTGACAAGGATGTGGCGAAATTGGAACTCTTTCTCCTACATTGCTGATAGCAAGGTAAAGGGGTGCCGCCACTTTGGAAAACAATCTGACAGTTCCTTAAAAGGTTAAACATGGAGTTACCATATGACCCAGCAATTTCACTACTAAGTATATATCCAAAAGAAATGAAAACATATGTTCCATATAAGAACTTGTACATGAATGTTTATAACAGCATTATTCATAATTGCAAAAAAATGGAAACAACTCAAATGTTCATCAACTGATGAATGGATAAAAACAAAATATGGTAAATCCATACAATAGAGTATTAAACCAAAAAACCAAATCAAACCCGTTGCTGTCAAGTCACTTCCGACTCATAACAACCCTATAGGACAGAGTAGAACTGCCCCATAGGGTTTCCAAGGAGCGGCTGGTGAATTCCAACAGCTGACCTTTTGGTTAGCAGCCATAGCTCACCATAACTCTTAACCATTGCACTACCAGGGCTGCACAATAGAATATTACTCAGTCATAAAAAGGAATAAAGTACTGATACGTGCTACAACATGGATGAACCTTGAAAACATATTTCTAAGTGAAAGAAACCTGTCATAAAAGACCACATGTTGCATGATTCCACTTATATAACGTGTCAAGAATAGGCAAATCTAGAGATACAAAGTAGAGTAGTGGTTGCCTAGAGCTGAAGGGTTGAGGAATGGGAAGTCACTGCTAATGGGAATGAGGGTTCTTTCTGGGATGAGAAAAGTGTTCTAAAATTGACTGTGGTGATGGTTGCATACTTTGTAAATGCACTAGAAACCACTGAACTGTACATTTTAAACGGTAAATTGAATGACGTGAATTATCTCATTAAACCTGTTAAAAAATAATCATGATAATAACCAAAGCTTTCACTTATAGAGCGCTTACCATATACTGGTTACTGTATTAAGTGTTTCACATACATTATCTCATTTTTCAACATTAGGAGACAGGTATTATTATCTCTACATTACGGATGAGGAAACTGAGACTCATAAAGATTTAGGTCACTTGCCCAAGAAAACACAACTAATAAATGCCAGGGCCTAGATTTATTAATTCTGCTTCCAAAGCACATGTTCTTTAATAGCTTCTTAAGGCTCAGAAGAAAATAAATCTAATTCCTTTCAATTTTATTCAACAAACATTACTGACCATCTACTATGAGCTAGGCTTTGTGTTCCCCAAGTGGATTAAGACGTACCACAGGTGATTTAGAGAAACTCCTATTGAGAAAAAATTTAACTTTTTAAGTGCTATGTCTGTATTTTAGGGTAGTGCATGGAAGAATATTTTTAAATTTAATAGCTATGAAATGATTTTAGTCTATATTAGGATAAATACACCCAGGACATCAAACCTGCAGTATCATAAATAGTATTGCTTATGTCCACAGGAAAAGGAGCTCTGGTGGAGCAGTGGTTAAAGGGTTTTTCAACCTCAACACTATTGACATTTTGGGACACATAATTCTTTATAGGGGAGGGGGGGCTCTCCTGTGCATTGTACAATGCTTAGCAACATCCCTGGCCTCTTACCCACTAGATGCCAGTAGTATACCCCCTCTCCCTCAGTTTAATAACCAAAAGGGTCAACAGACATTCCCAAATGTCCCCTCAGGGGCAAAATTTCTCTCAGTTGAGAATCATTGCCTTAGGATGAGGCTGAAGATGGTAGTTAATTTAGAAAGTGAGTCTATTTAATGAAACTATTAAGTGAATAGTGGCAGTGATGGTTCAAGCAGCAGAAGTCTTGCCTTCCATGCAGGAGATCTGGCTTCGATTCCTGGCCAATGCACCTCATTCACAGCCACCACTTGTCTGTCCGTGGAGGCTTGTGTGTTGCTGTGATGCTGAACAGTTTTCAGTGGAGCTTCCAGACTAAGATAGACTAGGAAGAAAGACCTGTCAATCTATTTCCAAAAAGCAGCAATGAAAACCCTATTGATTACAATGGTTGGATATGCAACAAATCATGGGGATGGCACAGGACCAGGAAGTGTTTTGTTCCATTGTGCATGGTTTTTGGCATGAGTTGGGGTCTGACTCGATAGCAGCTAACAATAACCGCTGGCCCCATCCATCTTCCTAGCTTCTCTCCTACTGATTCTCCACATGGACTCTGCTCTAGACAATCTTGTGTTCTCCCACTTGGATGTCTCTTTGTTCCTGCTGTCCTCATCTACCTGGAATGCCACCCCACCCCCACCCATCTCCAGCTCCATGTAACCAGCCTTCAAGTGCCAGTTCAAATCTCCCAGAGTCTGAATCAGAAGAAATCGCTCAACTCTTTGAGTTCCTATAGCAATAATTGTTCATGACATTCATTGCACTCTTGTTGCTTACTATACAGTCCTATTATCTTTTCAAGTATTTCCCTTTGTCCTATTTCCCTGCGTAGACAGGAGGTGAGACTTTGTTTTATGGTTCTATCTCTCTAGTATGTGTCTTGCTCAGTAAAAATATTGTCTTTCTAATTGATTAAAATATATGGTAAAACAACATAGGGATCTCTGGCAGGATTTAAATAGCTTAAAATAGCCCAATAACATAAAATTGTGTAGGAAAGGGTGTGTGATGCACTTACTTAACAAACGAGTTTTATTGACTTCTTTTGGAGTTAATAGTATGAAGAACTCAACTTTTATTACTGTAATTAAGGATGACTTAAAGAAGAGGAATGCGTAGTCACTAAGAAGAAGTTGTCTTTAGCCAACCACTCATCTGACCCTCTGTATGTATCTGATTATAAAACTGGCACAGCCTTTTGCCAGTTTGCATTTGTGTGTGTGTGTGTGTGTGTGTGTGTGTGTGTGTGTGTGTGTGTACTTCATGAGCATTTCCAGTGCCAGGTCCAATGTATGTAAGAATAAGCATTGCCATATAATTTATCACCCAAATTGGAACATTAGAAGCTATGCCACCGGTATTTCAAATACCAGCAGGATCACTCATGGAGGACAGGTTTCAGTGGAGCATCCAGACTTAGATAGACTAGGAAGAATGGCCTGGTGATCTACTTCTGAAAGTTAGCCAATGAAAACCACATGGATCACAACAAATCATTGTCCGATATAGTGCTGCAGGATGAGCACCCTAGGTTCAAAGGCACTCATAATACACAGTGGCTGCAACAATAGACTCGAGCACACCAACAGTTGTGGAGATTGCTCAGGACTGGGCAACAGTTAGTTCTATTGTACATGGGGTCACCATGAGTTGGAACCAACTCAACAGCAACTAACATCATTAAAATTTTGCCAGAACAACAGGCATGAATCAGGACTGTCCTGGGCATAAAACCATTCCATGATTTTATTAGAGACAACCTCACATATAGGCTTAAGGAAGCAGCCCTAATCATAGACAGGGTTATTATTCATCATTGTTTTGACTGGCCAGCAGGAAGCTTTTTCCAATAACAAAAAGAGCCAAA
Organism: Trichechus manatus latirostris; assembly: GCF_000243295.1. Taxonomy (NCBI): domain Eukaryota; kingdom Metazoa; phylum Chordata; class Mammalia; order Sirenia; family Trichechidae; genus Trichechus; species Trichechus manatus. The sequence continues at coordinate 2,273,337 of NW_004443945.1, forward strand.
CCTTTGAATTTCATCATAGTTTGTCCTCATGGAACTATTGCATGCTGGGACTTAGAATTCCTAAACAAACTTCACCTCATTGTCAATAAAAAGCTAGCTAGCCGTGAGGGTTGGCTGCAGGGCATTCTGAACCCACTGTCTAGACTTTGCACACGGGCAAAACTAGGTGTGGCAATACCGGACTCCTCAGGGTCTGTGCCATCACCAGCCTTCAGGGAAATTTCATGAAAATCTGAGCACAGCTTTTAGTACTATTCTCTCAGCCACATCCCTTCCCACTTCCCTCACGGTAATAATATTAATGAGGTCTATTCTCAAAAGGAGCCCTGGTTGCGTAATGGTTAAGAGCTCAGCTGCTAACCAAAAGGTCGGCAGTTTGAATCCACCAGTTGCTCCTTGGAAACCCTATGGGGCAGTCCTATTCTGTCCTATAGGGTCACTATGAGTCGGAATTGACTCCACGGCAACAGTTGTTTTTTTTTTTTTTTTTTTTCCCCTTTTCTTTTCAAAAGCCTTAATTCAGTCCTCTGAATTCTCTTTTGGTAAGGATATTCCAAAGGAAAAGTTTCTTTCACCAGATAGTAGATATCACTAGCACAAAAAATCCTGAATCCTGTAATCAGTACTTCTGAAAGACAGAACTTAGAAATGGAGTTAGCATCTTAGAGGAAGGTTCTTAAATGGGTTCCAATAATAACTATTGCAAACATTTATTAAGAGCCAACTATATGGGAAGCAGCCCTGGGTGGTGCAGTTAAGCGCTGGGTTGCTAAGCAACAGGTTGGAGGTTCCAGTCTGCCCAGAGGTGCCCTGGAAGAAAGGCCTGGCAATCTACTTGAAGGCAACCACAACAAAAAAATCCTTTCTTTCTCCTAAATGCCTCCCACAGAAATCCTCTATAGAATGAAATACTGTAATATGATTAAACAGAATGTGGCAAGAGCCAAAGGAGAGAGGTGGAAATAAAGTCAGAGACAAACGAGAAAACAGTTCTCTGTGTTGGCAAATGGTAATGGACCATTCTTTAAATCAGTCAGAGCTTCAAAGAAGAAGACACCCGTGTGCTTTCCCTCTTCCTTCTCTGCCTGGGATCCTTCTGCACCTCTTTCTGAGCCTCTGTGACATGGTTGTATTTCAGAATCCTAAGCTGGGTTGCAGTCCCTTTCTGGAACTCTTGGCTGAACCTGTGTTCCTGAGATGGGGTGGGGTGGGGAACCCGTTTGCACAGTAGCAAGTCCACCTGCAATTTGCTCCTAACAGCTGCCTTTTGAAGCCCCAAATCAAGCTTGAGAAATCATCCCTGATCTCAGGAGCCACTTCATGCCTTCCAGAGCCTAACAAGACATCCCAGTCTTCCTTAGCAAACTCAAGCAGGAGCAAATCCCTCCTAAGCTAAGCCTGTTTCCCTAGCACATGTGCAGCCACGTGTGTGGCCACTAAGCAGTGCTATTTAAAGACACAACAACCACAAAACTGGATCAGAACCAAATGTTCACACACACACACACACACACACACACACACACACACACAAACTGGTGACAAATCTAAAGCTCTTTTCTAGAAGCCCAAACTGTTTAAAGACAAGAGTCAGAACATGGGATTCCTCACTAAAATCCTTTGCTACCAAAGCCTGGGATTTTCTTTCCCAAGATGGAAGAGAATATAGAGGAATAAGTAAATACTGAGGTGAAACTAAGGGGTTGGTGGCGCAGTAGTTAAGAGCTCGCTGCTAACCAAAAGGTCGGAGGTTCTCGTAAAGATTAAAAATAAAAAAAATCCACTGCCGTCAAGTGGATTCTGACTCACAGCAACCGTATAGAACAGAGAACTGTCCCATAGGGTTTCCAAGGCTGTAATCTTTACAGGAGCAGACTACCACATCTTTCTCTCAGGGAACAGCTGGTGGGTTCAAACCGCCGACCTTTGAGTTAGCACCTAAGTGCTTAACCACTGTACCACCAGGCCTCCTTCCATAAAGATTATAGCCTTGGAAACCCTATGGGGCAACTCTACTCTGCCCTATTGGGTCGCTATGAGTTGGACTCAACTCAACAGCAACAGGGTTTGAGGTGAAATTTTTTTAGGTAACATCACAACTGAATGAGAACTACGGCAATGGCAATGGATTCTTTCTCCTCTTTCACCCTGGTACACCTTGGATACGGGTTCTTTCAAAGGTAGACCAAAGGATCTGGGGCTAAATTCAAGCCTGAGAGATGATTTCAGTCCACTCGAGGACTTCCACACCTTCGGAATGGGGAAGCGGCTTCAGGAGTCCCTGACAGATTTCATGCAATGATTTCTGGTCCACTGCATGTATCCGGTAAACCCTGGTGGTGTAGTGGTTAAGCGCTATGGCTGCTAACCAAAAGGTTGGCAGTTCAAATCCACCAGGCACTCCTTGGAAACTCTATGGGGCGGTTCTACTCTGTCCTACAGGGTCGCTATGAGTTGGAATCCACTCGACGGCAACTTCTTTGTTTTTTCTTTTGGTATGTATTAGTGGCTCAAACAGTTTGCACTTGACTACTAACCTAAAGGTTGACAGTTTGAACCCACACAGTGACACCTCAAAAGAAAGAGCTGGTGATCTACTTCCATAAAGATTACAGCCAAGAAAACGCTATGGGGCAGTTCTACTCTGTACACATGGGGGTCGCCATGAGTCAGAATCAACTTGATGGCAACAGGCTTGGTTTGGTTTGCTGGATAGCCTTCAAAGGATGTTATTTGGTCACGATCCATGAAACTTGAGCCAGTGGACACGTGGGCAAGCGAACAGAGTAAAGGAGGCTTCATTTCTCCTTGTCACAATCCTGAAATTTTTGGAAAACATTTAACATTCACTTGATAAAATATCACTTCCCTTCTTTGGTTAAATCGCTTCTCCCATCTCATCCCCTGCTGGCTCGCTCTCTTGCAGTCCTACTATGCCTTGGTGGGGTGGCCCTGTCTACACTACAGGGGTTGCATTTCAATCAGTCAAGTGTTCTATTCTCGGTAAAGCACATGCCATTGCAAAAGCAGTTCCAGGCTCACAGAATTTTGGAGCTGGGCCTGGTTCCATGGACGAATGGTGGTGAGTGGGTGAGGACCCAGTCTTGACTGAATGCCAATTGAGTGCCAGGAACTGTGAATGTTTACCCGAGTGATTTAATCTTCTCATCAACTACAATTTTTACCTCGTTTTCCAAATGAAGAAATCGGAATGCATGCAGAAAGGGTAAGTGACTTGCCCAAGACCACGCAATCGGTACAATCAGTACATGCCGGCGGGGGGCTCAGTTCTAGCTCTGACTCCAAAGTCTACGTTCTTCCCACCACTACAGGCTGCTATCTGGGCGAGGGTCGCATTAAGGATTGCAGAGACAGTGGGGCAATAACTGAAACCCACGCTGCCCGGCACGCTCCCCTCCCCCTTTGCTAGCTGGAAGCGGCCGGAGGCGGCTGCCTCCACATTCTTTCTTCTCCTTGTGGCTTGGCGACTCACTGCACTGCCTCCTGTCGTCCAGGGCAAGACCCCAAATTTCGCCCCCTGCGTCCTGAGCTACAGGTGAGTCAGTCGGTCGGCCTGGCCCCACCAGTACCCCGCACTAAACTACCAGCCAGTCTCTCTCCTCCCATCCCAGTCGACATCTGACCTCACTCAGGCCCCAAAACCAAGTAGAGGTCATAATCGCTCGCCTCTCTCCACCCAGCCCAAGTCAACATCAAACACAGCCCACCTTGTACCCACTCTCCCTTTTCCGCCGTCCCCGCCGACTAGTCCAATAGCGTCTTGACCCACGGGCTACGGACGTCAAAAGTAACCAATTGTCGAGGAGCTCTCCACCAAGTGCCCCGCCTCCACTCTGAGGAGCGGCTCCGCTGACCAATGAATAACTCTCCGGATGCAATGAGAACGCAGGGCGAGTAGAGGAGCGGCTGGGCCGCCCAATGAACAGGTTGGTTCGGTGGTTGGGGGCTTGGCATAAGTGGTCGTCAGGGGCGTGGCGGCAGTTGCTTGGGCGGGGCCGGTAGCGGCGGGAGCTGCGCTGGCCAGGGGTTCCGGCTGCATACCGGTGAGCGCCGCCGGCAACCGCGGAGCTGGAGGAGCCGGCCTTGGGGTGAGCTGGGCGGCTGCAGTCAACCACGTACAGGTAAAGCCACAATCGAGCAAGCTCTGCGAAGCCGGGATCGCGCCCTGGATCCGTCGGGCCGAACCCCTGCGCCCCGCCATCCCCATAGCCGGCGTTGCTTGGCCCTTGGCGCCGCAGCCGGCGCGCTCCAGCTCCTCGGGGATCCTCCGGGCTTGTCACCTGGTGCCACGGGGTTCCCAGAGCCGGCTCGCCCATTGGCAAGGGGCAGCCCGGGCCGCGGCGGAGGCGGCGGGATACGCCTTCCTGAAGACCCTTTGTCCCCTCCTGCCCCAGGAAACGAGGTTAGAGACAACCCCAACTATGGCGTCTCTGCCGGCCATACCCCCATCGGTGCGCACTCTTGGCATCTCAGGGGTCTGGGGAGAGCTGTGCAGGCCCAGGCTTGATGAAGGAGGTCCGGGATCCGCACCCGGAAAGAGAAGGCCGAGGGGCCTGATCACAGCGCCGGATACACGAGGGGCCTCTGCGTTCCGGGGCTCCAAGGGCGCACCCAGGACCAATGGGTTCCAGTTCTAGGGAGGCAGATTTTGACTCACTTGGAGGCGCACTTACTGAGCACGGCCCTGAGCCAGGCACTGTTCTAGGCGCTTCGTGGCCTTTCCCACAGCGAGAGCTGTCCAGCAGCGCAGGAGGCTGCCTGCCAGGGGAGGTAGCCAGCGCCTCGACCTTGGAAGTGTTCAGGCAGAGGCAGGATGACAGCTACCTGTCAGGGATGCTTGGAGAGGACTCCCAAGAGGAGACTGCATGATCCACCTGTAAGGCCCTTCTCCACTTACAAATTCACTCTGGGTCACCCTTAATGCCACTTGAGAAGCATACTTCTGGGGATGCATTAGATTAGAAGTGGGTGTTGAATTCCCCCCATAATGAATTTTGAGGTCTCGGCTCTCAAGAGTGAATGTTAGAAAAGAGAATGGATTATGCTGGAAGATAGCGGTTTATTTAGCCACCAAGAAACTCCTTCATTTGAACCACTGGTGGACTGCTTCTGTTAATCTTCCCCACTCCTCTGTTTTGGTTGCTCCACCACGAGCTTGCCAGTTTTACCTGAATTCCAGTAACCAGATCCAAAGGCAGGTTCCAAAAACAGACTCATGAGAAGGACTTGGAGAGATTGTAGGTTTGTTACAGTTAATGTGATCTGCGCTCAGAGCTTTCCAAGGGCCATTTCGTTAGAACCACATTAAGCAGAGTCCAAAAGAGAAACCAGGCAGTGCTCCCTTCCCCCTTCACTGCCTTGTGTCATTTGCCTGAATAAAGAGGACATACTAATGCTCTGAAGGTCAGGAGGCCGAGAAAGGATCTTAATACAGTTTGCTGCCTGTTTTAGGATGAATTAACCTTTGAATAGCAAGTCAGAAAGCAGACCACTCTGGGTATTGCTTACTGTCAGCATGGAGCTGAAGACATCTTAGACAGAGTTCATCTGATGCAGTCTCCCCAGCGCACAGGAAGGAAACAGGCCTGGCGAGGTCACAGGACTGGTTGGTCATCACAGAGCCATGACTAAGGGACAAGTCTGTTGACCCTGGATCTAGCCAGGGCATAATTTGAATTTTCATTCCCAGCCTAGTTATTGCACTCTCAAACCCAGGTGCTTAAGTTCTAGGGGAGCCCAGAGAGGTTAGGAGTATAGATTTTGGCACCAGAGTGCCTGGGTTTGAATCCCAGTTCTGCCTCTTACTAGCTGTCTAACCTTAGGCTAGTCACTTCACCTCTCCGTGCCTCTGTTTCCTCACCTATAAAACAGGAATAGTTATGGTACCTACATTAGAAGGTTATTTTGAGGATTATATGAATTACTGTATCCAAAGCATTTAGAACAGTTCCTGGCACATAATAACTATAAGTATTTGCTAAATGTGGTGTTCTATTGCCTTTTTATGCATTTTTTTTTCTTCATAATTGCCACCCAATATTTCTTTTCAGGAGTTTTTTTTTTTTTTCCTGTTATCCCTGCCCCCTCCCCATGTCTTTGGGGTTTGCCAAGACACGTTATCTTTTCTTTTTTATTTTCCTGTGTTTTGTTGAATCTGGTAGTCCAGTCCCCTCCCCCTTGTAATTACACCCTTTTTAGCTCCCAAATCCTTTTTACTTTCTTAAAACAAGAAAGAAAGAAACCTCAAAGTGGTAAGCGAAGTCCCTGATAATACCAATGACCATGGCATCCTTCCAAGTATGTATTCCTTCCGTCTGTTCGGCCTTCCTCCCCAGTTCTCAGTGTGATGCAGCTTGGTTATAAATGGATGAACATTGTTAGATTAAGATTTCATGAACTACTGTATTAAGTGCTTTTCGGAAGTTCAGGGATCATGTGTCAAATGCATTTAAGCACTCTACTTAGTCATTTGAGTAGGGGGAGCATAGCAGTGCCTGCGTGGTCTGGCCAAAGCAAGAGTGTGGGGCTGAGTAATCTCGCTTGTCTGCTGGTTTATCTGCGTTTGTCCTGCGCTTTTCTAGAGCTTGAAATAAGCCAGATGGCAAGTGCAATGGGGTGGTCTTTTCCTCTTTAGTGTGGGAGATACCCTTTCTTCCCTTTTTACTTTCACTTTCATTGCCTTTATCACTTTCTAAAAAGATGGATAGCTACTATCATTTTGTCAGCTGCTTCCCTTTAATTGAAAGATGCCCATCATCTTTATTTGTTGCAGGAATTCAGTTAGCTTTGATTTTTCCCTTCTATATTTTTACCTGAAGCCCTGGTGGCGCAATGATTAAGAGCTTGCCTGCTAACCAAAAAGTCAGCAGTTCGAATCCACCAGCCACTCCTTGGAAACCCAATGGGACAGTTCTACTCTGTCTTACAGGGTCACTATGAGTTGGAATGGACTTGACGACAGTGCATTTGGTTTAGTTTTTTTTTTTTTTACCAGTTTTCTAGAACGAACCAAAAGGTATTATTATTCACTGATGGACACATTCTTTTTCCTCATTTTTCTTAAGAGTTGATTCTGAGTTTTGGTTTTTTGTATAGGGTCGCTATGAGTCGGAACCAACTTGATGGCACCCAACAACAGAGCTCCACCATCTTAGAATCTTGCTTGTGTATTAATACAAGTCCTTCCCTGTCTTTGTCTTGCTTTTCTCATGTCTTGGTGAAAGGGCCTCCCATTCACTGCTATTCCTTGCTTCATCCATTTACCCCTTTCTCCTGCTAATCTGTAGCAGGACCCACGAACAGCTCAGTGATACCCCACTGCCTTTGCCCAGTGCACCTGCTGAAGGCACGGAACAATTTCTTTGGTCCTACAGAAAACAAGGGTAGAGTCTGTTTTAATCTGTGTCTAAAACGTGGCTCTTTGAAAAAGTCCTGGCAGAGAGAATCTTCTGGTACAATGGAATTCCATGTGGCAGAAGTTCTACCGTGACCTACTGCTTGCTCACAATATTCCAATTTTTACTGCAGTGTGTGGGTTTTGAGAATTCCTTAACCAGTTTAGAGTGTAGATGACATAGGGCATGGGGTATTTAAGCCTTTCTATTTCATCCAGGGCTAAAGTATCCCCAGAAGTAGAACTCTGGAAGTTCAGGCTGCCTCTTGATGTGATCTGGCGTTAGGAGTTCACGGCAGCTTTTTTGGTCCAGCCTTGTTGGCCTGTGCGTGGCTAAGCAAAGTTTTAACACCTATGCTATGTTCATCTTGATACATAAACCAAAAAACCAAACCCATTGCCGTTGAGTCGGTTCTGACTTATAGGGATCCTCTAGGACAGAGTAGAACTGCCCCAGAGGGTTTACAAGGAGCAGCTGGTAGATTCGAACTGCTGACCTTTTGATTAGCAGCCAAGCTGTTAACCACTGTGCCAGCAGGGCTCCATCTTGATACATACAGGTGCTGATTCTCTCTTAGGGATCGTTTTCATATCTGAGAATTTATTTTTGTTGTCTTGGTTTCAGGGCATCATAGTTTTCGATTAAACGTTTTCTGTTTATGAAATGACTGGTGTGGACAGATGATCAGACTACTGTTACCCATGAGCCTTGTGCAGTTGGGTGCAGGGCTTGTTACATAGGACCCAGCCTCTGATTTTTTGCAATAGTTAACTAGCAGACAGGTAAAGAGCTTATTTAGAGAACTGGAGCACTGGTACCCTTGGGTTTGCCTGGTTGCTGATTTTCTTTCTGTCATGGTTTGAATTATGTCCCCCAAAAAATGTGTGTATCAATTTGGCTAGGCCATGATTCCTGGTACTGTGTGATTTTCCTGTATGTTGTAAACCTGCCTCTATGAT
>NW_004443945.1:2281810-2301969 GCF_000243295.1 Trichechus manatus latirostris
AGTTGTGTTAGTAAGGCAGGACCTGATCTACAAGACTGGATTGTGTCCTGAGGCAATCTCTTGAGATATAAAAGACAGAAGTGAGCAGTGAGACAGGGGGACCTCATACCATCAAGGAAGCAGTGCCAGGAGTAGAGCGCGTCCTTTGGACTGGGGTCCCTGCGCAGAGACGCTCCTAGTCCGGGGGAACACTGATGAGAAGGCCAAGAGAGAGAAAGCCTTCCCCTGGTGCTGATGCCCTGAATTTGGACTTTTAGCCTACTTTGACTGTGAGGAAATAAATTTCTCTTTGTTAAAACCATCCACTTGTGGTATTTCTGTTATAGCAACACTAGATGACTAAGACACTTTCGTTGTCTTTAAGTGGAAGTTCATTAAGTTCAACGAATTGAGCACCTGGTGTGTGCCAGGCCCAGGAACACAGTCATCTGGATTAACAAGTGTGTTTGGCTCGTTGCATAAACACTATTTTATTTTTGAATTGTTTTTATTAAATTTTTAATGAAAATTGTATTTATTTTTTAAAAATAAGTGATGTATTCACACGATGAAAGAACATATTCAAAAGGCACAAAAGATTAGAGGGAGTAAATAAGTCTCTCTACACCCCTGTCCCACCTAATTTTTCTCCTCAGAGGCAGCCAGTGTTACGAATTTCTTCACCTTCCAAAGATGTCCTATGCACATCCAAGATACTTTATACACCTATAACCAACTTCAAGAAGCCCTGGTGGCACCAATGGTTAAGCACTCAGCTGCTAACTGAAAGGTTGACAGTTCGAACCCACCAGCTGCTCCACAGGAGAAAGATGTGGCAATCTGTTTCCGTAAAGATTACAGCCTTGGAAACCCTATGGGGCAGTTGTACTCTGTCCTATAGGGTCGCCATGAGCGGGAATCAACTCTATGGCAATGGATTATAAGCAACTTTGTCATGGTTAATGTTATGTGTCAACTTGGCTAGGCCATGATTACCAGTATTAGTCATTGTCCTCCATTTTGTGATTTGATGTAATTGCCCTTCATTTTGTGGTATTATGTAATTATCCTCCATTTTATGTGTTGTAAATCCTAAACCTCTATATATTAATGAGGCAGGATTAGTGTGAGGTGTATCTTGAGTCACGCCCTTACTCAAGTATCTGATGTGAGGAGAGTTTCACTGAGGGTGTGACCTACATCCAGTATATATGGATGCTCTGGCAAGGCTTGCTCTTGTTCTGGTTCTTGCATCCGGCTCAGCAGCATCATCATCTGATCTCTGGTTCTTGAGACTTAAGCCAGCAGCCTGCCGTCTGACCTGCTGATTCTGGGATTTGCCAGCTTCACCAGCTTCTGCAGCCCTGTGAGCCAGTGGCCTGCCATCTGACCTGCCAGTTCTGGGATTTACCAGCCTCCACAGCCCCGTGGACCAGTAGCCTGTTGTCTCACCTGCTAATTTGGGATTCGTCACCCCCTGCAACCACGTGAGTCAGGAGAAGCCTCCAGCCTGATGCCTGACCCACAGATTTGGGACTTGCCAACCTCCAAGTGGACATGCTTCATTGGTTGTGCTTCTCTAGAGAACCCAGCCTAAGACAAACTTTGTTATGAGTATTCTGTCCTACTCCCCTGTTTTGACACAAATGATAGCGTACTCTATGTGCTATTTGGAATCTTGTATTTTTAATTAACATTTCTTGATGGTTCAGTATGAAAAGAGTGTCCATGACATTTTTTATGAAGGCTGTCTGTTTTAGATATGTTTTTTGTTTCTGAGGATGCTAAGAAAAACCAAAAGCAAACCCATTGCTATGGAGTCGATTCTGACTCATGGTGACTCCATGTGTTACAGAGTAGAACTCCTCCATGGGGTTTTCTTGGCTGTAATCTTTATGGAAGCAGAGCTCCAGGCCTTTCTTCTGCAGCACTGCTGGGTGGGTTTGAACCGCCAACCTTTAAGTTAGTAGTCGAGCACAAACTATTTGCGCCACCCAGGGACCTTAAGGATACTAAGAATCAGTTTTGTTTTGTTTTTTTAATTATACTTTAGATGAAGGTTTACAGAACAAATAGTTTCTCATTAAACAGTTAGTACACATATTGTTTTATGACATTGGTTAACAGCTCCACGGCATGTCAACACTCTCCCTTCTCGACCTTGGGTTCCCTATTACCAGCTTTCCTGTCCCCTCCTGGCTTCTAGTCCTTGTCCCTGGGCTGTCGCGCCCCATTGGTCTTATTTTGTTTTATGGAGCTGTCTAATCTTTGGCTGAACGGTGAACCTCAGGAGTGACTATTACTGAGCTAAAAGGATGTCCGGAGGCTGTGCTCTCAGGGTTTCTCCAGTCTCTGTCAGGCCAGTAAGTCTGGTCTTTTTTTTGTGAATTAGAATTTTGTTCCACATTTTTCTCCAGCTCTGTCCAGGACCCTCTGTTGTGATCCCTGTCAGAGCAGTCAGTGGTGGTAGCCGGGCACCATCTAGTTGTACTAGACTCAGTCTGGTGGAGGCCTTGGTAGCTGTGGTCCGTTAGTCCTTTGAACTAATCTTTCCCTTGTATCTTGTTTTAAGAGCCAGTTTTATTTAGGTAGCAGCTCTGCATGGACATCTGAAAGCATTTTGTGGGTATTTGGGGGTAAATACTTTTCTTTTCTTTGTTCCACAGCTCTAAGCCTGAAGCTGGATGAGGTAGAAAGCTTCTCCTTCTGTCAGCCTGTGAAGATGGGGTGGGTGTGAGAATGAGGAACTGCTTTGGGGCTTTGGCCTTTCACCTTGCCCTCTGGGAGGAACGTGCTGGAATTGCCAGGGAAAGCTTGCTGTGTTTTCTCTTGGTCTCCAGAGCAGCCTCCCACCCTCCCTTCCCAGCATTTCTATCCTGTCTAATTTCCAGCATTTCTATCATGTCTAATCCATCTCCTACACCTCTCACCTGGTCTCTTTGTCCTCGCCCTTCATCACCAGGCTTCCTGTTTGGGTAACTTTATTAAGTGCCCCGCCCCTTCTTTTCTGTCACGCCAGGAAAAGCCAGTGCTCACACCTGCTCCTCTGGGAAGTGTCTTTCCCAAACCTGTACATAATTTTTGTTGCTCCTCTTGGGAGTGTGTCCCAGATTCCCCACATCACATTTCCACCCCCAAGGCCTGAACCTGACACAGCCTTGCTCACAGATAAAGGCTTTCACAGATGCTGACTTTACAAAGAGAATCTCGAGGTTCTTCATGTTTGAGTTTCCTACGGCCACACTGATTTCTCTGTGCCCTTAGGGGTCTCTGTGGCTCCAGATCTTGCCTGACTTGGTCATGATCTCGCAAAGACACTTCTGCTTTATCTTTGTGAGCTACTGTGTTTTTCTCTTTCCTTCAAATGTGCCTTAGCCTCCATCTTGCTTTTATTTATCTTTGAGTCTGGTTTAGACTCGCCTTGAACTTGCTTTTGTTTCTTCAAGATGTTATTCAGCCAGTCTAATCTAGAGTTGTTCCTTCTTCTTGTCTTTTCCCTGTTGCTGGGTGTCCACCTTATCAATCAGTTGCACCACAGACACTGTGCGATGTGATATGAGGCAAGGGAGGTGGCATGATCAGTTACGCTTTGTCCAGGCTCTCTAGGGTAGAAGAGACAGATGCTCTGAAAAATTGCCCCCACTTGTGCACAGTCACAAGTGCGTGTTTGTGTGCTATTTACTTAGTCATGTCAGGAAGAGCAGTAAAAAACAAAAATCAGGAAGTCCAACATAGGATTGCCAAATTTTAATTTTTCCAAATGAGGAAATAATAAAGCCCTATCATCTACCACCACCACCAGTTCATTTAAGAGAAGATATCTTAACACCAAAAATGTAGGACGGTTAGTATCTCAGAATAAGGATCAACCTTCTAAACAGAACATATTTAGATTGCTAAAAGGATAAGTTGATGGAAGTTGAATCAGTGTTTGAGAGGGCATGAAGTAGCGGATTCTGTCCAAGGAGTGGCTCCACTTTTTCAGTTTCTTCAAATAGTGCCAGCTGCTCTCTTGCTGGGAAGCCAGACCGTTCATTAAGCCCAGCTAACCTCACAGTGGTGTCACTTGGTGTGTTTTTGCACCCAATTTTTTTAGGTGATGTGAACTACACAATGTTGATACACAACAATTGTAGCATCTTACGGTGATGTGAACTGATACTGGAAATGGCTCTTTTACTCTGTGGGGTCTGGATTAGTGCCATGTTCTTAAGGATCGAGGAGCTGGAGGGAGCTGAAGCAGGACCTCAGGACTTCACTGGAATTCAGCAGTGTTTACCCATCGGCTCTTTTGAAGCATGTGCTTAAACTTAACAATTCTTGATTCAGTACCATGAGACGATGGCTGAGATTATTCCTGAGATATATGTGACCTCTCGTCTGAGTTCCCATGGAACTTTCTGCTATCCTGCTGTAGCACTGTGACATTCCCCCTTGTGTCATAGGCCGAGAAAATACTCTTGAGGTTTCTTGTGTTCTTATTAAATTGAGAACACTCAGACCTTGGTTTCATGTTAACGATAATCAGAAAAAGTTTTTAAAGTCCATCCTGGGTTATTGAGATAAACTAATTGTATCAGGGTCCAGCCACACAGCTTGGTGCCTCCCATTTGCATGTGGAATTCTGATGAGTTTGGAGCCAGGTAACCCCGACTAAAGAGAAAAATACAGAGGTGGACTTAGTGCATTAAAGATGCAACAGCATCAAAACCCATTGCTGTCGAGTCTGTTCTGTCTCATGCAACCCCATGTGTTACAGAGTAGAACTGATCCATAGGGTTTTCTTGGCTGTAACCTTTACAGAAGCAGATTGCCAGGCCTTTCTTCCGTGGCGCCACTGGGTGGTTCAAACCACCAACCTTTAGGTTAATAGTTAAGTACCAACTGTTTGTGCTATCCAGGGACCATCAGTAATATCAGGTGAACACCAAATGATATCACAGAGCACTGTAAAATGAAGCCTGCAGCAGTGGTCCCAGCAGAGAAAAGGGGCACAAAATCACATCATCACACTGTACCCGGTAGCCTATGTGTGGGTATGTTCAGGCCCTACCCAGGAATAGGCAAGCATTTCAGGTCTGAAAAATGGCATCAGTCTTGTTACATTAATGTTGTTAATCTGAGTTTACTGTCTGAGTAATTTTGTTTGTATTTACTTGTAAATTTTTTTGGTCTCTGTCTTAGTTATCTAGTGCTGCTATAACAGAAATACCACAAGTGGATGACTTTAACAAACAGAAATTTATTCTCTCACTGTTTAGGAGGCTGGAAGTCCAAATTCATGCGCCAGCACTAGGGGAAGACTTCCTCTCTCTCATCGGCTCTTGGGGAAGGTCCTTGTCTCCTTTCAACATCTGTGGGCCTGGCGTTCATTGGAGATCTCCATGTGTTTTGGCATCAATCTTCCCCTGGGTCTAGGAGTTTCTCAGTGCAGGGACCCTGGATCCAAAGGACACGCTCCACTCCTGGCTCTTCTTTCTTTGTGGTAGCCAGGTCCCTCCCTTTCTGCTCACCTTTCTCTCCTTCTATATCTTGTAAGATAAAAGGTAATGCAAGCCACACCCCAGGGAAAGTCCCCTTACCTTGGATCAGGGCTGTGACCTGAGTAAGGATATTGCATCCCACCCTAATCCCATTAATATGACTTAATCCTGCCTCATTAACATAATGGACAGCTCCCTCCCAAATGGGACCATAATCACAGGTGTAGATGGTAGGATTTACAACATACCACAAAATGGAGGATAATCAGATCACAGAATGGAGGACAGCCACACAATACTGGAAATCAGGGCCTAGCCAAGTTGATACATATTTTGGGGAGACACAATTCAAGCCATGACAGTCTCCATAATTGTAAAAGTACTAAAAGAAGTTTGTGCCTAGCTTTATGTTTGCACATCTTAAGAAACAGTACGATAAATAATAATTGAATAAAAAGTAGATTAATCGGGGATCTGCCAGGATTATTTTTTTCCTTTAGAGGGGACCATCTAGTACCTACCTGAGTTTGAATGATTCCCATTCAGGAATCTAAGCTCCGTGAGGGCAGGTGGAGGTTTTGCTTCATATTTGTGTCCTGCATGGCTCCTTTTCACTTTTGGACACTTTAGGGAGATTCATTGATTTGAAATGAAGAGTTAGTTTACATCGTTAGTTTTCTGCCTTAATGAGGTCCTGGCTATATGTGCAGCCAACACTGATTGCCCACATTAATGTAAGGGAGCCCTCCAAAATAATTTGTTTTGTTTGTTTGTTTTTGGAGTGATAAATTTTTCTTATTGATGTTTGCTTAGGATAACTTACATTTGCATGACCTAAACATTTACCAGGATGGCAGTAGTTGAAAGCAGCCTGAAGCTTGTTTTCCACAAGTGACTCATCAGCCCAGGGACAATTGAGGCTTGACTGTAGCTGAAAGCTGGAAGTGAACTTTGACCTCAGTGACTACCGAGACTACTTGTACTGTTGTTGCTAAATATTCAGTCATTCATTTATTAACTTTTTATTATGAGGATTTTAAAGATAAACAGAAGTAGAGAGACTCGTATAGTGAACTCCCATGTACCCATCACCAGCTTCAACAATAATCAATTCTCGGTCACTCTGGTTTCCTCTATACTCCTGTCCACTTCCCCCAGCCCAGATTAATATGAAGTAGATCCCAAACATCCTATAGTTGTGTCTATAAATATTTCCATGATATCTCTTGAAGATAAAGACTCTTTTATGAAACATATCTTTGTTGTTGTTAGTTGCCATCAAGTTGGCTCCAACTCATGGTGACCTTTTGTATAACAATGAAACGTTGCCAAGGTCAATGCCATCTTCATGATCCTTGGTATGTTTGAATCAATTGTTATAGTTATTGTGTCAGTCCATCTCACTGAGGGTTTTCCTCATTTCCACTGACCCTCTACTTTACCAAACATGATGTCCTTTTCTAGCAATTGGTCTTTCCTGATGATGTGTCCAAAATAAGCAAGATGAAGTCATGCCATCTTTACTTCTAAGGAACATTCTTGTTGTGTTTCTTGTAGAGCTTTTAAAAATTAGTAGTAATTCCTTAATATCGTCAAATATCCAGTCATTGTTCAAATTTCCAACGGTTTTAAAATGTCTTGAGAACTTTTCCTTAAGTTTAACTTTTTTGTATCAGGGTTCAAATAAGGTTCACACATTTCAATTGGTTGCTAAGTCATTTATGTCTCCTTTAAACCGCAGGTTCCCTTCCATTCTTTTATTTTTTTTTTCTCTATAATTTATTTGTTGAGGAGAGTGGGTAGTTTATCCTGTAGATATATTTGTTTACTTTTGAACAGATAATACATTCACATGGCATAAAATTCAGAAGGTAAACACATGGTAAAGAGTGAAGAGCCTTCCTTTCCAGAAGTGACCAATGTTACTAGTATCTTGTATATTTTTTCTGAGATATTTTGTGCACATCCTAGAAAATGTGTTTGTGTATCCTTTTTTCTTTTTTATGTAAGTGGTAATATATTGTGCATGTTGTTCTGCACCTTGCTTCACTCAACGTGTAATTTTAGCAAATTTGCATTTTAGCAAATTTCCACATGTATTGTTTGGCATCCTATTAACTTTTCCCATGTATGCAATTAGCACATCACTACCAAAAAAACCTGTTGCTGTCGAGTCAATTCCGACAGAATAGAGTAGAACTGCCCCATAGGATTTCCAAGGAGCAAACTGCTGACCTTTTGGTTAGCAGCCAAGCTCTTAACCACTACACCACCAGGGCTCCAAGACATTAAAACCATTTCCATCCAGTTGATTCTGACTAATAGCTCCCCTATAGAACAGAGTAGAACTGCCCCCTAGGGTTTCTAAGGAGCAGCTGGTGGATTCGAACTGCCAACCTTTTGATTAGTAGATGAGCTCTTAACCACCAGACACCAGGGCTCCTCCAACACATTACTGCTCCCTAAAAATTAAGGGAAGCACACTATTCCTAGGATTATGTGATTCCACTGGAGTCTTCAACCCTGGAAAGCATTCATTTTTTCCATTTAATCGGCAAACATTTATTGAGCTGTCTCTTTGCTGGACACCGAGCCAGGCCCCTGTCCTGTAGTATCTTCCCTGGGGCCTGGACATCCGTGCTTGGCCCAGGGGAGGCTTTCCATGAGTGCTTGTTGAGTTTCCAGCCCCTCACAGCTCCCTGTGTGGCCTGAACTGGATTCACACTGTAGACTTTAGCTTTTCAGCTTCCAAATACCCTGGCTGAAGTTCCCTTTTCTATTCTGATCATGTAAATAAAGTGCTTGCTCACTCTTGTCAATGACATTGAAAAATGCACCCTTCTAAATAGTGAGATGATGAAAAATGCAAAGTAGATTATAGCTAAGGATATTTTTTCCAATTTAGAAAACCTAGTCCCTTTCCCTTGGTCTGTCATTAATATCACCCGTCAGTCTATTTATTGACTCTACATAGAAAGCTGAGTATTGAGCTGAAATTTCAAGAAAAATCTTGTCTTGGCCAAGCTTATAAGAGGAATGCAGATTTCTTTAAGGCTGTCTTTGAATGGGAAGAGGACTGAGAGAGTGTCTGTCAATGGGGCTGCAGTGGTTGGGATCCATCCATTACCGGGCAAAAGACCTCCAAGACAAATGGGTGCCTTCTCTGTATTCCTAGATCCTTACCCAGAGCCTGACACAGGGAGGACCACCTGGGCCTCAGTTTTCTTGTTTGCATTAATAATAACTCACAGAGCGGCTGTGAGTACCAAATGAGGCAGTGTCTGTGGGTGCACTTTGTAAACAGTAAATTATGTACTTAGTCTCTACAGTCAACACCAATGCGTTTTGTGAAGTGTTTAAGGAGTAAATGAGGTAATGTATTAAAATCACAAGCACTTGATCAACTGCAGAGCTATGCAGGTATGAATTTTTTCACCTAGTTCTGTTCCTTCATTTTAAAGATATAGTGACTTGCTAGTTATTGTCAGCCGGAGAGCAATACTGGGTCCCAGGCTGAGAGTCTTTGATCCCTAACCTGTCGTTCACAAATGTAATATTTTTTCTAGGTAGCTGATAGAGAAGCTAATGATCTGGAGTGGGGAAAGGAATGTGTAGGTGCACAGTTTACTCATTACCTGTTGGAGATGGTTAAATTGGCATTGATAATCATTACTATCAGGCATGTCGGGAGGCTGGACTAACCAGGGACATTGGCATCTGGCTCTGGGCTAGGATCCTCTGGTCTTGTTGGATGAAGACAACCCTGCCTTTGTCTTCTTTGATGAGCACACCACTGCCAAGTTAACGTTGCCTAGCATTGTTTTGAATTTTTACTGTAATAGCAGGACACTCTAGTGTAGGGATTTGACCTGCACTATCTCACTTGTGCCTCAGCATGACTCGTTGAGGCAGGCATTATTACCCTCATTTAATGAGCAAGGAAACTGAGGTGCAGAGAGATTCAGAAACTTGCTCAACCTCACACAGCTAGTAGTAAATGGTGGGACTGCAATTCGGGCCAGATCTGCCTGTCCCCAATGCTTGTGAATTTATCCACCCCACTCTGAGTGGCCTCACTACCCCACCATCAGGGCACACCCACAGAAAGGCATCTTGATGAAGCAGAAGTCTTTTTAGCACCAATTGTTCTGACCTATTTTCACAGGCCTGCTTGCAGAATACTAGAGGCATTTGTGGAAGGATTTTCCCATTTTCCTTAGATGTTAAAAAGAATCTGTGTTTTATAATCCCACCAATCTCTTGATCTAGCTTAGCCTAGGATTAATTGCATTTAAATTTGTATTTTCTGGACCAAATAAGCTTATGTCCATTGGAAAATACCACAGGTAATTGTGTTGCATTGGATGTTTCAGAGGGAGCAACAGAAGTTATGAGTCTTCTAATGGTATTTTCACTATCCATCTGAATGCTGAAAATCAACAGATAGGCCTGGTGTACCTTCTCTTTGGGGATCTTTCTTTCCTTCTACCACCTAGAACAGCCTGTTTTCTCTTTGAGTTATTTTTCTTTGTCAGACAGCAGTTTCTATAGTAGATTTATAACTTTTTGAACTGAGCAAGATGTTCTTTAAACAAACAGGGAAAAGGGTGAAAGAAATGTGGCATTGGAAAAGCTCTTCTGAGTGATGGAAAGCGGAAAACTTCCATTTGAATGAATAATTATTTGCCTGAACTTCCAGATGTTCTTTAAAATATCCAAAAGCTGCTGACAGCCCAGATCACATGGAGGTTTCTCTGTTGATCCACAGTGGCCTGGCAGTTACTCATAAAGGCCCCATACTGCTCAGCCTAATGTAATAATCCCCTGATAAGAAAATACTGTTCAGCTGATCAGAATGGTGATGTTTTAGGCTAACTCCTTTCCCACAGACACAGTCAATCAGCTGATATTTATGGAGAGCCCATTATGTGCTCAACATCCTAAGTCTCAGTCTGTGTAGAATTTAAACATGAGGATTGAATTAGAAGGGCACAGACCAGAATTCCCAGCAGAGATTAAGGAGAGATCAATTATCACTTTTACAGAGAGATAAGACTTGCAGTTCCTCTAGTTATGAAAGGGCGTTTACAAAATGGGAAGGCAGGAAATGGTGTGATTTTTAGGGCCTGGAGGCAATGGGTCGCCAGTGAAGATTCCTGTATTTGATTGTACAAAACTGTTTGGATGCCAAAGAGGGCTTATAGTGATGTTCAAGTGGTGAATGGCAGTACTTGTCCAACATCCCATGGGTGAGGCTACAGGTAACTACCCAAATGCTTCTCATACCTGCAGCCATACATCAGTCCCTCCCACACACAATACAGTGTGTAGGGCCCAGTGTGCGTGGCCAAGGCAGCGTATGCGCAGCACCATCTTCCAGCCATCACTCATTCCGGTGACTCACTCCTGCTGCTCCCTCTTGTCCTGCCTGTCCGTCTCCTGACTGCCTGGCATTGTTGGGTGTTGGCTGAGCCTGTGAGCCCAGCCTGGTATCTGCAACCCACCCCTCTTCACCTTCTCTTCCATTCCGTCATTTCCTATAGTTCCCCAGCTATGTGAAACCACCTCCTTCTTCTGGTCTCAAGGTAGGTGAGGCTATGGTTCATATGAAGCCTGTACCTTTTGATTATACCATATGGGCTGTTAGGGTAAGCTTCAGAATCCCCAGAGAGGGCAAGTTTCCTGCCCAGAGCTGCACAGCATGCTCAGATGGGGAGAATAATTCAGATGCCTTTGGTAACAAGTAGTGTGGAGATACAAATGAGATCCCCTCCCTCCTCTGATATCGAGCATTCAGCACCTCTGGGACTTTCTGCTTGGGTGGTGACCCAGAAGTTGGGGACAAGACTTTAGTTCTCACAATCAGCAAGACTGATGAGTAGAGCCTCTTTGGGGGCCCAGTGTTGGAAATGGCTTGTTTAGCATCCATTGAGTGACTATCCCACAATACCTTTTGCTTCATTTTTAGCCCAAGAGCCTGAGCACAAATCAGTCCTCCATCTTTATTTGCATGTAACGGGTAGTTTGTCTTCTAAGACTTGGACACTTGTCACAATGGAATCCAAGTGACCTCCTGTTTCTACTCACAGCATCTGAGGTATTTATAAAACAGGAGTAAAGCATGCCTTAAAATGCTGTATACCTTTGCCTTCAGAACCTTCTCTCCACATCTGAAGGGCAAGGAGCCCAGAGCTTTTTCAGCTTTCCAGCCCTGTGGTTAAAGGGTCTGGTGACCGAGCCCTGAGGGCAGCTGTCCTCCCACAGGCCACAGAATTCATCATCAGAGAGCCAGCAGACTGGGAAAGCAGGAGAGCAGTGAGCTCAGCCCTGCCTTTGGGGCAACTCATTGGAGTAATTCTTCTCCCTTGGGGCAGGGACTTGATGTCTGCCTTGCTGAAATGTAAGAGAGTCAGAGTTATAATGGGCCTCCTGTGTTAGTGCTTCCATTACAGGCGTTAAAGTGTGCATATTCACCAAGCACTGAGCCCTGGTGGTGAACTGGTTAAGAGCTCAGCTGCTGACAAAAAGGTCGGCAGTTCAAATCCACCAGCTGCTCCTTGGAAACCCTATGGGGCAGTTCTACTCTGTCCTGTAGGGTTGCTATGAGTCAGAATCGACTGGACAGCGATAGGTTTGGTTTGGTTTTGGTGCCTTGATCTGGCATTAAGGGCCTTGGGAAACCAGAATGTTGAGGAATGGGGAGTTCCAGTTATTTTTATTTTCTGATTAACGGAGTGACCTTTTCTGTTGCAGCTCTGGCTGCAAGTTTCTTTTCTTTTTTTTTAATTGTTGTAATTAAATGAAGTTTACATTTCAAGTTAGTCTCCCATACCAATTTTTTTTTTTTACATACATTGTTATGAGACCCCAACCGCTCACCCCATTCCACGAAAGCACATTCCTCCTCTCCGCCCGATTTCCCATGAACATTCAACCAGCTCCTAACTCTCTCTGCCTTCCCATCTCACCTCTGGACAGAAGCTGCCCCTTTGGTCTCTTGTATCTACTTGACTAAGAGGCACAATCTTCATGAGTATCACTTTATGTCCAACAGTCCAGTCCAATCCCTGTCTGAAGAGTTGGCCTCGGAAATTCTTTTAGTTCTGGGCTGATAGAGAGTCCAGGCTCCATGCTTTCCGGGGCGCCTCCAGTCTCAGTTAGACCATTAAGTCTGGTCTTCTTAGTAGAATTTGAGTTCTGCATCCCATCCTTCTACTGCTCCATCAGGGACCCTCTACTGTGTTCCCTGTCAGGACGTTCATTGGTGGTAGCCGGGCACTATCTAGTTCTTCTGGTCTCAGGCTGATGAAGTCTCTGGTTTATGTGGCCCTTTCTGTCTCTTGGGCTAATACTTTCCTTGTGTCTTTGGTGTTCTTCGTTCTCCTTTACTCCAAGTGGTTGGGACCAATTGATGCATCTTATATGGCCACTTGCAAGCTTGTAAGACCCCAGACGCCACTCTGGGTGCAAGTTTCTTCTCTGCCTTAGTGAGTTCATTGGGGTCAGTCGTTCTTCAGTCAAGGCCTGTGCCACACACTGGGTCTTGCTCTCCTCATCCCCTCGTTTCTTCCTTCTGGAAGCTTGTTTGCAGACATAGAAGAGTGGGTGGGATCCATGCTGGTCTCAGGACATGCCCTAGACGTTTCCTTTGTGCAATATATCTGGAGATGCACTTCTTTTCAGTAGTGTCCTTCTCAAAAGTTCCAGTAAACTAGGAGCTTGGGTTTGTTGGGTTCTTGTAAACTGAGATTTTGCTTTTTATGATACAGTATTTAATTCCAATATAATTTTTTAAATACGCTGTTTCAAGCTATCAGATCTCCTCATTGAAGTGCCTATCCTCTTAGAAAATTCTAGACTCTCCATAGAGGAAACACCTAGCTTATGATTTTTTGTTTGTTCCCAGCTGTGGATTGAATGGTTTCTTGGTGGTAGAGAAAATAATTTTGCTTGTGATTTTAGTAAATGCTTTGCATGTTCCTTCTCTAGTAGAAAGCATTACTCCTGCAACAGGGTTATTTGCTAATGGGAGAGGCCAGCTTCCCTTCAGTGTTTTAGTAAAGGGCGTATAAAAATGATCAATTAAATGCATGCGTTTAACTGGTGACTCAGTCTTCAGATATTTTTAGTTTAGTGACTTTGTTTTGTGAAAGTGGGTTAGCAGCCATTCTTGACATTTAAGTACAAGGTTCACCTTTTCGTGCAATGGGTAACTTTCCTCTGACTAGGAACTTGTAGGACTTTTTCTGAAATTTCAGCAGATTGGGCAGCTGGTTTGATTTGCTGAAGGAAAGAACCTAGGTACTTAGTGCATGGAGTCCCTGGGTGGTGCAGATGGTAATGTGCTCAGCTGCTAACTGAAAGGTTGGAAGTTTGAGTACACCCATAGGTGCCTTGGAAGAAAGGCCTGGCAATCTACTTTGGAAACATCAGCCGCTGAAAACCCTAAGGAGCACAATTCTTCTCTGACACACCTGGCGCCACCATGAGTCAGAGTCGACTTGACGGCAGCTGGTTTTTTACTCAGTGCTTAATGCACAAAAATAAGTGTCTCTTGGCATCTGTTGTTATCAGGGCCCTCCTGTAATTTTTGGCATGATGTGAAGAGGGTGAGGGAGTATTTCAAAACCTGGTGTGTTTGAGTAAACCGAAGACCCCATCCAACAGAACTCCTCTTAGGAGAAGTAACCACAGGCCTGAAACAACACAGACAAGCTGAGAGATGGCTCTGTGAGCTACTGGCAGGGGTGCCAACCCTGAGAGACTTAACACCTCAACGAGAAGTGAGAACAGGGCCCAAATAGGCCCAAGTAGTCAGGGGGTGAGCTCCCCCCGGGTGGCATAAATGGTTTGCATTTGACTACTGATGGAAACGGTGGTGGTTCTCAAACCCACCCAGCGGCATCACAGAAGAAAGGCCTTGGTGATCTGCTTCTGTAAAGATTACAGTCAAGAAAACCCTATGGAGCAGTTCTACTCTGTAACACATGAAATCGCCAAAAGTCAGAATCAAATTTTTTTTTGTGCTTTAGGTGAAAGTTTGGAGCCCTGCTGGCGCAGTTGTTAAGAGTTATGGCCACTAACCAAAAGATTGGCAGTTCAAATCCATTAGCCACTCCTTGGAAACCCTATGGGGCAGTTCTACTCTGTCCTATAGGGCCACTATGAGTTGAAATTGACTCGATGGCAAAGGGTTTTTTGGTTTTAGGTGAAAGTTTACAGAGCAAATTAGTTTCTCATTCCACAATTAATACACAAGTTGTTTTGTGATATTGGTTGCCAATCCCATGATGTGTCAACACTCTCTGCTTCTCCACTGTGGGTTCCCTGTTTCCATTCATCCAGTTTTCCTGTCCCTTCCTGCCTTCTCATCTTTGCTTGTGGGCTGGTGTGCCCATTAGTCTCGTATACGTGATTGAACTACAAAGTACATCCCTCACGTCTGTTATTGTTGGCCCTATAGACCTGTCTAATCTTTAACTGAAGGGTGAACCTCAGGACTGACTTCAGTACTAAGTTAAAAAGTTCTCCAGGGACCATACTCTCGTGGTTTCTCCAGTCTCTATCAGACCAGCAAGCCTGGTCTTTTGTGTGTTTGTGAATTTGAATTTTGTTCTATATTTTTCTCCATCTCTTTCTGAGACCCTCTATTGTGATCCCCGCCAAAGCAGTTGGTGGTGGTAACTGGGTACCATCTAGTTGTTCTGGACTCAGTCTGGTGGTGGTTGTGGTAGATGTGGTCCATTAGTCCTTTGTACTAATATTTCCCTTGTATCTTTGGTTTTTTTCAATCTGCTTTGCTCCAGCCAGTATCTTAGATGGCCGCTCACAGGCTTTTAAGACCCCAGACGCTACTCACCACAGTCAGATGTAGGACATTTTCTTTATAAACTATGCTATGCCTGTTGGGCTAGATGTCCCCCAAGACCATGGTCCCCAGCCCTCAGTCCAGTAGCTCAGTCCCTCAGGGCGTTTGGATGTGTCTGTGAAGCTTCTATGACTTTGCCCTGGTCAAGCTACGCTGACTTCATCCATAGTGCGTACTGTTTTACCCGTCACCAAAGTTACCACTTAGTCGGAATCAGTTTTGACAGGAACAGAGTTTTTTGTTTGTTTATTCAGGGCTATGCAGTTCTCAGTAGACTAGGACATACCCCAAAACCTTCTGGGAGTGCCTCTGCCACTTTCCCATCCTCACGGCTGTGACTGACTCAGAGAGTGCAAAGGAAAATCTCAAAAAGGGGTGGTTGGGCTTTCTCCGGGCAGTCTTCTCTGCGCTTGTTTCTCACCTCCTTGGAATGACTTTTGTTTTTCTGTGACAGTCTGACTTCTTAAGTGGCAGATAAGTGGGGGGGGGGGTGGCAGGCGGAGAGACTTGGACCTTCTCCTCTCTGCCTTCTCCCCTAAGGTGTTATGTTGCCTACATTTAGGGTTTACCACCTTTATCTAAGCTGCCATCTAAAAGGCTGAAAGATAGGGATGATGTGGGTGGAAAGAGGCCATGTTTTTGTCAGCATTCAGCTGTGGCCATCAGCTTGTCCTGACACTACTCACAGTGCGGTTTTGAGGAACAAAGCCTGCTGGAGGCATACTGTACTGGCCTATGGTTTTATTTTCGGGGATGGAAGAGGTTTGCTTAGAGAACTACGTGAGGCCAGAATGGATTTACCTAGCAGATGTACGTACCTATGGGGAAAAGGTACAGATGAGGGGGCAGTCTTTCCGTGGGAGAGAGGGCCCTCTTGGCAGGAGAGAGGGAGTGTGTGTGTGTGTGTGTGTGTGTGTGTGTGTGTGTGTGTGTGTGTCTCAGGAGGAAGGGATCCCTTTTCAGAACAGAAATAAGAACAATACATCTTGGAACTGTTTATGGGACTTGATGAGCACATACTAAATCCAGATCAAACCTGTTGCCATCAAGTCGATTCTGACTCATAGTGACCCTATAGGACAGAGTAGAACTGCCCCATAGGATTTCCAGGGAGTGGCTGGTGGATTTGAACTGCCGACATTTTGGTTAGCAGCTGAGCTCTTAACCACCGCACCACATACTATCCAGTGATTTATTAAGTCTAACATGGTTCCACTTTAGAAGAATCAAGAAGAGTATGTCCTGGGATTAATTTTAAACTTATTGGAGGAGGCCCAAGCTGTCAATAAGCTAGTTATTTCGTTGTTGATGAGGCCAGTGTGTCAGTCAGGAAAGAGTACCTTTTGTGGTAATTTCTGCTATCTGTCAGATTAGTTTACTGAGGCAAAACGGAGGAGAATTTGGTAGTGGTGGTGGTAACAGCTACAATTTGGGGGCACTTACTCTGTATCAGGCATTGTTTTATTCATTTATTTATCATAATATTTTATTGTGTTTTCAGTGGAAAGTTTACACAGCAAATTAGATTCCCATTTGACAATTTCTATACACATTGTTCAGTGATGTTAGTTACATTTTCAGACATTGTTTTAAATTCTCTTATGTATTAAAAGAATCCAAGCTAACAAATATTTCTACACAAAATACAGTTTGTGAACAGGCTGCCTATAGGTGTTCATGTCAGGTAGCTGGTTATGGTCTGAATCGGTTGGAACTTGTCTGGGGAACACGAACCTTTCAAAAGGATGTGGCAGAGGATCTCTTCAGCCTCTAAAGGACAAGACTGTGAAGCTAATGAGTCACAAGAGATCCTTTGGCAAAATGGGAATCAGGGATCTCTCCTTGGGGTCTAATCTCCCATGGTACTAAGTATTCTGAGAATGGGTTTTCTGCGTTTGAGCTCTCTGTTCGTTTTTTCTTTCTTCTTGCAGTGTAAGTACTCGAAACAGTTTTGTAGTGTCAGTGAACATTAATATTCCAAGGCTGAAATCATCACTAGTCCATGCAGTGGGATGAATGTGATGGAATTATTGGTATAAATGGTACGGCTGAAATGTATTGCTGTTTTCTTTATTTGAAGAGAAAAATTCCACATGTTGGAAAGAACAATGGCCCTGAGGTTGGTAGTGACTGTGGGTTTTATTGTCTAATGGTCTGCCAAGTAGGCCGGGAAACAGTGGCCATCTTCTGTTGCACAGAGTGCAGAGATATTTTTTCCGGTGTTCTTTAGCCAAGGGCTGCAATTCTATCCCTAGAATCTCAGAAGTTTTGAGCTGGGTATCATCTAATTCTAATCTAATCCTCTCCTTTTACAGATGAGGTCTTTAGAGCCCAGAAAAGTTAAGTGCTCAAGGTCACCTGCCAGGACTCTAGGACCAGATCTCAAGATCCCCAAACTGGTGCATCTCCCAGCTCAGTGGCCTCATCTCTCGTGAGATCTGTGCCTCTATCTTGAAATAACGCTCTTAGCCACAGGAGAGCAGTGAGAAGCATGGAAGGTGGAGCCCAGGCCCTCGCCACTCCTGGAAATCCCAGTCAAGCATGTCGTAGAGACCTAGGGCAATACTGAAAGTTTCATTTAGTGACTAGATTCTAGGCACTTGGTAGCACTCTGGGTTTCTTTGTTAACGTAGAGACTATAAATGGAATCCTAAATATCACTTACAGTATCTAAATCCTACTCAGAAAATGACTGTGATCAGGGCTGGAGGAGGTGTGGGGCTGGCTGGCTGAGGAAGGACTGATACAGGCCCATAGTAAACCCAGCCCGTTGTGGAGATGGAAATGGGGTGGCAGGGGAGGGAAAGCATCCTTTCCTTCTTTGACAAACCCAGCCCTCCAGCCATTCTCTGTGACTTCTTTTCCCTATCTAGGCTGCCTGGTGTTCATTTTAACTGGATTTTACCTGCCTAGAAAAGGAAGTAAAAAAAAATACCAATCCATTGCCATCGAGTTGATTCTAACTCATGGCAACCCCATCTGTTACAGATTAGAACTGCTCCCTACGGTTTTCTTGGGCTGTAATCTTTACAGCAGCAAATCACAAGGTCTTTCTTCCGGAGCACCACTGGGTGGGTTTGAACTTACAACTTTTAGGGTAGCAGTCGAATGCAAACTGCTTGCACCACCCAGGGACGTTGCAGAAAAAGGGAAAAAGGCACACGAAATAGTATAGTGAAATCTGAGTTTGTTATATCTGCAATAAATTCAGACTATTGATACTTAGTGGCAGGCTGTACTTGGAAAGAAAGAACACAATACAATCAAATGCAGCAAGATAACTTTAAAATGAATGTAAGGGGGGTTAACAGTGATGGAAAAATCACACTGATTAAGGGTAGGGTTGCACAGCTGATTATTGTAATTGCTGTCAATAAGTTGTTCACCTATAAAAAGTTGAATTGGCAAAATTTGTGTGATAGATATATTTACAACAATGACCAAAAAAAGAGTAGCTGCTGAGGCTGCTTATGTACAACCAAACACCTCATGGGATTTAGTTCCTTGGTTTGGAGCTTTAGGGTCATAGTTTCATGGGATATCCCAGTTAATTGACCTAATTAATGTGTTTAGTACTTCTGTTCTACCTCCTAGTTTGTTGTGTAATGCCTGGAGTCTTAAAAGCTTGGAATCGGCCATCCAAAGCACAATAATTGCTCACTATTCACCTGGAGTAACAATGGAAGGAAAGTCAGGAAATAGGAGAAGGATATGGAATGTGTAGCTAATTGACTCTGTGAACAACTGCCTCCTTTGCCATGAGACCAGAAGAACTAGATGGTGCTTGGCTACCATTACTGAACATTTTGACCAAAGATTCCATAGAAGAATCCTGATCAAAAAGGGAAAAATGCAGAACAGAATTTTGAATTCTTTTGGACTCTAGACTTCCTGGAGCCATGGAGGGTGGATGAACCCCTGAAACTAATGCCCTGAGATAATCTTTAAATCTTAAACCAAAAATATCCCCTGAAGTCATCTTAAAACTGAGCAGTAGTTTAGCTTAACTGGTAAAAAAGATCTGCCTTGAGCATTATGCTCTTTCAAGAACTATTTATATGGGATCAAATTGCTGTTAAGCAACTCAGAAGATTAGATAGGAACCTTAGGGGGCAGTGAGTTTATGTTAGTGAAGAAGAACAACTCAGAAAAGGAGGGTGAGAATGGTTGCATAACTCAGAATGTAATCAGTGTCACTAAATTGTACATATTGAAACTATTGAATTGGTGTATGTTTTGCTGTGTATATTCTCAACAACAACGAAATAAATAAAATTTAGGAAAAAAAATGAATGTGAAAGGTTTTCCAAAACTGTCAGTTATTAATTCCTACTTTAATACGTATATGCATACACTGTACACACATACACAGAGACTCACACTTTTTCTAAATCCAGTACTTTATATTAAGACCTAGTTCTAGATCTAGCTGCTCCGTAAATCCTCCCCTGGTTAATTTTTTTCCTGGATTAATTAGTCTCGTCTACAAGTTTCTTCTGGTGCCTAAGGGCTTTTTTTGCTGCTCTCTTTCTGCTTGTTCCAGTTGTAGGGTTAATGTTTTGGTTATGTGTGCATTTATTGCTATAAACTGACCTCTGAGCACTGCTTTTGCTGTGTCCCTAAGGTTCTGGTGGGATGTGTTTTCATTCTCGTTTGAATCTATGAATTTCTTTATTCCATCCTTAATTTCTTCTATAACCCAGTAGTTTTTGAGCAAGGTATTGTTCAGTTTCCATGTGTTTAATTTTTTTTTCCTTGCTTTTTCTGTTGTTGATTTCTACTTTTATGGCTTTATGGTCAGAAAAGATGCTTTGGATTTTGTTAAGGCT